>NC_031989.1:25003433-25038999 GCF_001879085.1 Nicotiana attenuata
AACCCCAAGTTTAATTTACAGATATAATGATTCAGAATCAAGCCATTAATAAGGATAAATCCCAAAATAAAGCGAAATATATCAACTGCGGAAAATAAAACACAGCCTGACATCGGGGTGTCACAAGTCACGAGCATCTACTAAGGTCTGAATACAACTAAGAGTCTAAAAATGAACTAAATACAGTTTAAGGAAGACAATAGGGAGAAAAGCAGTGATGCGAACGTCGGGCAGCTACCTTGCTAAATCCAATGACTCTGCCACTAAGCAATCAACACCCACTACAGGGTTCAAAATAATACCTGAATCTGCACACAAGGTGCAAGGAGTAATGTGAGTATGCCAACTCGGTAAATATTAAAAGTAAATGAAAGCTGAGCAGTAAGAAAACACGTAAGCCACGTCCTAACGCTACAGCAAATACAGTACAGTTCTAATACAATACAAAAATCATTTATTTCATAAATCAAACTCAGTTTTAGTAAAACCTTTTTAAAACAATTTTCAATAGTTTCAAACGAGTGATAAAACAGTGAGTAAAAATAATAGAAACATAAACAGCGCATCGGCCAAAACATGTACCATAAACCGCCCCTCGGGCATAATATCAACAGAACCAGCCCCTCGGGCTACCTCACAATCACTCGTAATCAGCCCCTCGGGCATAACATCAATCAAGAACCGCCCCTCAGGCAACATAGATCAAGAACGGCCCCTCGAGCTTCAATATGAAACAACAACAGCCCCTCGGGCTACAACACATCACACACACTGGGTACCCGCGCTCACTGGGGTGTAGAGACTCCGGGAGGGGCCCCTTACGGCCCAAGCGCAATAAGAAGCCATCTTGTGGAATAATCAATTCGTCCCTGGGCCTCACATAATAAACAAAATCATCACACTGGGTACCCGCGCTCACTGGGGGTGTACAAACTCCTGGAGGGGCCCCTTACAGCCCAAGCGCAATATCAAGCAATCTCGTGGCATAATCAAACAGGCTCTCGGCCTCACATCAATCACAATCCACCTCGTGGCATAATAAATCAGACCCTCGGTCTCTCATATATCACCAATCGGCACCACATGCTGCGGCGCGCAGCCCGATCCCGTGATAACCTCACAATACAGGCCCTCGGCCTTACTCAGTCAGATCTCACTCAAGCCCCTCGGGCTGATAGTAAAACAAGTACTCGGCACAAAAATCATTTTATGAAATAAAAGGAGTGAATAAAACCGAGTTATGAAAACAGTAAGAAAATAACATGACTGAGTGTAAACATTAGCCAAAACAGTGAGGTAAAAACAGTACTAAAAGCCCCTAAGGGTCCAAGCAATCGGCACAAGGCCTAAACACGACATTTAGCCCCAAACACAATAATATTTTCCAAAATATAACAATATCAAATAGTTCTCAAGTAAAATATGCGACTTAATAGTCGTACGGGATGGACCAAGTCACAATCCCCAACGTTGCACAACCCCACACTCGTCATCTAGCGTGTGCATCACCTCAAAGTAGCACAACGATGTGAAATCCGGGGTTTCATACCCTCAGAACGGTATTTGCAATCATTACTTACCTCAATCGGTCCAAACTCTAGCCTGCGATGCCTTAGCCTCTCGAATCGGTCTCCGGATGCTCCAAATCTAGCCAAAAACAGTATCATGCCATCAAAATATGCTAAGGGAACAAAGCCCACTCGAAAATATCCAATTTATACCAAAAATCTCGAAATTAGCGAACCCGGCCCCACATCTCGTAACTCAATTAAATTTATGCCAAAATGATCCTAATCCTCCCACGAGTCTATACATATCAAGAACACTGAAATCGGAGTTCAATTGACCCCTCAAATACCCATTTAAGGTCTCTTAATCTCAAGCCCTAATTACCCATTTTGCACTGATTTTTACCAAAATTTCACCACTAGTTAGGCCTTTAATCACATATAAATGAGTTATGAAACCAAGAATCTTACTTCCAAGAGATTACCCTTTGGTTTCCTCAAGAATCCCTCTCAAAAGCTTCAATCCCGTTAAAAAATGGTGAACTTAGACCCAAAATTGCGAAAAATGACCTTTTAAAACATTCTGCCCAGCTGATAAAAATCCTTCTTCGCGAACGCGGTCAACACCACGCGTTTGCGAAGCACAAACTTAAGTTGAACAGAAATTCCCCTTACGCGAACGCGACCACCCATCGCGAACGCGATGCCTCAGCAACTCAACCATTCGCGGACGCGGCATCACCCTCGCAAACGCGATGACCAACGAGCTCAACCTTTCGCGATCACGGGACCTCCTTCGCGATCGCGAAGGCCAACTTCACAGCCTTCCCTCCTTTCCCTTCACGAACGCGAGGGTCCACTCGCGAACGCAAAGAACCACTGTCTGCAACATCAACAGCAGATTTTCTGCAATTTTATCCAACTTTAAATGGTTCGTTTAACCACCGGGAACTCATCCGAGGCCCTCGGGACCTCAACCAAACATGCCAAAATATCCCATAACCTTATTCAAACTTGTTCCAACCTTCGGAATGCTCAAAACAACATTAAAAACCCAAAATCATATCGGATTCAAGCCTAAGAATTCCAAAAACTTCCAAATTGCCGTTTCGATCAAAAAGTCTATCAAACCTCGTCCGATTGACCTGAAATTTTGCACACACATCCCAAATTCCACAACGGACCTGCTGCAACTTCCGGAATTCCATTCCGACCCTATATCAAAATCTCACCAATCAACCGGAAATCGCCAAAATTACAATTTCACCAATTCAAGCCTAAATCTACTCCGGACCTCCAGAACACATTTCGATCACGCTCCTAAGTCCCAAATCACCTAACGGAGATAACCAAATCATGAAAATTCCAATCGGAGATCATATACAAACCAGTCAAAACTTGGTCAACCTTTCAAATTTTTAAAGCTTCAAACAGAGAATTGTTCTTCCAAATCTATTCCGATAATCCTGAAAACCAAAACCGACGATATACATAAGTCGGGGCTAGCCATGCCCGAGAACTGGAGAGAAAAATGCAAAAGCTCAAAACGACCGGTCGGGTCGTTACACCATTGAAATTCAAAGGGGGTCTAGAAATTTCACAACTAACTAAAATCTATAAAATGAGACTACAAGTTCTGAACATTTTCTCACCACTTATTTCTATTTGAGGAGAAGAAAATATGGGTTTGAAGGGCAAGTTGATTGCTTCATTAGAGGTAAAGAGTGGAGGAAACTCCGTTCAGGATATTTTTCACGTTAATACTCATCATATACCCAACATAAGCCCTAATAAGATCAATCATTTTGAGATTCATGAAGGTCAAGTCATAGAAGATGGTTCCGATCGTTAGCTGGAAATACAACGAGGGTAATACACATTTCCCCGCTCTCTTTATATGCATCAATTTTCTATATTTAGGTGAATTTGATATTGATGATGTTTGTTTACCATAAATATATTCCGAGTAAGACATTTTGCATAAAAAAATTATGCATAAGTCATTTCCTCTGGGGAAAAATATTGCAACTATCTTAACTTTTAACTTTCTTCTACTTGCTACAATTAACCTTTAGACGTTATTGTTGATTTTTAGCACTCAAATATTTTATCAAATTAAACGATCTATGAATTTTGAGTATTATTATTATACGTCTTTAATGTATGCTTTTCATAATATATATTTCACTCACCAATCAAATATTAGAAAATATTTTTCAAATATTTTGCGGAACAAAACTTTTATCACGAAAAATATCAAACACATTATAATCAAATCTATAGTTTTTCATGAAATTTTTATATCTTTTATGGGGAATTGGACTACTGAACTAGGAGTAACATCTCTTGTATTTCTGAATTTTAATGATTATAGATGGAAAAGAAAAGACAGTTAAGGAAGTGATTGAAGCCTTCGATCCTCAGAAGAAATCAGTCAGTTGGAAAGTGATTGAAGGAGATTTGTTAGAGTTGTATAATTACTTCACTATTATTACATCCAGTGAAGATCAATGGACTACATGGACAATTGAGTACGAGAAGAAAACTGAAGAAACCCCTGAGCCCCTCACTTTCATGGGTGTACTCCTTGATGTGAACCAAAGAAATAGATGCCCCACCTTCTCAAGAAATAAAAGTATATATATATATATATATATATATATATATATTATATATATATTATTATATATATATATATATATGCGCGCGCGCGATGAATATTTTGCAAGATTGGCTACTCCTAGCCACCGTGTGAAATAAATAATGTCGTGTTTGGAGTTATGTATGTCAGTCTCCTTCTATGGATGAACTTTAATGGTCAGATATGTAAGATATTATGGATTTTTTCAAGTTTAATATTTTACCTGTAATAACTACGTACAAGATATATTTATTAGTTTGCTACTCTCATTCTTTTTCAACCCATTTTTCTTTTGATTTCTCTTGTGGTATTATGGTTATATGGGGATTAATATTTACCAGTGTTTTAAAAGTCATGAACTCACACTAAAATCTTTAACACGTTTAAGCTTGGGATCATACTTTGAGAGAAGAACAACACAAGCTCCACAACCACCTGCAACCATTTATAGGAATTGAAGAGCTCTTTTCAAACTAAGTTCCCAATAATCTATACAAACATCATAAAAAGATTAAAATTGAAGAGTTGAAAACCACTTTCAGAGACTTTTAAAGAATAAAAGATTTTCTAGTGTAAACTTATTACCAAATTGCAAAACCAGAATACACCGTAACAAAGTATGGAACTCCGCTATTTCTATAAGAAACATAATATATGATGTCAGCCCGACAAAAAAGCAACAACTTAGCTAGCGTTTCGGGAGAACCGAGTCATCTTTATTTCGTTCATAACTATCACTATTGTAATGATCCGACCGGTCGTTTTGAAAGTTATAGCCTTGATCCCATATTAACTGCTTCCCCCGTATTTTTTTCTGCTATTGTAACTTGCCGGGAGGTTTCGTATTGGTTTTGAGTGTTTTGGGACACTTAGTCCTTAAACGGAGGCTTAAGTCGTGGAATTTGGACCGTATTCGGAATTGTGTGAAGATGACTCCAGAATGGTGTTCCGTCAATTCTATTAGCTCCGTTGTGTTATTTTGGGCTTAGGGGCGTATCCTGATTGTGTTTGGAAGGTCCATAGCTCGTTTAGGCTTGAAATGACAAAAGTCGAATTTTTGGAGATTTGGACAGGTAGTGGGATTTTTGACATCGGGGTTAGATTCCGATTCCGGAAGTTGGAGTAGGTCAATAATTTTTAAAATGATTTGTGTGCAACATTTGAGGTCATTCGGACGTGGTTTGATAGCTTTCATCATCGGTTGTGAAAATTTAAAGTTTCAAGTTCTATAAGTTTGAATCGGAGGATGATTCGTGATTTTAGCGTTGTTTGATGTGATTTGAGTGGTCGACTAAGTTCGTATGGTATTTTAGGATTGGTTGGTATGTATAGTTGAGGTCCCGGGGGCCTCGGATGTATTTTTGATGCTTCGGGTTGAATTTTGGACTTATGCAATTTCTGGGTTTCCTGGCATCTGGTGTTTTCGCACCTGCGGTGGGGGAGACCGCAGGTGCGGGATCACATGTGCGGAAAGAGAAGCGCAGAAGCAGAAAAATGGAGGAGTGCTAGGAGTCACAGTTGCGAGGTGCATTCTGCATCTGCGATGCATGCAGATGCGGTGGAGAGACTGCAGAAGCGGCGAAAGACCTCAGAAGCGACCAAATATCTGCAGGCGCGCACACGCAGGTGCGGCCCCCTTTCCGCAGATGCGGACCCAGCTGTCTTAAGTGATTTATGCACCTGCATGATTTTTCCACAGGTGCGGTTTAACTAGCAGAAAAAGAGCTAAATTGAGGGTTTGAATTCATACTTCATCTTTGGACTTGAGAGCTCGAATTTTGGAGATTCTTTGAAGGATTTTCAGAGGGAGTTATTGGGTAATGATTCCTAACTCGCTTTTGGTTGTTTTCCATTAATCCATTATTGATTTCACCTTTTAATTAGAGATTTGAGTTGGAAAATATGAAAAACGTTCTTAGGCCAAATTTTGGGATTTTGACCGAGATTTTGGTATCGGATTTGAGTAAGTTTGGTATGGTTAGACTCGTGAGTGAATGAGTGTTCATATTTTGTAACTTTTACCCGATTCTGAGACGTGGGCCCTGAGGCTTTTTGGGCGATTTTCCAATTTCCTGCTTAGCTTTGATATCATTAGCTAGATTAGTTTCTTGTAGCTATATTTATGTTATGTAATTGATTTGGCTAAATTTGGACCATCCGGAGCCGGATATTCATGGAAAGAGCATTGTGACGGTTGATTTGAGCTTGGTTCAAGGTAAGTGGCTTGCCTAACCTTGTGTGGGGGAACTCCCCTTAGGTTTTTGTAGTGTTTGATATATAGGCACCGTGTATGTGAGGTGACAAGTGCGTAAACGAGCTATTTGTTGAAAAACTCCATTTTCATTAAATAAAATATCTGTTTTCCTTGAACTGAGCTACACTAGCATATGTAATTATCCTATTTAGTTTAGGACAACATGTCTACATGTCTTAATTGCTTATCTGAACTCTGTGCAGCATGCTTAGTGAATTTCCTGCTTCTTCATTGACTTGTACTTAGTCTAAATTGTAGGATTTTTGTGTTATAGTTGTAATTCCATTGTTTGAGCTGCATATTTACTTTGGAACTACAGAACGGTATTTCGGGAGATCCCCCAACACTGCATATTTACTTTGAGATTACGGGTCGGTATTCCGGGAGATCCTCCAGTACTGTATATCTACTTTGGGACTACGAAACGGTATTCCGGGAGATCCTCCTGCACATTAATGTTTGGGACTATGGGACGATATCCTAGGAGATCCCCTGCTGTTATCATTATTTTTTGAGTTGTTGTCTTTCATTGATTCTATTCCTATTAGATTTTCGTATTTATTTTTACTATGATATTTCATTCTATCTTATTTCATTATATTTATACCAGTAGGGCCCTGACCGATCACGTCACTACTCGAGCGAGGTTAGGCTTGGCACTTACTGGGTACCGTTGTGGTGTACTCAAGCCCTTCCCTCCACATGTTTTTCGTGTGCAGATCCAAGTTCCTCCTATCAGCCTCGAGTTTAGTTGCACGGTTGCTATTTCGGGAGACTTCAAGGTACATCTGCCCGAGTCCCTCGGAGGCCCACTCTATCCCCCTATGTTCATTTTCCCTTCATTCTGTAGAAATGATGTATAGAATAGTTAAGACTTCTTAGTAGCTTGTAACTTGCGGGTTTCCATTTTGGGAATTGTTTTGTACATTTCTTAAGTGATAATTGTATCCATCGAGTGGCATTCAGTTGCTTATTATTGTTACTGTTAGTAGTTTATGTTCTTGCTTTTGTTTCATTTTCTGCAAAGTGTTAGGCTCACCTAGTCATAGAAAATGAGTCGCTGTTGATAACCAATTTTTCCCTGTATATTCTATATATGCAAAATACTTTCAAAATAAAATACATGTGCATATATAAGTATGCCCAAATGTTTTATGTATTTTTCCTAATTTTTAAAGGAATTTTTTTAATCAATTTATTGTCCTATTTTGACAGTACAAAAACCAATAATTGTTCCTCAAATTATTATTTTGGTGAATAACTTATTTTATTCTAACATTTACACCAAAATATAGCTAAGGTGATTTTTGCGCATTTTTACAATTTTATTTAGTAATTTTAAAGCTAAAATAGCATAATATTGCAATTTTAGCCTATTTTGAGATTTAATAGCATTTTATAATTGTGAAATTGGTTCCAGTATTTTTATTTTAATATTTATATATTATTAGTTAATTTAGTACCTTTAATTTGTTTCCAGAAATTATCTTACTATTTTTTATAAAATAAAAAGGGAAAAACTAGCTATTTAAATACTAGCCCTGTTTCATTTCAATTATAGCCCAAATCAACCCCCAATTAAAACCCAATTTCAATCTTAAACGGGCTAACCCAATTTCGATTTAACCCGCCCCTGACCCAGCTAAAACCTACCCGACCCAGATATCCTCTTATCCTGGCCGTTGATCTCTGAGATCAACGACCCCTATTCATTCTTGCCTTTTTTAATCCAAACGACTACCCTAATCCCCTCATTCCTCATCTATCAGCCACCTCTAAACACCCCACTCTCTCAAACTCTCTCGAATGTTCTCAAAACCCTAATCGTCTCCTACCGTCTCCAACATCGAAACCACCAGAATCCATGGCTTCTCCGGCCATGGGAGGCTTAAACTCACCTCCCTTTGCTCTTATACGCTTGGTACTCGAAGGTTCAAGGTCTGACCTAGAATGTGTTCGTTCAGATCTCCACCGATCTGAGGTTCTACGGCCATCTCCGGCTTTGCTCCGGCGTATCCTGGTCTTCTGAGCCTGATTCTGATCTTCTCCGACTCAGATCGGACCTTTTCAAAGCCTTTCTCATTTTAGGGTTCTTCTGAAACCCTAACTATTCGAGGTTTTATCCGGTTTTTCTTAGATCTGTTGTGTATCCATGCTCTATTTGAGTTTTCAAACGGTTTCCCCAGCTTTCTTTCAAAAATTACTTTCAAAATCGATTCTTTTTCTATTTAGGGTTTTCTGAAATGCTTAAAATGTTTCTCCGACTTTTCTTTTCCCTTTCTTTGTGTGTATTTGTCTCTACTGTGCTCATATGTTTCCTTTCTACCACACATGTTCTTATGTGCTTTTTAATATTTCGTTTTCTTACTGTGTCTCTATACCCTGCTCTCACATATTTATCTCACTGTGTTTCCTATATCATGTTCTCGCATGCTTTCTACTGTGTTCTTGTGCTTTTTCTTTTACCATGTTCTTGTATGGTCTTTTACTGAGTTTTATACTCCGTTCTTGAATGTTCTTTACTGTGTTCTATATGCTCCACGCTTGTGTTTCTTCTACCATGTTTTCCATATTATGTTCTCATGGGCTATCTACTATGTTTTGGTATTTCTTGTACTATGTCCTGCTATACTATACCTTTCTACTGTGTTATTTGATATTTTCCTTCTACTGATCCTTGTTTAGGTTTTTTCTGAGAAAAGACTTTCTTAAGCATGTTTCTTCTACTCTTTCTACTGTGTTTGCATGTGTTCTCATGAGTTTATGAAAGAAACCCCTGAGCATGTTTTGACTACTTGATTCCTCATCTCTGTATTTGATTCAAGGTGGAACCCTAGAATTTTGGGGTTCTGCCGATGTTTGGTCATGTGATTGAACTAGGGTTCTATTTTAGAATCCTTGACTCTCTAAAACTAACTTTTGAGTTTTTGAACTAAGTCTGAACTTCTTTGCTTACATACAACTCTGAACTTTTAAATTTCTTCTACGCTAGACTCTTCTACTGATTGGCATGACAGTTCTTTCATGTTTAAACGTGTCTGTATGCTTTATATGTGTGATAAATCTTTCATCAAAGAGGTTTTATAACTAGTGATTGACTCAGAATTCCTTTTTAATAGGTCTAATTGATTGTTTACTAATTTTCCTTAAGTGAAAACCTTTTTCATCTTTCTGACTTGGTTCATTCATACCATATCTCAGACCTTGTGATTTCTTGGCTGTTAATTAATTTTCTTTCCTTAAATTGTACAACCGTGTATTTCAAAGACCTTGCCCTTAAATAACCTTTATGTATTTACCCTCAATCGCATGATTTACACAAGTGTTTGATTAATTTCTTTTCTTAATTGTTTTATACCCGTTTGAATTTGAATCCCTTAATTAAAGGGAGTCTTGTGTGATTGATTTACAATCAGTCTTCAATTATTTTCTTACCTTATTTCCTCATGACTTCCACTATAAATACACGACCCCTCTTTTCACAAAACACACAGGATTGGACACACGATTGAACACACGATTAGCACATTTCAGACCTCACAATTTAACAATCTCTCTTGAACTCACACTCATAGTATTCTGTCTTCCTGTTTGCACTTTGGCTTTTACAAGACTACTGCTCTTCTTACTTGTTTCCTTGAAACTGGTATGTCCTAATTTTAGTTTTCAGCATGACCCTAATGTGTTTACTTACAGTCTTTATATCCATGTCTACTTTACTGTCTATGTAGAGTTCAATATTCAATTTAGCATGCCTATGTTCTATTGCCTGTTTCTACTGTGAATCTGCGCTCCCTATCCCATTACCCCTATGTGTTTGTGAATAGTGACTTAGGGCATGGCAACAGCAGTTGTTGTCCATGAACTGGGTTCTGAATCAATAAGGTCTTAACCTCTAAAACAGGCTGGAGGTATGCCAGCACACCCCATTGCTAGGTATGCCCATCAGCCTGCACCTCTTGTGTTCTTGCAAATTCCCCACTTCGCTATGCCCCTATGTGCACTGATTTTAAGCTATTCCCTTTTCCTCTCCCCTTTCAGATTTCCCCTTTTGCACTTACACTCTCTCCTAGTTTCTAAGTTCTGCCCCTCTCTTATGAGCCTTGCTTTGGGACCTTGAGTTCCCTCTGAACTTGGACACCTGAGGGCTGGCCCTTCCACACTGCACTCTGTCTTAATCCTGTAATGTATTTAAGTGTGAGCACTGCCCGGAGTCCACATGAGGCTCTTAGGGAACTCTGACACACCCCAAATGAGAGAAAGTCTTTTGAAATTGGATCTTTGGAGTTGGTTCATCTCATGTTTCAGACAAGGAGCCTGAATTAGGCTCCCCTTGGTTGTACTTTTAATTTCTGATGTAATTTTGCTTTTCTTATTCCATTCTAGGCTGTAATAAACCTGCGGGGATGTTTAGTGGAAAGGGAGGGGTGAGTATGCATGAAAAGGGTAGATAACTTGCCTATAGGAATCCCTAATTTCAGCGTTTTTCATATAGTTACCATGCCTATAAGATTTCTGCACTTTCATATAGTTACCATGCCTATAAGATTTCTGCACTTTCATATAGTTACTATGCCTATAAGATTTCTGCACTTTCATATAGTTATTATGTCTATAGCTTCTGCACACGCACGTAGAGAATATGCCTATAGGTCTTTTCTGATTCTTGCATACCCGCTTTTCACTAGGCAAACGTGTTTATAGGCCATAAGTAAAACAATGCAACACCTAGATATCATGTTATAGGATTTCTGCACTCTTCTATGTCTATAACAATGTTATAAGTTGGTAAACACATAGAAAGCATGCCTATTGGGGTTCTAATTCAAATCTGAATAGCCTCACTCGCTTATGAGTCTAAAATTAGCAGTAATAATGCGTTACCAACAGCAGAATCCGTGTTTTCTAAAATTCGTTTTTAACGAGCAACTTCCCTTTAAATCAGCATGTAATCAGTTCATTTTCTTATTTCTGAAATCTGTAGACATCATGCCTATAGGTTTTCATCTATCACTTAGGCAAGCCTTAGGTCAAAAGTTATAAACTGCAACAGTCTTTATTAATTACAACCAGCGGACAGGTCTAACTTGGACTTCTTATTTGAAATTATGTGAAAAATCAGCCTTCTTTAACTTTTAAGTTTGATCAGACCCTAATCAGTACGTGCAAGACATGCTAAACTATATGCTTTCTATGATCTAAGGAGGTCTGTTTGAGCCTTATGTGTTTGAATGCCTTTCCCATTTGCTCTATGTGTTTTTGATTGTCGCCCTAGAATTTTGTCCTTTTAAAACTATAAAACCTCATACCCTTTCCCTTTAGGATTAGTAGTCCCAAATGCCTCCGGGACTGATAGGATTGGGGCGGGTAATGGCATGCAATAAGTGAAACGACACCATTCCGCGTTTAATACCTTAACGGGGTGGGAAAGGGTACATATGGATATGATGATGTAACGACCCAATTTCCAAACCCGGTCGTGATGGCGCCTCTCGTGAAGACAAGGCCAGCAAACTAACCCAAATCGTCTCTTTAATAATTATTAAACATAAATGAATAGAAGATACAACTTAATGGTATTAGAAACTGTTAATTACTACCCGACCGGGGTGTCACAAGTCACGAGCATCTAAGGAAAACCTTAACACAACTACAGGCCAATAAATATATACAAGTAAAATTTCTGGAAAACAAAAGACAACATCCGGTGCCGCGAACGCTGGCGGTCACCTTGCTCAGCTACAATAACAATACTTTCAATCCGCTAATAACCCGCTACCGGGTGAACGATACCTGCAACTGCACGCGAGGTGCAGGGAGTAAAGTGAGTACTTCCAAATCAGTGAGTAATAGAAGTAAATAATAACTGAGCAGCAAGAAATCACGTAAAGCAACCAACGGGCTGTACAGAAGCCGGGTACAATTTCCGAGAAAACAGTGAAATCAGAGAACTCTTTAGAAATGTTTCGGCTCAGTTCAAATCTCTTTTGAAAATGGTCCTTTCAATAATTACGAAAGCTGTTCAAAATAGTTAGTGCTGATTAGCACAGAAAATCCTCCCCTCGGGCACAAATACCATAGCATAACAGGTAAAAATGCAAATAAGTATGCAAGATGAGCACATAAAAGTTCGCCCCTCGGGCATGATTTTCGTTTCAGTCATTGTTACCTGACCGGTCAGCCATTGTTACCTGACCAAAACGCGTATTACAGTGCCATTGTTACCACTGGTCAGTCATTGTTACCTGACTGGTCAGCCATTGTTACCTGACCAAAACGCGTACGACAGTGTCATTGTTACCACTGTCTAAAATTTAACCGCTCTAGAACCCGCGCTCACTGTGGGGGTGCAGACTCCGGAGGGGCTCCTACAGCCCAAGCGCAATATCAGGCCATCTCGTGGCATCAATTAACTCCTGGTCAGTCATTGTTACCTGACCAATTTACATCATATAGTGTCATTGTTACCACTATTTCAAGTCACATCATACAGTGTCATTGTGACCACTGTTTCAAATCATTGCTGCGGCGCGCAGCCCGATCCATGCTCAGTCCAGAAATGCACATAAGCCACTTGGGCAATATTAAAATAATGGTTCCCAGCTCAAAACATCAGTAAGATATTGTTTAAGTTTTCAAATCTTAGGAAAAATGGTTGAGTTTGCAAAACCGTATTAAAACCCTGGACCGAGATCAAATGATATGCAAAGTAATGCAAAAACAGTGATACCAATCCCCGAAGGATTCAAATANAGGGAGTAAAGTGAGTACTCCAACTCAGTGAGCAATAAGAGTAAATAATAACTGAGCGGCAAGAAAACATGTAAGAGCACTCCATCATGCTATATAGGACAGTACAACCCTTTGAGAAAACAGTAAAACCGTGAAAAATCCTTTAGAAATATCTGGCTCAGTTAAAAACCTCTTTTGAAAATATCCTTTCCCAACAGTCAAGCAAATAAATGCGTAATCAGATAGTGCAAGTCCGCACATAAGTCAGCCCCTCGGGCACAGCACTCCATTAACAAATAACACCAGGGTATCTGGTAAACAGTACAAGATGTAGCGTAGATGCCCATGATATGAGAGTGCTGAATGTCATGACACGTAGTACAAACAGGAACCAATGTATGAATGCAATGCAATGCACATGACCGGTACACTTAGGTACTCACTGCGGCGTGCAGCCCGAGCCATCCATATATTTTACGTCGACGGCGCTCACTGGGGGTGTGTACAGACTCCAGAGGGGCTCCTACAGCCTAAGCGCAATATCAAGCCATCTCGTGGCATCAATTAACTCCTGGTCAGTCATTGTTACCTGACCAATTTACATCATACAGTGTCATTGTTAGCACTGTTTCAAGTCACATCATACAGTGTCATTATTACCACTGTTTCAAGTCACATCATACAGTGTCATTGTTACCACTGTTTCAAGTCACATCATACAGTGTCATTGTTACCACTGTTTCAAATCATTGCTGCGGCGCGCAGCCCGATCCATGCTCAGTCCAGAAATGCACATAAGCCACTTGGGCAATATTAAAATAATGGTTCCCAGCTCAAAACATCAGTAAGATATTGTTAAGTTTTCAAATCTTAGGAAAAATGGTTGAGTTTGCAAAACCGTATTAAAACCCTGGACCGAGATCAAATGATATGCAAAGTAATGCAAAAACAGTGATACCAATCCCCGAAGGATTCAAATAATCGGCACGAAGCCCAACACATGGCAATCAGCCCGAATCATGATAGCATCAAGTAAGTTCCAGTCAATTACGCAGTAAAATCAACAACCGGGACGGACCAAGTCACAATCCCCAACGGTGCTCTATGCCACGCTCATATCTGGCGTGCAAGTCTCCTCAATACAGCACTATGATGTGCAAATCCGGGGTTTCAAACCCTCAGGATATCATTTACAAGTATTACTCACCTCGAACCGGCGAAATCTCTAGCTCGCGACGCCTTTGCCCCTCAAATCAACCTCCACGTGCGTCGAATCTAACCAAAATCAGAGCGAATACATCACACTATGCCAAGGGAACAATTCCCAATCGAAAATAATCAAAATATAGCAAAAATCTCGAAACTAGCAAAACTTGAGCCCCGGGCCTGCTTCTCGAAAAATTACAAAACTTACATTACCGGATTATTCGTCTCGTCACGAGTCCGTACATACCAAGAACTCCGAAATCCGAGCTCAAATGACCTATCAAATCCCAATTTGAAATATAAAAACTCAAGCCCTAGCTCTTCCAATTTTTACTCCAATTTCCATGAATTAAAGGTTGATTCTTCAAATAAATAGCGTTTCTAGGTCACGAGACTTACCTCCAATCGATTCCCGTATAAATCCTCTTCAACTTCTACCAAAAAGCTCTTAAGGTGATCAGAAATGGAGGAAATAATGAATGGGGTCGCGGATGAAATAATATAAAAAAAAACCCCTCTGGATGCCCAGGTTTTACCTTACGCAAACGCGGTCAACACCCCCGCGTTCGCAATGAACAAATTCCGTTGACCACAAATTACCTCTACGCGAACACGACTCCAGGTCCGCGAACGCGATGCTCCAGCTCATCCTCTTACGCGAACGCGTTCAACCAACCGCGAACGCGATGCACAAACCAGGCAAGGCCCCAGGCCACTTCTACGCGAACGCGATAGTCTGCACAACTCCTCATCGCGAACGCGCTCCTAAGGCTGTGAACGCGAAGGTCTGCAACAACTGGGCAAAAATCTGCAATAACTTCCAAGTTCAAAACCTCCGTTAAGCCCTCCGAAATCACCCCGAGGTCCCCGGGATCTCAACCAAAGGCACCAACATATCCCAAAACATCATCCAAACTTGTTCCAATCATCAAAACACACCTAACAACACTGAAATCATCAATTCACATCGGATTCAAGCCTAAGTTCTTCAAGAACTTCCAAAACACGCATTCGATCAAAAATCCAACCAAACGACGTTCGAATGACCTGAAATTTTGCACACACATCATAAATCACATATCAAAGCTACAGCAACTCTCGGAATTCCATTCCGACCCTTGGATCAAAATCTCACCTGCCGACCGGAATTCGCCAAAATACTAACTTCGCCAATTCAAGCCTAATTCTACACCGGACATCCAAAATCAATTCCGATCTCACTCATATGACACAAATCATCCCCCGAAGCTAACCGAATCACCGGAAATCACATCCGAGCCCTATTACTCATAAGTCAACGTCCGGTTGACTTTTCCAACTTAAGCCTTCCTTAAAGAGACTAAGTGTCTCATTTCTTATCCAAACCAATCCAAATCAACTCTAACACACCACATACCGATAACGAAACATGAAGAAGCATAAAATGGGGGAAACGGAGCAGTAACACATGAGACGACGGGTCGGGTCGTCACATCCTCCCCAACTTAAACCAACGCTCGTCCTCGAGCGTACCCAGGGTAGTACTGGAAGCAACCCAATAGCTGAATGACCTTACCAAGCATATACCCGGGTGATTCCACGTCACCCTATCTCGCATAGGTCCGATAATACAACATAGCTGAAATTTCACCGTCCATCTAAACCATAAACCGTAGGTCCACATTGCACTTTCCGAAGTCATACACAATATCAGAACCTCACATCTATACCCAGAATAAATCCGAACCAGCTGTAATAACCCATACCTGCAACCTCAGGTGAAATCATATAATATACCACACAATCCAACACTCGAAACGATAGCCTCTATTCACAGCAGTTGCCACAACAACCAAATACCGCTAGAAAATCCCTTATTAGCTAAAGTCTTATTCCAACACTTTCATATACTGCCAACGATTAATAAAACACGCGATAGACCGTAACCATTTCTCAGATCAACCATTCATGAAGCCACTTCCCATTTGACTAATACCACGACAGATTCCCGGGCCAAACCTCGATATTATCCTTTGAACAAGCTGAAATCAAATATGCTCGTATTCATTAATGACTCCAACGATCACCTCGAATCCAACACACCACTCTGGTGATATGACACCTCAAGATAGGCCTAAGCCACAACTTGCATAATACACGCACCAATAAGAAACGGTCTGAACATACTCAAATCATGACAAATCACTCAGACGAAAGAGTTGTACCTCAAGCTCACCAGTCCACCACAACACAAGGCTGAGACTCCGTCTCCCATCATAGAAGTAGAATACCTGAAGCTACCCCGAAAGGTCATACCCCCGTGTGGCCTCACCACAATGCGCGATCTTATCCAAACACTGTTACACATGAAGCACCTCAACTCACTATGAAAATCGACAGCCACGCACATTTGATGTCTGTAACCAAACCAATTCATTACATCCACGGTGAAACCAATAACATATGACACACAACCCGATAGGCCATAACCAATACTCCATTTGGTGAGCAACACTCAATCACTTTTCCCGCTCGACTTCCTCTATGAATCTCAAATAGGACCGCACCACATGTGCCTATAGCCAACAAGTCATGACATCCCACAGCACAGAAAGCAACTCATAGATCTCCCCAGATCCCTAAACAAGCTCAATAACGATCGAATCAACCTATCCCTCAACAATACAACTCGGGGCCAACCAAGCTAACTCAAGCTAAATGCGTAGCCACATCGGCCTGCCAACGTTCTCAATACCAAGAAGCCTGAAGCTTCTCCTTCCACTACTATAACTCCTGCCGGAGCCGTACGATATGGTGCCCAGCACCAAATCAATACCGAAATCCACAATCTCTCCCGGCGACATGCCCGGCCACAAGAAACACATCCGAAAAAAAAGTCCCTGAACACCGGAACTGAATCAAGGGTAGAAACCTCTGCACTGACATCCATTACGAAGGCCCTATTAAGAAAAGCAATCCTTCCCAGCCGTCCGCTGCATCTTTGAAATATATCCACTCTGCAAGAACATAATCCAATGCACCTCGCCACTCAACCCGTGTCATTTCCGACATAGCCCGTAGCACAATAGTATAGAATAATCCAACACTAAGACAACCAGTCTACAATCCAATATCATATCCAAAATCTGGCATACCAAGCAAGGAAAAGATCCACTCGGACCTCCAAATCTCAATAACCGCTAAACGGCGCCGATACACACGATCTACAACCACTGCATAGTCTGATCACGAGAACTCCTAGTCTCCAACTCCATATAGCACACGAATCACTATACCTGATCCCGAATTCCGCCGTATGAATACCTATTACACCTCGAGTATCCAATCACTCCACGAAAGATATTCTAAAATTTCCCTGTGCCCTCAACAAACTCAGATATCAACAGTCGATCTTAAATGCCACAACACTACCGAAGTATTATCAGTTTACAACACATTGCCCTCTTACTGGAACATATACCCCCGTCGACTCACTATGGTTGGCAATACCATTTTCCTTAATCATTTGAAAATCGATTCTTTAATCACCTGCAGCTGCCCGTGCTGCTTAAGAATTTAATGACTTTCCATTATGAACTGAACCGTAACCTTACACACACAAATCCCAATCCTCCACAACATATCACATATACCATACCACGCTAGGATAACATGAGAACTCCATCTCCCTTTTCTTAACCACAAACATCTACGTACCCAACTAGTCGAGAACTCTCTATTGACCCCATCTAGAATAAAATCACTACACATCCCATGCTTCGCATGCCTATAGACAATATATACGTCTCCAAACCACGATAAAACTCATTAAAAACTCTCTCCGCAATTCCATTGCACAAGCTAAACTGCCACGACTGAATCCTTCTACCCAGACCAGCTAAGCAAGCTGTCAGAACCCAAGAGCATTGCTGCGACATGCCTGTAAAATGTCATTACCTCAAACACATACGAAGAATTAATCATACCCTTACCATACCGATTTGGTCTATTTTCAAGCTATTCCATCTATCTAATTTCCCTTCTGATCCATCATCAACTTGATATTCCTCCCTCGCCGTAGCATCACAATGCCTCAATCCAGGCTTACCACACGAGACTTGAACATGAGACCACACTGTCTAAGACCCATAGGCCACTGAATACTCTCTCAATGCTTCCCAGAAATACCACGTTCTAAAATACCCTACTCTGAAGAACTCCATGCGAATCTAAGTCCGTTACATTTACTTTCCAGATACTAATACATAGAATCCCATAATTAACATAAAAATACCACAAGTCTTGACCTTTTCTAATGAAAACACTGTCTGTGGTCACATACACAACCTTAAAACACCTGAGTGCTTCAGTAGAATCTTGAACACATTAAAACGATTCTCAAGAGTCATCCACTCTTATACAAACTGCAAATTACCTGACTTAACGAACAGAACCACTCGTGCTTTATTAGCACTCTGAAACCACAGGATGTGTTCTCATTCCAGTACAAACAAACATCTTCCTTCTCTATACACTGAGCATCCTTTATCAACAACAGCTCCAGACATCCTATTATTTCCTCACATCTACGAAGCACCATATAACTTTTGTCAGAATTTTGCTTCACTCGTGCCATTCTCGGCTCAATTCCTGCAACCAGGACTGATCCACCAGCATACCTCGATACGGAACCAGCATAGCGCATAACCGTGCAATCAGCTAATCAATAGCAACCTCCCCAACTTGGCTTGAAGCCATATATCAGGACACACTTAACAACTCATATCACTTTTACTCTAATGATGCCACAATATCATAGTGAGATTAAACTCAAATCATCTACAAGCTTGTGTAAACACAGATTGTCTAGTACTGAAATCCTCTGCAAACCTCGCATTCATCCCCACATCAACTGAGTCCACTCCCTTAAGTGACCCGAATTCTCAGATTTCAACACATACCCTTCAATTACACAGGAGATCTTCTAACATACACATAAGGATCATACCACTCAAGAACACTCCACAGGAGATAACCCACCTGCCTCGCCCCAATTTAGTATATCAGCACACCTCCCACCGTCATACACATCATACAACCAATTTAGTCTTCCTGAGTCTGAACTCATACCGCCACATGTATTGCACTTTACTTTCCAACTAGGAGGCACGAAAATATTTTCCACGCGGCCATAATTCGGGCTACACATCCAATCACAATAGGAATCGAACACTTAACAGTTCATCCATTACTTAGTAGACCTCTTTGCCACTACCAAGATCACATAGATACATCTTGCAGTACTAACATACTCCTCACATGGATATCCAACCGCCATTCCGGCTAATAAGGACAATACCGAACATATAAGTTCAAAACATTTGCTCACACAATCAGCACCTCGGTGCTCAAGCCATAGGCAAAGATCCGGTCTCAAGTCCTCTAGACTGGCCCGATATACTCACAATGATTACCTCTCACCCCTCGATCGGGGAATCACAAACCATCAAGGCACATATGATACTGAGCGCTCACGTGCGCATACAGACGTGTGGAAGGAATTTCAAGAGTTATATCTCAAACTCAATCAAGTACGCACGATAAGAATTCCAAGAATGGGAAGTTTTCCTAAAGGTTCCGTAGCCTCCCGAGGATAAATACAGACGTCTCCGTACCGATCCGCGAGACTCTACTAAACCTGCTCATGACTCGTGAGACCTAGTAACCTAGGCTCTGATACCAACTTGTCACGATCCAATTTCCAAACCCGGTCGTGATGGCGCCTCTCGTGAAGACAAGGCCAGCCAACTAACCCAAATCGTCTCTTTAACAATTATTAAACATAAATGAATAGAAGATACAACTTAATGACATTAGAAACTGTTAATTACTACCCGACCGGGGTGTCACAAGTCACGAGCATCTAAGGAAAACCTTAACACAACTACAGGTCAATAAATATATACAAGTAAAATTTCTAGAAAAAAAAAGACAACATCCGGTGCCGCGAACGCTGGCGGTCACCTTGCTCAGCTACAATAACAATACCTTCAATCCGCTAATAATCCGCTACCGGGTGAACGATACCTGCAACTGCACGCGAGGTGCAGGGAGTAAAGTGAGTACTTCCAACTCAGTGAGTAATAGAAGTAAATAATAACTGAGCAGCAAGAAATCACGTAAAGCAACCAACGGGCTGTACAGAAGCCGGGTACAATTTCCGAGAAAACAGTAAAATCAGAGAACTCTTTAGAAATGTTTTGGCTCAGTTCAAATCTCTTTTGAAAATGGTCCTTTCAATAATTACAAAAGCTGTTCAAAATAGTTAGTGCTGATTAGCACAGAAAATCCGCCCCTCGGGCACAAATACCACAGCATAGCAGGTAAATATGCAAATAAGTATGCAAGATGAGCACATAAAAGTTCACCCCTCGGGCATGATTTTCGTTACTAGTCAGTCATTGTTACCTGACCGGTCAGCCATTGTTACCTGACCAAAACGCATATTACAGTGCCATTGTTACCACTGGTCAGTCATTGTTACCTGACTGGTCAGCCATTGTGACCTGACCAAAACGCGTACGACAGTGTCATTGTTACCACTGTCTAAAATTTAACCGCTCTAGATGGGTACCCGCGCTCACTGTGGGGGTGCAGACTCCGGAGGGGCTGCTACAACCCAAGCGCAATATCAAGCCATCTCGTGGCATCAATTAACTCCTGGTCAGTCATTGTTACCTGACCAATTTACATCATACAGTGTCATTGTAACCACTGTTTCAAGTCACATCATACAGTGTCATTGTTACCACTGTTTCAAATCATTGCTGCGGCGCGCAGCCCGATCCATGCTCAGTCCAGAAATGCACATAAGACACTTGGGCAATATTAAAATAATGGTTCCCAGCTCAAAACATCAATAAGATATTGTTTAAGTTTTCAAATCTTAGAAAAAATGGCTGAGTTTGCAAAACCGTATTAAAACCCTGGACCGAGATCAAATGATATGCAAAGTAATGCAAAACTAGTGATACCAATCCCCGAAGTATTCAAATAATCGGCACGAAGCCCAGCACATGGCAATCAGCCCGAATCATGATAGCATCAAGTAAGTTCCAGTCAATTACGCAGTAAAATCAACAACCGGAACGGACCAACTCACAATCCCAAACGGTGCTCTACCCCACGCTCATATTCGGCGTGCAAGTCACCTCAATACATCACTATGATGTGCAAATCCGGGGTTTCAAACCCTCAGGATATCATTTACAAGTATTACTCACCTCGAACCAGCGAAATCTCTAGCTCGCGACGCCTTTGCCCCTCAAATCGGCCTCCACGCACGTCAAATCTAACCAAAATCAGAGCGAATACATCACACTATGCCAAGGGAACAATTCCCAATCGAAAATAATCAAAATATAGCAAAAATCTCGAAACTAGCAAAACCTGAGCCCCGGGCCCGCTTCTCGAAAAATTACGAAACTTACATTACCGGATTACTCGTCTCGCCACGAGTCCGTACATACCAAGAACTCCCAAATCCGAGCTCAAATGGCCTATCAAATCCCAATCTGAAATATAAAAACTCAATCCCTAGCTCTTCCAATTTTTACTCCAATTTACATGAATTAAAGGTTGATTCTTCAAATAAATAGCGTTTCTAGGTCACGAGACTTACCTCCAATCGATTCCCGTCAAAATCCTCTTCAATTTCTACCAAAAAGCTCTTAAGGTGGTCAAAAATGGAGGAAATAATGAATGGGGTCGCGGATGAAATAATATAAAAAAAAAACCCCTCTGGACGCCCAGGTTTTACCTTACGCGAACGCGGTCAACACCCCCGCGTTCGCAATGAACAAATTCCGTTGACCAAAAATTACCTCTACGCGAACGCGACTCCAGGTCCGCGAACGCGATGCTCCAGCTCATCCTCTCACGTGAACGCATTCAACCAACTGTGAACGCGATGCACAAACCAGGCAGGGCCCCAGGCCCCTTCTACGCGAATGCGAAGCAGCCCTCGCGAACGCGATAGTCTGCACAACTCCTCATCGCGAACGCGCTCCTAAGGCTGCGAACGCGAAGGTCTGCAACAGCTGGGAAAAAATCTGCAATAACTTCCAAGTTCAAAACCTCCGTTAAGCCCTCTGAAATTATCCCGAGGTCCCCGAGACCTCAACCAAAGGCACCAACATATCCCAAAACATCATCCAAACTTGTTCCAATTATCAAAACACACCTAACAACACTGAAATCATCAATTCACATCGGATTCAAGCCTAAGTTCTTCAAGAACTTGCGAAACACACATTCGATCAAAAACCCAACCAAAGGACGTCCGAATGACCTAAAATTTTGCACGCACATCATAAATCACATATCGAAGCTACAGCAACTCTCAGAATTCCATTCCGACCCTCGGATCAAAATCTCACCTGCCAACCGGAATTCGCCAAAATACTAACTTCGCCAATTCAAGCCTAATTCTACACCGGACCTCCAAAATCAATTCCGATCGCACTCCTATGACTCAAATCATCCCCCGAAGCTAACCGAATCACCAAAAATCACATCCGAGCCCTATAACTCATAAGTCAACGTCCAGTTGACTTTTCCAACTTAAGCCTTCCTTAAAGAGACTAAGTGTCTCATTTCTTATTCAAACCAATCCAAATCAACTCTAACACACCACATACCGATAACGAAACACGAAGAAGCATAAAATGGGGGAAACGGAGCAGTAACACATGAGACGACGGGTCGGGTCGTCACAGATGACCACGCGATAACACCACGTGTATAAGTGGTTGCCGGGTGTTGTGTGGGGTGATCCATATTATTTATAAACCTTGGACCCCCCTCTCTTTTACTTGTTTATTTCATTGTTTATTTTCAAATTTCTCAAACTATTTTTTTCTCTCAAAATTCGGCTTTTCTTTCGTTTCTTTTCACTCCATCTATTTGCAACCTTTATGTGAAAATCCCCTCTTATTTGAAGCCTTATTTGTCTATATGTTATTTGTACCCTAAAGTCACAACAATAGCTTGGCCGGGAACCACATTAGTGTATTCTGAGGGGTGCCTAACACATTCCCCTGAGAATAATTTCAAGCCCTTACCCAATCTCTGGTTATCCAAACAATACCCTTCTTAGTGTCCTAATGCACTTTAATCATTAGGTGACGACTCTTCACTTCTCTTAAACCCATTTTCCAAAAGGGAACGAGTTGTCCTCCCAAATGTCATAAACCCGATTTCACGAGAAAAAAGGGGGCATCGACAGTCGTGACAACTATAGAGCAAGGAGTAAAATATTCATACTGAAAATGGGTCATGACAACTATAGAGCAAGGAGTAAAGTATTCATACTGAAAATGTCACGCCCCAAAACCCACTATCGGTCGTGATGGCTCCCAACGTCGTTGTTACGAAATCCAACGATGAAATACCAACTTAGCTATTCATTTTATTATTTTTGAAATCATAAATATTATTAGATAGAGATATCAATAAATTACAGATCGTAGATACGTACAATTTAAATGAAGTATAAAGTAAAAGCGTGTAAATGGTAAGCAAAACCTCTAGAACATTCCAAAACCTGGTGTCATAAGTGCATGAGCATCTATTAAGAAGTACAATAACAATACAACATTCCTCTGGAATACAAGATAGAAAGGATAAAGTAAATAATTTTGATGGAGACTCTGTGTGCATGTGCCATCAAGTCCTAAAATACCATACCAACTCAATCGAGCTCTCGAATCACCTCAAACAATAACAAAAAAAAACATGAATCGCACACCAATTCAAGCTTAATGGACTTGAAACTTCAAACTTTCACAACCGATGCGAAACCTATCAAACCTTGTCCGAATGACCTGAAATTTTGCACACAAGTCATATTCAACACTACGGACCTATTCCAACTTCCGAAATCGGATTCCGACCCCGATATCAAAATTTCACTATCGCCCCGAAAATTCCAAAAACTCAACTTTCGGCATTTCAAGCCTAAATAAGATACCAACCTCCAAAACACAATCCGAACATGCCCCTAAGCCGGAAATCACCCAGTGGAGCTAACGGAATAGACAGAATTCCATTCGGGAACCGTCTTCGCACTTCTCCGACTACGGTCCACATTCTAAGACTTAAACTCTCATTTAGGAACTAAGTGTCCCAAAACACTCCGAAACTCGAGATGAACCATCCCAGAAACTCCCAAGAGCAGAAATAGACTCGAGGGAAGCAGTTAATAGGGGATCGGGGCGTTAATTCTCAAAATGACCGGCTAGGTCGTTACATCCTCCCCCTCTTTAAACATTCGTTCGTCCTCGAACGAGCATAGAGACATACCTAAAGTGGTGAAAAAATGAGGGTAACGGCAAGTTGGGAGGTACGGCAAGCTCATAAGCAACCTCCGCAACACGCCGCAATACCTCAAAAGGACCAATAAACCTCGGGCTCAATTTCCCCTTCTTCCCAAATCTCATAACGCCCTTCTTAGGCAAAACCCGAAGCAAGACCTGCTTTCCAACTACATAGGAAACATCACGAACCTTCCGGTCCGCATAACTCTTCTATCTGGACTAGGATGTGCGAAGTCTATCCTGAATCACCTTAACCTTCTCCAAAACATCCCGAACCAAGTCTGTGCCCAATAATCTAGCCTCGCCCGGCTTGAACCAACCCACCGGGGATCTACAACTCCTACCATACAAAGCCTCATACGGTGCCATCTGAATGCTGGACTGATAACTATTGTTGTAGGCAAACTCTGCCAGTGGCAAGAACTGATCCCAAGAACCTCCAAACTCCATCACACACACACGAAGCATATCCTCGAGAATTGAATAGTGCGTTCGGACTGTCCGTTCGTCTGGGGGTGAAATGCTATGCTCAACTCCACCCGAGTACCCAACTCATCCTGTACGGCCCTCCAGAACCGTGATGTGAACTGAGTACCTCTATCTGAAATGATGGAAACTGGAATACCATGCAGATGAACAATCTCCCCGATATAAATCTCCGCCAACTGCTCCGAAGAATAGGTGGTACACACAGGAATGAAGTGTGCGGACTTGGTCAGCCGATCCACAATCACCCAAATGGCATCGAACTTCCTCAAAGTCCGTGGGAGTCCAACTATGAAGTCCATGGTGATCCGCTCCCACTTCCACTCCGGAATCTCTATTTGCTGAAGCAAGCCACCCGATCTTTGGTGCTCATACTTTACCTGCTGACTA
Organism: Nicotiana attenuata; assembly: GCF_001879085.1. NCBI lineage: Eukaryota > Viridiplantae > Streptophyta > Magnoliopsida > Solanales > Solanaceae > Nicotiana > Nicotiana attenuata. The sequence continues at coordinate 25,029,006 of NC_031989.1, forward strand.
TTGAGGCACCGAGCTACAAACCCAACTATATCTTTCTTCATCCGCCTCTACCAATAGTGGTGTCTCAAATCCTGGAACATCTTCGCAGTACCCGGATGGATGGAATACCGCGAATTGAGGGCCTCCTCTAGAATCAACTCCCGAAGCCCATCAACATTGGGTACACATACCCGACCCTGCATCCTCAATACCCCGTCATCACCAATGGTCACATCTCTAGCATCACCATGCAGAACCTTATCCTTAAGGACAAGAAAATGAGGGTCATCATACTGACGCTCTCGAATACGATCGAACAGGGAAGACCGAGAAATCACATGAGCTAGAATCCGACTGGGCTCCGAAAGATCCAACCTCACAAACTGGCTGGCTAAGGCCTGAACATCCATCGCCATGGGCCTCTCTGCTGCTGGTAGATAAGCCAAATTCCCCAAACTCTCTGCCCGGCGACTCAAAGCATCTGCCACTACATTGTCCTTGCCCGGGTGATACAAGATAGTGATATCATAGTCCTTTAGCTGCTCTAACCACCTCCTCTGACGCAAACTAAAGTCCTTCTGCTTGAACATATGCTGCAAACTCCGATGGTCAGTATGGATCTCACAAAGAACACCGTACAAATAATGACGCAGATCTTTAGGGCGTGAACAATAGCAGCTAACTCGAGATCGTGGACAGGATAATTCTTCTCATGTACCATCAACTTTCTGGACGCGTAGGCAATCACCCTACCGTCCATCATCAATACCGCTACAAGGTCAACCCTCGAGGCATCACAATAGACAGTATAAGACCCCGAACCTGTAGGCAACATTAATACTGGGGTTGTAGTCAAAGCTGTCTGGAGCTTCTTAAAAATATCCTCACACACTTCTGTCCACTTGAACGGAGCACCCTTCTGGGTCAGCCTGGTCATAGGTGCTGTAATAGATGAAAATCCCTCAACAAATTGACGGTAATAACCCGCCAAGCCAAGAAAACTACGGGTCTCTGTGGCTGAGGATGGTCTGGGCCAACTCTACAGTGCTTCCACTTTCTTCGGATCCACCTTAATCCCTTCATTCGATACCACGTGACCCAAGACTGCCATAGAATCCAACCAAAACTCACATTTCGAGAACTTTGCATATAATTTCTTTTCTCTCAAAATCTGAAGCACTGTCCTCAGGTGCTGCTCGTGATCTTCCCAACCCTGGAAGTATACCAGAATGTCATCAATAAAGACAATGATGAACGAGACAAGATAGGGCCGGAACACACTGTGCATCAAATGCATAAATGCTGTTGGGGCATTGGTCAGCCCAGATGACATAACAAGGAACTCGTAATGACCACACCGAGTCCTGAAAGCAGTCTTCGGGATATCTGGCTCCCGAATCTTCAAGTGACGATAACCTGAACGCAAGTCAATCTTAGAAAATACTTGTGCACCCTGTAACTGGTCAAATAGATCATCAATACGAGGCAAATGATACCAGATCTTTACTGTAACTTTGTTCAACTAGCGATAATCAATGCACATGCGCATATAACCATCCTTCTTCTTCACAAACAAGACAGGGGCACCCCAAGGTGATAAACTGGGCCGAATAAAACCATTGTCGAGAAATTCGTGTAACTGCTCCTTCAACTCCTTCAACTCAGGAGGAGCCATACGGTACGGAGGAATAGAAATGGGTTGAGTGCCCGGCTACAAATCAATGCCGAAATTAATATCTCTGTCGGGTGGAATACCTGGAAGATCGGCTAGAAACACATTAGGGAAATCCCGTACTACTGGACTGAATCAACTGTAGGGGTATCAATACTGACATCTCTCACATAAGCTAAATACGCGTCACACCCCTTCTCAACCATCCGCTGAGCCTTAAGGAATGAAATAACTCTACTGGAAGTGTGATCTAAAGTACCACTCCACTCTACTTGCGGTACACCTGGCATAACCAGCATCATGGTTTTGGCATGACAATCAAGAATAGCATAATACGGCGACAACCAGTCCATGCCCAAGATATCATCAAAATCTACCATACTGAGCAATAATAAATCGGCTCTAGTCTCAAAACCACTAGGAGCAATCAGACACGACCGATAAACGCGATCCACAACAAGAGAATCTCCCACAGGAGTAGAAACATAACCAGGGGAACTCAAAGAATCCCGAGATACGGCCAAATGCGGGGCAAAATAAGAGGACACATAATAATAAGTAGAGCATGGATCGAATAGAACCGATGCATCTCTATGAAAAACCAAGACAATAACTGTGATGACATAATCAGAGGCGACAGCCTCGGTACGGGCAGGAAGGGCATAGTATCTGTCCTGTCCTCCCCCTTTAGGGCGACCTCTACCTCCCCGACCTCCACCTCAAGCTGGCTGAGTAGGTGGGGCAGCAACTAGTGCTGTGATCATAGCTTGGGAACTCTGCGAAGCACGCTGTGGCTGAGAAGTCTGTGGAGGTGTACCCCTCCTAAGTCAGGGGCAATCTCTCACTATATGGCATGTGTCGCCACACTCAAAACAAGCTCTGAGAGGACGTGGCGGCTGTGACTTACTCAGGCCAGGTCTGTTGGACTGACCATTGAAAGCACCCCGTGCAGGAGGCGCACTAGATACTGGAGGTACATAATAAGGCTCCTGAGGTCTAGGAGGAGCTGGAATACCACTGGCTGCTGGAAGAGCTGAATGAATGGGGCAACTCATATAACCCCTACCATGATGAACTGCAGCTGGAGCACGAGCACCAGAATAATGGCCCGACTCTCAAGACCTCTTGGCCTCTCTCTCCTCCCTATCCCAAGCAACCATGCCCTCTACTCTCCTAGCAATGCTCACAACTTGCTGATAAGTAATATCCATCTCTAACTCCCGGATCATGCTAGACCTGATTCTGGGAATGAGTCCCTCAATAAACCGGCAAACTCTCTCACGAACTGCAGAAACCAAGGCCGGTGCATGTTTAGCCAAGTCGATGAAGCGGTCAGCATACTCCGAAACAGTCATAGTACCCTGGTGCAAATGCTCAAACTCTGCACACCATGTGTCCCTGAGGCTCCGAGGAACAAACTCCCTCAAGAACATATCTGAAAATTGGGTCCACATAAGGGAAACCGCCTCAGCCGGGCTGTCCAACTCAAAGGTACACCACTACTGATAGGCTGCTCCACGAAGCTAGAAGGCAGTGAAAGAAACCCCACTCGATCCTGATATAACCATAGTGCGGCGGATACGGTAGCACTTGTCACACCTCCTTTTTACCTACACCGGTGAGGGCGTAAAAGAGTTTTTCCAATTAAAGGACAGTCGGAATGGAATTTATTATTAATATTCAGAGTCGCCACTTGGGAGATTAATGGTGTCCCAAGTCACCGGTTGAATCCCGATCCGAGGAAATTATGACTCTGTTAACAGTCCGCGAACCAGAACTCCGAGTAAGGAATTCTGTTAACCCGGGAGAAGGTATTAGGCACTCCCGGGTTCCGTGGTTCTAGCACGGTCGCTCAACTGTTGTATTTGCTCTTATCTGATTTTTAAACAAGTTCTAACTTATGTGCCTTTTATTAGTAAACCGCTTTTATTGTTATTTTTAATAAGACTTGCAACGTCGTGAAAATGCGTCTCGAACCACGTCGCACCAGTGCACCCATGATTGTCAACACATTTCAACTTCGTTGAGATTTGGATTTGGGTCACATAAATGTGCACCCGCATTAAGGAAGGTAATATTATTAAAATACGCGCCTAAAGCAACTACGCTTTTATTATTTTTGGGGAAAACCGTGAAATTCGCTAAACGGTTCACTCGAATTCTAAGTATTTTATAGCATTTATTAAGGGCCCCGCTATCTGTATTTGGCTCGGCGAGGCTCGTCTCATTTTCATTATTAAAAGGCCCATCCTAAAGCAAACTAGAATTTTTCTATTTATTTGTCTCTCACAAGAAAANACCCATCGACATTTTGACGACCATGCCAGTCCAAAGCTGCCCCAGTTAGGCTTTTACTGAAATATGCCATCATCACGTCATCTTTTTCTCCGACAATCCTCATTTCGTTGCAATAGACCCTCAAGTGAGCTACCGGGTCTCCACGCCCATCATACAAGTTGAAGTTTGGTACTTTGAATCCTGCGGGCAGGCGGGTGTCATGTGGCACAATCAGTTCTTTGCAGGTCATGCTACCCTGGCCTCCCACTCTTCGCTTGTCCCTTAAGGACAGTTCTATGCTTTTCAGCTTTCTGGGCGTCCCATCTCGTCCTTCTCTTCCTGTAACCTTTTCATTTCTATCATGGAGCTCATCTCGGGATATGACAGGAGGGCAATTTTGGGTAGTAGTAACTGAGGGATGAGCGGTGGAGCTACTAGGGTAGTTGGGACGAGTGTGATAAGCGGGTGTGTCTGGAGAATATGGAGGATCATCTGGTATTGTGTTGGGAGTTTGGGTAAGGGTAGCGTCCGGGAAATTTAGTGGTGGCGGAGGTGGCGCCTTCCCAGTCATCCAGGCTTGATACATGTCTGTCATATGTTGTCTTAGCATCCGCACCTCTTCAGCCAACCCATTATCTTGTTCCACCAACTGTTGTCGAGCACCAGTATCAACCAACTCAGTTCTCTTGTTGTTTGCCATTGCCTTTTGTCCTTGTGTTGTACAGAAGAGTTACCACTTTCAAACCACAAACCAACCACTTTTCTGGAATTGGAACAAAATGAAACCATCACGTTAGCGTTAGGGCATCTAACACATTGGTAACAGCTTTTGATCGGTCGCATGCGTCATCCCGGCTTTTCCTTATTTCCAATTGCAAACTTTTCTTCCTTTGTTTTTCCTTCTTTTTCCTTTTTTTTTTACTCCTGCCTTTGTCCTCTCTCGTTCCTATTTCCTTCCTTTCTTGAGTTTTGTTTTTCCGCTCTTTTTTCTTTTTGCCTTTTGTGATTTTTCCTCTCTTTTCTCGTTTTTTTTTTCTTGTGGTTATGGTCGAATCCTATGGAGATTGCCTACGTATCACGACCCCGCATGAATCAGACCGAGCGTAGTTCTTGCAGAATAAATGTAAAGTAGAAGCAAAATATTTTTTGGGATTTTCAATTTTATTGATAGAAAATACGTCTATTACAAAGACTCAAAACTGACAGATTAAACAACTAACAGACTCTAATGCAGAAAAGAACTACAGACTCTATCATCCCTATTCTACTTTAAACGAAAATACAGACTTAATCAACTGACTGACTTTTACAGACTCCAGTAGAAAAGGAAATACAGACTCAAAAGACAATCATGAATACATTAAAGCTCCTGGCGCCCGCGGGACATCATTCGGTCTCGCCGCGGGCCTATATGCAAGTTCCCCTTATTTTGAATCGTGCTCATCCTGCACATTTATTAAGGTGATTTAATCACTTATTTTGACCTAAAAGGAAAAAAATGACACTATTTTTTGTTCAAATTTCCAATTTTAAAACAAACGGCCGGTTTTGCAGTTACGGCCTTTCAGCACTTCGGGGAGAAGATTTTAAGGCTGTGTCTGTTAACCGTTGAACTGACTCAGGGTGGCTGTTCTTGCAAAAACAGCCTTCCGGCGCCCTTTTGGGGACATTCGGCTTAGTTTAAACAAGAATGGCGGCACCCGACTTATTCATGACGAAATTAAAAAAACTTGGCATTTTTGGCTTTTTTTTTGAAAAGGGGAGGTTGGACCCGATGAGGGTTGCCTACGTATCTCACATCCGGTGAGAATCAAACCTGCGTAGTTCGGGCAAATTAACGAACTATTTTAAAACAAGACTCTTTTTACACTGCTATTTCTCTTTTTTTCTCTTTTTCTCAATTTCACAAAATTCCCGATGTTCAAAAGCCGGTTAGCATGCGGGTCCGAGACAAATAAGTGCACGTAAAATGCATCATCGTGGTCTTTTCATACCTGGTTACCTGTCCTAGACGGACCCAACCCCTGTGTTGAGTCCCCTAAGTCATATGCACGTGATGCAAATAAGCGCTCCTACTAGGGATCCGGCATGGAGTCAAGTTATTCTAGGTTCAAAACCTAGGTATATGTCCTAGACTGTGTACCCGAGCGGACAACTCGAGTCGAGGAGGGGGCTACGTACCGGGAACCAAAAGGCCATCCGGCTTAGTAACTTGTCCGGCCTCTTTCTTATTTCAAGGTATTGACACTAACAGAATAGGGAGTCTCAACCAGTAAGCACATCCCCGGAGGTGAGAAGAGAAGGGTTTCGGCACAGTTTATATACAGTTCAGATAATATCAAAGCGGTAAACATTTAGCACATTAAGCATGAAACATGTAGGAAAATCAGATATAACCAAATACACCAATTTATCTAAGCTTGAATTCTGAACCCTGAACAAAATGTTCTGGGTTCTTGTCCCCAACAGAGTCGCCAGAGCTGTCACACCTCCTTTTTCCTACACCTGTGAGGGTGTAAAGGAGTTTTTCCAATTAAAGGACAGTCGGAACGGGATTTATTATTAATATTTAGAGTCGCCACTTGGGATATTAATGGTGTCCCAAGTCACCGGTTGAATCCCGAACCGAGGAAATTATTGACTCTGTTAACAGTCCGCGAATCAGAAATCCGGATAAGGAATTCTGTTAACCCGAGAGAAGGTGTTAGGCATTCCCGGGTTCCGTGGTTCTAGCACGGTTGCTCAACTGTTGTATTTGATTTATCTGGTTTCAAAACATGTCCAAACTCATGTGCCTTTATTAGTAAACCGCTTTTATTATTTTTATTTTTATAAGAATTGCAACGTCGGGAAAATGCATCTCGAACCACGTCGCACCAGTGCACCCGTGATTGTTAACACATTTCGACTTCGTTGAGATTCGGATTTGGGTCACATAAATGTGCACCCGAATTTAGGAAAGTAATATTATTAAAATACGCGCCTAAAGCAACTACACGTTATCGTCTTTGGGGAAAACCGTGAAATTCGCTAAACGGCTCGTCCCGAAATCTAAGTATTGTTGTATAAACATTTATTGAGGGCCCCGCAATTTGTTTTTGGCTCGGCGAGGCTCATCTTATTTTATTATTAAAAGGACAATCCTAAAGCAAACTAGAATTTTTCTATTTATTTGTCTCTAACAAGACAAGAAATAGTCCTAATCAATTAACCAGTCAATTGTCATTAACAACATTCAAAGAGGCTTGACCTTTTAATTCTGTGATTTTTCAGTCTATTAGCCCAGAGCAGTTCAATACATAAGGACGCAAATGGATTGGACTGCAGGCCCAAATGTATGCCAGCCTTTAATTTGCGAAATCGAGCGACCAGCCATGGGTCCGGTGCCATTATAGCAAAGATGCATGCAAATTGGGCCAGATTGAGCCCAGATACGCGTCTGGCAGCCCAGTCGTTGTTTTGAAGTCTAGCCTATCGGTTGAGCCAATTTTAGTAGAGATAGCAACCCATGTTCAGGAAAAACGATTCAAACCAAACCAAAATGATCTAACTCCCTTATATAATAACAGTGAATTGACGAACTAAGCCATTTTAAACTAGATCAATCTAACATTACTAATTACAGCATTCATGTGTTCATAAGAAAGACAAACCAGCTAATGTTAAATCAGTTAACAATCCACAAGTTAAAACAGTCCAATTACAGTCCATAGTCTCATTATTACAGCTGAGATATGGTTCAAATGAATTGATCAAACCAAATTTCTAACTACGCAATAAAACAACACATCCAGATGTAAACATGCATTAATTCCATCATTTTAAACTTCAACATAGTGTTCCACAGATGAATACGATCTTCAGCATCACTGGAGCATGAGAATATACCTGGAAATTGCGATGCAATGAGCAAAAGTAAGGTCAGCAGCAGCAAACAAATGGGCACAACTAATTCAACCCAGAAGTGATCTCAAGTGAACTCAATAAACAAATGAACACCAAAGCAAGCAGGAAAACAATCCAAACAACTTGACTAACACTAAATTGTCTCGAAAATGCACCCAAATATCTTCTGAACTTTCACAGACCAACACTCAACCAAAAACCAGCTTATCTAAACCCAAACTCACTCGAAATCAACCAAAAGACTCCTCTGAAACTGCAAGTTACCAGGAAGGAAGCTAGAAGATGCAAATCAGCTAATAAAACTAGAGATTAACTAGGAGATTGAATAAAACAGTATATTTTTTGACCTATCTACTGGATTTGTTTTTTTATTTAGGTTCAGATCTATAGAGAAGATTTTTGGGGGTAATTTTAGGGCCCCAAACTTGTGAATCAAGGCAATATACACTGCCTTTTATAGGCAGAGTTTTTGATATGTTTGAGATTTTCAGTTGCCTTTTAGTCCCTCTTTATTCACTCATTTAGTCTCTTGTTTTCTGACTTGTTACACAAGTAACTACACCTATTTTATTGAAATCTATACTAAAGTCCATCCTAGAAGGTTCTATACCCATTACAATTCCTATTCTATCCTTACCTTGGTTCTAATTTTACCAATCTTAATGAAACTACCCCTTTCCATGCCTACACTACCCTTTGAACCCTCTTGGAATTACTGAGCTAAACCAAACCATTCCCCTATCACCCTAGTAACTGGTCAAGGACTAACCGTGGTTAAACTAGATCCTATCCTATTCAGCTATAACCAGACCCAACTGAACTAAACCTAACAGCTAATTAATACTAAACACTGAATTAAGGCATTGCCAATGATAATTACTGATTAAACTAGACTAAACTAACTAGACTAACTGAAATTAACAAATCAAACATTAGAACAAAAATTAAAATCAACAAAGCCTAAACAGAATCGACTAAGACGGATAATAAAGAATTAAGGGTTATAACAATGAACCATAAACTGAAACCAAACATTTAGCAAGACGGATTCAAAACGAAAAAATTAAACTAAAACCTAAAATTAGCAAGACAGGATTAAACCAATCAAACAAAATTAAACTAAAGCTAAGAACAATTACAAGAGCAAGATGAAACACATACTGAACAGAATCAAAAACAGAATCGAACAAAACTTACTAATTTTGAGCATTCGACTGACTATCTTCGAATTTGGCTTTCAGCTAATGTCGCGTGTTTATAACATTAGCTAACAGTCAATCGAGCATTAGAGTCTCCAAACAGACTTGATTTCGAAAAACCCTAGGTTAACGGTTTGACAAATTCCAGAGATATTCGACGGACACCAAGTGGAAATTTGGGATGAGGGAAGAGAGGGGATGATTTGGTGCTAATTTGGCGTGGTTTGGACGGAGTGAAATCATGGCCGGAAAACTTCAAATTAATATTCGAGCACTTCTGGTTAGATTCGAAGGATAGGGTTTGGGGGGTTTGAAAGAGGAGAACAGGGCGGTCCTAGGGTGTTCATTTGGTTGGATTTGGATGACTTTGCGTTTTGGCCGGAGGTTTTCGATCCAATATTCGAGCAACTCGACTGTGATTTGAGTGAATCTAAGGCCAGATATGAAAAAAGGAGGAGAAAAGGATTTAAGGGTGTTAATTTGGACGGGAACGGAGGCCGGCCGCTGTGAGGCGATTTCCGGCGGCGGAGCTCGGCGGCGTTACAGGGCTCTGTTTTGGGGTGAAATGAGAGAGATGACACGGGGGGGGGGGGGGTGCAGGGGTTCGGACACTCTTAAACTAACAAGACCCTACTTCTCCACCGTTGGATGGGTTAACCTCGACGACCAGGATTGATAGAAGGGGAGACGACGTCGTTTTGAGTCCATTGGGGCAGGCCGGGCATGGGGCATTTGGGCCTGGGTCAAACGGGGTTGGGTATGGACGGTAGTTGGGGCTAAAATTTATCAATTAAAATGGCCCTAGTTCGGTCCTCTTATTAAGACATCTCCTTTTTTTTAAATTAATTTCTTTGTTTTCTCCCTTTTTATTTCTTTTATTTATTTCGTATTTTCTATTTTTTATTTTTTTCCCAGTATTTTATTAAAATGTCAAAAAATTAAAATTGAAACCTAATTTATT
>NC_031989.1:25039850-25044223 GCF_001879085.1 Nicotiana attenuata
AGCTGGGTAAGGCGATTTTCAGAGGGTTTTGAAGAGAGAGTATTGGGTAACATTTCTTTAACCCCTTCTAGTTATATTTCATCATTTTGTAGTTAAATCCATCATTAAAATTCGAGTTTGGGATCAAAATTGGAAGAATTTGGGGTAAAACTTCATAGGCTAAACCATTGAGTTTTGAGTGGGCATTTGACCTCCGATTTGGGAGATTTTTATATGGTTAGACTCGTGAGAATACGAGGGATCTGAAAATGTGAAAATTATTCGATTCCGAGGCGTTGGCCTGAAGGGCATTTTGGTCATTTCACCTAATTTCACGCCGTAGCTTTGAATTAAATAGCAAAACCAGTTGTTTGCGATGTGATTTACAATGTGTGATTGAACTGAATAGATTTGGGCCATTTGGAGTCGGATACTCGTGGCAAGGACGTGGTTTCTAGTTGATATTGAGCCGGTTCGAGGTAAGTGGCTTGTCTAACCTTGTGCGGGGGACCTTTCCCCTTAGGATTTGTTATTTGTTATTTTGAGTGCCTTGTACGCGAGGTGACGAGCGCGTACTTGAGCCAATTGTTGAAAATCCTGATTTTACTTAAGATAGTGAGATTGAGTTCCTTTCATATTTACTTTATTCTACTTGCAATTATAACCTGTGCTAGATTAGGAAAGCATGTTTAGTTGATTTAACTTGCCTAATTGCTTAAGTTGCCTTGACTGTTCTACGTGAAGCATGCTAGGCCAGTACTACCTATTTGCTTGTCTTTTGTACTTCATTTCCGTGTACCTTATGGTTGTGATTGTGCATTTATATTGGGACTACGGATGTGGGATTTCGGTAGCTTCCCCCCCTTGTTTGTTTACTTTGGGACTACGAGTTCGATTCCCGGTAGATCCCCCTGCACTTTTACTTTGGGACTGCGGGTTAGATTCCCGATAGATCCCCCTGCAAATTGATGATTGGACACGGGAAGGTATCCCGGGAGATCCTTCGGATGTACATATATGATGGGCTACGGGATGGTATTCCGAGAGACCCACTGGACAGTTGAAAAGGAAAGGACTACAGGACGGTATCCTGGGAGGTCCTCTTGTTATCATTGGTATCGAGCGGTACATATTCCGTGTTTACTCTGTTTCCTTGTGTAGATGTTATTGTCTTACTTGACCTGTCTTATCTCACTGCTGTACTCATTATTTCTGTCAGATTTTCATACTGTTGATTATTATTATATTTTACCTCAGTAGGGCCCTGACCTTCCTCGTCACTACCCAACCGAGGTTAGGCTTGGCACTTACTGAGTACCGCTGTGGTGTACTCATGCCCTTCCTGCGCATGTTTTTCATGTGCAGATCCAGGTACCTCTTCTCAGGCGCACTATCCTTGAGGCGAGGAGATACACGGAGACTTCGAGGTATGTCTGCCGCGTCCGCAGACCAGGAGTCTCTATTTTGTTCCAGCTTTAGTATTTAGTTTATCCCTTTCTCTCAGTTGTTTAGATATTCAGGAGTTAGAGCAGCGTACTATATTTCTATTAGCCTGTGGTTCCAGTGAGTTTTCGGGTTTTGGGATTGAGTTGTAGACTTCCGCATTTCTTTTGAGTTGTATAGGCCGAGCGGCCTTATATGCAGTTATTATTTTTAATATATTTAGCTTTATTTAACCATTTCGCTAGTTAAGTTGTTATTTCCGCATCGATAGGCTTACCTAGTTGTAGGAACTAGGTGCCATCACGACATGTTCATGGAGGGTGAACTGGGGTCGTGACAGAGGTGGTTTGGTAGGCTTCGGCATCGTATGCGGAGTTCGGAAGTTTTGAAGTTCTTAGGCTTGAATCCGAGGGTGATTTGGTGCTTTGATGTTGTTTTGGGTGTTTCGGAGGTTCGACTAAGTTCGTATGTTGATCTGTGATGTGTTGGTATATTCGGTTGAGGCCCCGAGGGGCTCGGGATGGTTTCAGAGAGATTGGAAGTGGGATTTTGCAGCTGAAGCTGCTGCTTCTGATGTTTCCGCACCTGCGGAATGTGGACCGCAGGTGCGATGATCGCAGACGCGGGAGGCAACCGCAGATGTGGAATTTGTCGCAGGAGCGGAAGGTTTGACCGCACCTGCGAGCCCGCAGGTGCGAGGCCTGGGGCGCAAGTGCAGAAGCTGGGGAGTTAAGTGAAAACCGCAGATGCGGTGCCTTGAACGCAGGCGCGTGAAATAGGCCGCAAGTGCGGAAATGCCTGGGCAGAAGGTATAAATTAAACCCTTCGCGATTTTTTGCCCATTTCCTCCATTTTTAAAGACGGGATTGGAGCTTTTGGGAGTTTTGAAGAGGGAATTTTCGGGTTAGTGAGGAACATGATAGTGAAAGAGAGAAGAAAGGAAATCAGTTTATGACGGCAAAGGGGTTACTCATTGAGGTAAGATATTTGAGCTTAATACTTGTGATTATGGTAATTTTTAGTTGTTTAAGCATGAAATTGGTAGAAATTAGGGATGAAATTGAGGGGTTAGGGCTTGAAAATTGGAGAGTTTAATTTGAGTATTTGAGGGACCATTTGATGTCGAATTTTGATGATTTTGGTATGGATAGACTCGTGAGTGAAAAGAGTTTCTAGTTTTGTGAATTTTGTCAGATTCCAAGACGCGGGCCTGGGGGCTGGGATTGGGTGAATTTCAGGATTTTGGTCTAAATTGATAGATTTTTCGTGTGGAATTGACTCCTTGGCCTATATTGATTGCATTGTATTGCTTTTGGTTAGATTCGGGACGTTGGAGGCCGATTCCAGAGGCAAGGGCGTAGCGGAGTAGGATTTGGCTTGATTTGAGGTAAGTAACGCTTCCAAACTTGGTTCTGAGGGTCCGAAACCCCGAACTATGTGCTATATGATTGTATTGAGGTGACGCATATGCCAAGTGACGAGTGTGCGGGCGTGCACCGTGAGAATTGTGTCCTGGTTCATTCCATGGCACCGCTTAATGATTCTTTCTCGTTGATATCCGTGTTTCTATCATGTGATTAAGTAAATGTGTTGTAAATCATGCTAGATATCAGGTTAGGGCTTCACGCCGATACTGTTGAGACCCGAGTGGTCGTTTCTTGCTGTCATTTCATTTGATTCATTGATATTCTGTACTCAGTCTTATTCATGCATATCATATCATGTCTCAGTCTCAGTGGTTATTATCTGGCACATCATAGCATTGTTTCGGGCTAGTTTCATGGCATTTTGAGCCCGTGTGTGTGAGACTGGAGAGTGATGACTGAGTGAGGCCGAGAGCCTGATTATGAGTGACCGTTATGGGATCGGGCTGCACGCCGCAGCGAATATGTTGATGATTATGATAGCGCTTGGGCTGTAGGAGCCCCTCCGGAGTCTGTAACACACCCCTAGTGAGCGCAGATGATATTTGAGGGATGGATTTTCCTGGACATGGATTTGTCCGAAGCATTGATATCTGGAGATGGATTTCTCCCCAAGGTTGGATTACCCTTTTTCCTCGGTACCGAGTGACTTATAGTCAGCGATGAGTATGTTCCGGGATGGATTTCCCAGGGCCGGATGGCCATATGCGGTACCAAGTGGTTGAATGTGTGTGTGTGTGTGTGTATATATATATATATATATATTTACATATACCTGGAGATGGATTTCCCTGGGCCGGATGGCCATATGTAGTACCGAGCGGTTGAGCACTTGAGAGTGGGAGCACATGGTGCATTTCATACATTTCGCGCATTGGCATGTAGAGTTAGCTGAGCTTTATATCACACATTGTTCAGATATGTATTTATCTTACTTCTTGAGTTGTATTCTTATGCCTATTTTTTCTGCTCAGTTTATTTCTATAGCCTGTTGAGGTTACGTTCGTCACTACCTATCAGTCCATAGTTTGGACTTGTGACTTACTTAGTTGGTGTACTCACGTTACCCCCTGCACCTTGTGAGCAGATCCAGGTATCTCAGGCCACGGTAGCGGCTGTTGACTATTCCAGTCGCGGACTTCCACCGGAGATAGCTAGGTAGCTGCTTGGCGATCGCAGTCCCGCCTTTCTCCTTCTTTATCTTCCTTTTAGTATACTTTGGCTATTTTTAGACTATTTTAGTCTTGTTATATTTCAGAACAGTTGTAGTATTTGATCATGACTTAGTGACACCCAAGGTCGGGCTTTTATTTCCGCATATTGGTTTCATGTATCTCTTTTACGAAATTTTAGTATGAAAAGATTATCATCTAATTCTTAATGAAATGTCGAATCATTTTGGGAATGTGTCGGCTGGCCTAGTTCCATGATAGGTGCCATCACGACCGGGTTGGTTTTGGGGTAGTGACACCCAGCATATGAGAGCTTTTTTACTGTCCATGAGGTGACTCTTGTTACGATTCTATA
>NC_031989.1:25044323-25088595 GCF_001879085.1 Nicotiana attenuata
GGCAGTTGCGAATACCATGTTAGTACCCCTCCGGTCAGGGTTTCTCCGAACTTTTTCAGCAGCACAGACGACACCTGCTCCTTTGACAAGACATTTCCTTTCACAACGGTTACGTAGTGGATCAGATGATCTTCTGGGTCCGTGGTCCCATCATATATTCTCAAATATGGGGGCATCTTGAAGGTTTTTGGGATCGGATGAGGGGCGGCTTCCTCGCTGTATGGTTGCTCGGCGAAACATCCTACGTCGCGTTTCGGCAGTAATTTTGGTGCACCGGGTATTTTGTCTACCCTTTCCTGGTGCTCTTTCATTTGGTCACGGAGTGCCTTATTCTCATTCTCCATTTCTTCCATTTTTCTTAGGATGGTTGCGAGCGCATCGTTGCTTACGATGATGTCTGTATGAGCGCGGCTCGTTCGCATAGCACCTGGTTTGCCGGCGGCTGCAGTAGTCGCTGCCGCTGGCGAATCGCTGGGGTTTCCCGGAGATGGTTTCTCGAGCAGGCCGCTCAGGGTGTTTTTCAGCCACTCCTCCATTAATTTTTTGACTACTGGGGGTGTTTCCTTTACTGTGGGTGTCGAAGTCCCCTTCTCATGCAAGATCGTTAGATCTTCGAGTGAGGAGGGCGATACATTTTCCTCCAGAAGATTGCTCGGTGTTGCGTTTGAAGCATCTTCTCTATTGGCCTCGTTGAGGGGACCCATCAGGTTGGTTGAGACATCGGCTATCATCTTTAGCTTAGCTTCTCTGTCTGCCATTTCTGGTTCTACTGAGTTTTTTTAGGGGATAATGATCGTTGTTTCTGATACTCTAGATGTGAACTATGACTTTGATTATCGAAATCCCCACAGACGGCGCAAAATTGTTTGGCTTAAAAAGTTAACGAACAGTGTTTAAGCAAATCAATCAAATATATGGAGAAGAGGTAAATCGTAATCAAAGATAATTGACACTAGAGTATGAGTAATCCTTTGTGGTTTGGTTATTCGGAGCAGTTAAAGGACAAAGTTGCGTGATAATGTTACAAAGATCCGAGGTATCCGTTTTTCAGAGAAAGAAAGAGATAGAAATTGAGACAGAGAGATAGAGAGAGTAAGTAGCAATGTTCTTGATCGAAAAAATCCTCCTTTTACACAGTTGGGAACCCCCCTTATATAGCGGAGGGATTTCCCCTTTTCTTCTATTTACGATATAAAGATAAAATATATAAACTAAAGATAAAGTGCACGTTACAGAGGGGCCGACGTGATTACATGGTCGTCCCTTCGACCCGACCTTTGTCCACTTGACAGGTCGTGTCCCTTTTGAGGACGGGGTTGGTCAAACTCGACCCTGTACAAATACTTTACTGCATCCTCTTCCTTTACATGAAGCCCCTATATATATACCACTTCATTTGCCTCCACATTAACTCACATCTCTACCAATTCTCCTCAAAAGCTCTCTTTCATCAATTTTCTCTCCTTCTTAAGTGAAGGAATAAAAATCCACAAACCAAAAAGAAGTCTGCACCTGAAATATACTACTATATACAGAGAGATGGATCAAAATGTACCAGTAATGGCAAAAAAGTTCTGGAAAATAGTCCGAGTGGCTTTTTTCATGCTGAGGAAAGGGTTATCAAAGAGGAAACTAATGTTTGATCTCAACTTATTAATGAAGCGTGGCAAAATTGCAGGTAAAGCCGCCATTCAAAACCTCATGTTCCACCATGATAATAATACCTATGGCCACCAATGTCCTTCCTCCACCTCATCTTCCAAAGACTACTACGAATTCAGCTGCAGTAACAGCCCTGCTTTTCACCTCCCCTTCAACCTCAACAAACGCAATAAGCATAATCATCACCATGCACCTGCCACTGACGACGACGTTTTAATGGTTAATGCTGCTGTGTTGAAGGCCTTGGAGATGATTCAGAGTGAAACGGCGTCACCTGCTTTGCCTGGATTTGGGAGAACTCCTACGGTGAGGCAATTAAGGGTTACTGATTCGCCGTTTCCTCTTAGAGATGTTGAGGGTAACAGTCACGTAGATGAGAAAGCTGATGAATTCATTTCAAGATTCTACAGAGATTTGAGACGAGAAGCTTCTGCTTTTGCTTAATGTTTTTTATTTTTTAAAATTTTTTAAAATGTTCATGCATGTAATTGAGTCCACTCCTGCGCAATAAACAAGAAGAACGTTGTATCTTACACAGTTTCTCAGCGTTAATAATGGGTGGAGTAATGGAAAATTTGTCGCTTCCATTCTGTCTCTTGGATTTTTTTTATTTTAAAGTTTTCTTTTAGGGGTTTTGAGGAAATCATCAGAAGAAAATATGAAAGAACATAATGCTAGACATTTTCAAGGCCGAATTCCTGAAATTTTGCATCCACAGAATTCTTTCTTAATTAGATTGTCGAGTACTCGTTACCTTTTCTTCTCGAAAATAAGAAAAGCAAAAAGTTTAATTAGAAATCATTACTTACAGCTACAAGCTAAAAGTAAAGCATATTGAACGAGGTTAGCAAGTTAAAATTTATTCCTTCCTTCAAGCCCAAGGGAATATGTAACCTTAATAGGAGTAGATTCAACATTAACTATCAAACCATAGTACTTACTTGCAGTTGGGTTTATAATTCAGTTCAAGCTACCTCTATTGCATGGAAAAGAAAAATTGCTAATTAAAGTTAATTTTCATGTAAAAACAAAAAGAAATCCTGGAATTTGATTTAAGTATCACATCACATGTGTATAGTTGATCTGTTTTAAAAGGTACAATTGGGACTCGCCCGAGGTTCGCCCCTGGGCTTATGTGTGGGGCTTAGTTCCATGAGACTTACGCCTTGGCCGTCGGGGCTTACGCCTCGGACACGCCCAACGGCCAGTGTACTGGGCTCGCCTAATAGAACTTTATGCAATTGTATGTAACTAACCTTGTAAATCTTCAAAATTTTTTAATAAATCGTTGACTATTCAAAATTACTTCTTTTTAATCATAAATTATTAAGTTGAGAGTATTTTATGTCATAATTAAAATAAAAATTATTACACGTTATTCATTAAGACTGCTATGATAGTAAATATTAAATAAATCTTTCATTTAAAAAGTATTTATTTATTAACTTTTATTCTTTATTATATAATAGTCCATAATTATTTTATAATTATCTTTCTATAAAATTATTTTTTTCACGTTTACGAGATAAAATACTTATTAATTTAATAACTCAGTATTAGCTAGTAACTATTTAAAAATAATTAGTTATATGTTATTGTATGGTGAATTATTTGTCAATTTATTAAGTTGTTGAAAGTTAAAAATAAATGATGCTAGAGAATCATATTTAAATTGTGAATTATGTTTTTATATAAATTCTCTTTTAAATAAAAAGCATATTAAATAAAAGGAGTACTTTTTTTTAAAAAAAATATCAAATTATAATATCGAAATTCTTTCAAGATTCAATACTCCTTAAGAGATATGTATAAGATTTCGTATCGAATACATTACTTTTGATGTTTGAGTTGTAACGATGTTGCAACTAATTTGCATATTATGATATATGTCATGCTTTTCGTATTATTTATAGTTGAATTATAATTCATAAACACTTTAAATAGACAATTTGTTATAATTTTGTGATTTTAATGTAATTTTTATATTTATTTTATACTATCTTATAATCCTTAAAATTTATAAAATTTAAAGATCTACGGGACTTATGCCCCATGTCTCAGGGCTTACACCTCGCCTCGTCAGAGGTAGAACGCCTCGCCTCATGCCCCCGCCTTTTGAAACATTGGTTGTGACAACCTTCCCCTTGCGGAATGTTCTTCATAAGCCTGAGTTGTCAGGCCGGTTGGCCAAATGGGCAGTCGAAATTAGTGAGTTCGATATTGAATACAAGCCTAGGAATGCGATAAAATCACAAGTTTTGGCCGACTTTGTGGCCGATTTCCGTCCTGGATTATTTCCCCTGGCTGCTAATGAAACGTGTTGGTATCGGAAATGACATCAGGAGTTTGGACCTTGTTCACGGACGGAGCTTGCAATGTGAAAGGGTCCAGGCTCGGGGTGGTCCTAATCATGCCTTCGGGGGAAATCCTGAGGCAGGCCATAAAAACTGTTCCGTTAACTAACAATAAAGCCGAGTATGAGGCTTTGGTTGCGACTCAAACTGGCCCGGGGACTTGGCTCTGAGGTAATAGAGATCAAATGTGATTCCCAGCTGGTAATAAACCAGTATGTGAATAAAGTCCAGGCATTGCTTGCACGATTAAGGGAATGGTCAATCACACGCATTCCAAAAGAAGAGAATGTAGAAGTAGATGTATTTGCTAATTTGGGGTCGTCTACAGAGATGAAAGGATCCGACTCCGGTACTGTCATTCAACTTCTGCATTCGGTATTAGATGTGGATGACTA
Source organism: Nicotiana attenuata (assembly GCF_001879085.1). Classification (NCBI taxonomy): domain Eukaryota; kingdom Viridiplantae; phylum Streptophyta; class Magnoliopsida; order Solanales; family Solanaceae; genus Nicotiana; species Nicotiana attenuata. Next base: position 25,048,735 of record NC_031989.1, read on the forward strand.
TTGTGAGAAAAATACAACCAACCTAGTTTGAGAATGGAGGAATGAGTTCATTGAGTATCTTCGGCATGGCAAGTTGCCCGAAGACCCGAGGCGTCCCGGGCATTACGCACCAAAGAGGATCGCTATATCCTCATGACTGGACAATTATATAGGAGATCGTACCAAGGACCATTTGCCCGATGTTTAAGAGCCTCGGAGGTGGATTACGTGATGATAGAGGTCCCTGAAGGAATTTGCGGGAACCATTACCGTGCAGATTCGTTGGTGCTAAAGCTAGTTAGGGGAGGATAATACTGGCCCCAGATGAAGCAAGACGCAAAGGTGTTCGTCTAGAAATGCGACAAGTGTCAGTGCTATGCACTGGTGGTGCACCAACCAGCGAAACTCTTATTCGGTACTATCCTCATGGTCATTCATAAAATGGGGGATGGATATAGTTGGCCCACTTCCACTAGGCTCCGAAAAGGTAAGATTCCTTTTAATTTTAACCGATTGATTCACTAAATAGGTTGAAGCAGGTCCTTACCAAAATATCGGTAAGATCACTTCCTGTGGGAACACATGATCTGCCGATTTGGAATAGCGAAGGAAATTGATTGGAATAACGAACCGCAATTCATAGGCTCCAAAGTCACAAAATATATTGAAAAACTGAAAATCAGAAGGATTACATCCTCGCCATACCATCCGAGTGCTAATGGACATGCGGAGTCGACCAATAAGGTGATTATCCAAAACATCAAAAAGAGGTTAGAAACAGCTAAAGGCAAGTGGTCCGAAGAGTTACCGGGCATGCTATGGGATGGTGGCTCAGATGCAAAGGATGGAAAGATACTATAAGAGGTTAGAAAATGAGGCATTGCCAGTGAAGCTGGAACTGCTCGATGAATGCAGGGACTTGACACACATAAGGATGGTGGCTCAGAAGCAAAGGATAGAAAGATACTATAACCGTAGTGCCAATCTTCGTTACTTTAAAGTAGGAGCCTTAGTTTTGAGGAAAGTGACTCAGAACACTTGGGAAATCAACGTTGGGAACCTGGGTCCGACGTGGGAAGGTCTTTACCGGGTTTCATCTGTCACCGGTAAAGGATCATACGAGCTGGAAAATCAAGATGGAGTTAAATTGCCGAACAATTGGAACGTGACTCACCTCAAAAGGTATTACCGCTGATAGTTCCTATCAATAATGAAAGTATGTGCTGCATTCTTTTTCCCTTCGACCAGTTTTTGTTCCAATCGGGTTTTTTCTGGCATGGTTTTTTAATGAGGCAGCAACAGAAAGCATAATATGAGAGAAGTGTCATCGGTAAAGTTAATGAGGCAGCAAGCAAGATTTTTTAATGAGGCAGCAATCAAATGCTTATGTACTTTTAAAGATGGAAGGAATAAAATAAAGTCCTTTTATTTTTATCTTTTTTCTGGTCCAAACGATTAATTTAATTTTATCATTTAAAAGTTAACAGAAAACTTCAAATGCTTGTGCCGAAATGAACAAGAGACGTCCTCTTCAAGAGCACCGTAAACATGAGAGGGCCCTCTCTTATGAAACCTTCATAGTAAAGGGTTGGTTCCGGAAAAGTTTATGCCCGGAACAAGATGCTATTGGACGAAAATATACCCGAAGCCTTATCTAATTCGACGCAAAAAGAATAAACTTTGAACAATACTTAAGCAAAAGTCTTATTCATTTATCAAAATTCCGAATGACATAAGTGCAAAAATACAAAAGGAAAAAACAAAAGAAAAGAAGAAAAAATCTAAATTTTATCGCCGCCGGAACTCGGGGAGAGAGGCATCTCCCCTAGGGGAAGTAAGAGGATTATCCGCCAGTTCAGGTCCCGGGCCTTCATCTTCAATCTCTTTAGCTTCATCCTCGATTACCGAATATTCGGAACTGGTGCTCGAAGAGTCATTTGAGGCAGATTGATTAGGGAGGCGTTCCCGAACAGTTAACTCTAGTGCTGGGGCCTTGGCGATGCAATCATCAATATCATCGATGCCCGCTTTGTCTTCCTCCAATGTCTTTCTCCTCATATGATACATTGCATATTCATTTGAAATACGGGGGTATCTTCTTAGAATTGGAGTTTTGACTTAAGCCTGTCAACCTCAGCTTGTGTACCATCCCACTCGGATCTTGTGGCCCCAAGGATAAGATCAATATCATGGATTGTAGATATGTGAAACCGGTTTTGCTCCATGATCTTCTTAAACCTCTTTTCCATCCTAGCCCTTTTCTCCTCGGCGGTAGCAGCCTCTTCGATTTTGGAGCTCAAGGCTGCCTCCAAGTTATTTACTTGTTCAACGGAGGTAGACTCGCACTTGGTAGCAATAAAAACAACATCTTGAAGCTCAACCCACCTAGCCTTATCATCTTGCTGAGTGGTTTCCTGGCTGTGGGCCATCACTTCCTACTTACTTTGCTGCAATCGAGCCTCAAGTTCGGCCGCTTCAGTAGCCTTTGCCTCTAGCACAGGGAGGCGCGCAACAAGTTGATTCCTTTCAGCCAACAACTGATCCTGCTCGGACATAAGTTCTTATTTATCAAGGAGCAATCTCTGAAGGCCCTCGGAAGCAAGGAAGTTGGCCTGCAAAATGTATAACAAAGTTAGAAACCCCGCTATAACAGATAAGTAAAAAACAAATAGTAAGAGAATAAGTACGGTACCGCTGTCGCATTATGCATGGCGTTATTCAACATGCAATCCCCTGAAAGGGAGTGTATCTTCTTCTTATCCTTCTCTGAAGCCAACAACTTTAGATAGTTGGCAAGCTCCATTGGCCTGGACAGCAGATGGCACCCCTTCGAAACTGAGAGAGTGACACTCCTCCTTCCTCGAGAATCTGGAGAAGGGGGTGAGTAATTGTGCTCCAAATTCCTGTGGTCAGGGGACTCGGAGGAGAAGCACCCTCCTCTTGGGCGTCTGTGGCCGGCGAAGGAGATGCAACAGATGCTGGTGGCGAAGATGCAGCTGGTGTAGAGGGGCATGAAGTTGTTGGCGTTGTAGGTTGAGAAGCAACTGCAATAAGAGCAGTGCTGATTATTGGTTACTCGTCAACCGAAGGCAGAAAAGGCCAGGTTTTGACCTCCAAAAACTAGAAACAGCAATAGGGGTCGGAAAGCGAGAATCGACATTCTCTATTATCTCAATTTCACCCTAAAGTGCTTGGACCTCACCTTCGGTTAGGGTTTTAAGCTCTCCCGGTTGAGCACCCGGTTGAGCTGATGAAGATCGTTGTCTCCTTTGAAGGGAAACCCCCTTTTCACTAGCTTTTCTGTCATCTTCAATGACCATCGCGGCCGCCACCAGCTCAGCTATGGCCTTCTTTTCTTATTCTTATCCTCAGTCGAGGAAGTACGCCGCCTTTTTGGTTGCTTGTTCTCTGGCTGGGGACTCCGAGAGGAAGTGCCTCCACTGAAAGTAGACCCGAGGGCACCACTTTGAGCGAGAGAACTTTGTAACAGTCTCGCGCCCTCCATGGGGTCGGCCAAAACCTTGACCTCGGGGCAGGTGACATAGACCTACGGGAGTCCTGAATCAAACAAAAATATATGGTTAGCAAATTTACTTATGTACATACAGAGGCAGAAAGCAGAAGGACTCAGTTTATCATGGTTCTTGGCCTTCCACCCATATTTGGAGGCCATCTCCTTCTACCGACGGGTTTCTGCATTGTAATATCCAGAATCTTCTGAACCCATTGGTCAGGCCTTTAACCCTTGGTGGTGTCCACCGAACAGTTGAAACAACGGAAACAAAGAGGTCAACAATGACGGGAGACAGTCTTTTTACGAGGGAAAGAGATGAATAAATTACAAACTTACGTGAATGGTTCCATGATTCAGGAAATGATGGAGTTGTGGCCGGGATGGTATCCCTAGTAGCAATGATGACAAACCGCTCCATCCATCCACAATCATTGTCATCATCCATGCTGGTAAGAAGGGCATGGTTGCCACATTTAGTGAAATTTATTACTCCCCCACGGAAGATTTTGGGGGTGTAGAGGTTCATCATATGTGCCAGGGTTAGGATTTTCCCCGTCTCCACGCACATCCGGCATAGACAAGCCACCATTCGCCATATAGGGCCTACTTGTCCCAAACAGACCAGGTACCGATGGTAGAAATCCAAGATCACGGGGTTAAGCCCTTCGCTCAAAGAAAAGGGACCTAAGGTGAAGTGGTACGTATAGACATACGTAAAGCCTTCCTTGGTAAAGGTAAACCGCTCTATCAGGTCAGGAGAAATAATGTTAGGATCTGGGCAATCACAATCCTCCTTCACAGTAGGAATTCTGGAAGGGAGAATAGAGGAATGATACCTGCTAACAACCCAAGTTCGTGGATGCACGGAGGGAAACTTCTCTTAGAAGTCATTGATGGTGCTCAGATGTTTGGGGATGATGGTGCCTACCGTGGGAGGATAAGCATCAACATCCACCTCTTTGTCTTTGCTTCTCTTCAGGCCTCCACCGAGGAGAAGGCCAGAGTTTTTGAAAGACTCAGTAAAAGAAGCCATGATAGCAAAAAGACAATGGAGTTTCTTTTGAAAAAAATCGGAAAAGGATGAAAGTAGAAGAAGGTTAAGTGCAAAGAAGATAAGGAACTCATGAAAACTTTAGAAGTGAAAAAGGTAAGATGATGAGTATAAGTATAGATATAGACGGAAAAAATTATGGTCATGATTACCTAAAAAATCGGTGAAAATATTACTAAATCGTGGGGCAACACGTGTTTGAGGTAATAAATGCGAGAAGACGTGCGTCCTATCAAACTTCAGAACTTTTTAGAAGGTTTTCAGAAGATTTCCCGCCAAGAAAGGGATCTTCACCAACTTCTCGATGACACTAAAATGTGCCACCGAAAAGCAGGGGGACTATCTGTATGGGATAAAATTGGTTTACATTAAATGATCGTATCGTAACGTGATCCGAAGACAGGTAGAAAGTAAATCGCGTAATAACCAGCACCGGGAACAACAATTGCAATTGACATTGGATAGACCCCGAAGGGAACATGATCGACGTGAGCAGATTAAATGCTTCCCATCGGATATCATTCAATGAAGAATATTCCCTGGCATTAAATGGGCAGCCGTTGTAGAAAATATTTGCATTCATGGCCTGCCGTTACATATTCATCAGTGGCCCTCTTTACTGTCATTTAAGAGAGGCTTAATCCTAGGATCTTGTTTTCGTAGGTACAACTATAAATAGTAGACTGAACAACCATTGTAAGAGAGGAAATTCTTGGTAAAACTTATGCTACATTCTATTCTCAAGCTAAATAATATAACTTTACTTGCTCTTTATATTATTCTTATTTCTGTCCGCGCGGGTATTGCTCTCGGTGCCAAGCTTGTCATTTCCTTTGATTTTAACCGCTAAGTCTTATTTTTAATCTCGTTTATTTATCATTTTTGGATTAAATCAGTTCGCTTGTCTATAAACCACGTAACAAATTCAACTGTACCGTTTTACGGGTAAACAAATATGTTAATTTGAATTATGATTATATTAGTAATAGTGAAAGAAAATATTAAATAATGAATGAAGGACTCACATCGAATTTTAAAGTTTAATAGTTCAATAATTTTAAAGTTCTTGAGAATTATAAAAATCGTATAGATAATATCAATGACCATTGTATCAAATATTTCTAGAAAATCTCAAAATGAAAATAAACGATATAAATTAAAAAACGGATACACTAATAAGTGAAGAAAATGTCTAACATCAGCTGAAAAGAGGGGAGAAAAAGATAGAAGCCATTTGCCATTAATCCAACTCATAGTTTAGTTTAAGCGGAATAACCTCTCTATTCCACTTTAAGCGGTTATTTCTGTGTCTCTTATTCAATATTTAATACACTTCTCACATTTTATTTTTCCCCTTAAAACTCTGCACCCATAAAAATCCATCTAAACCACAAGAAAAAAAAGGGAAAAAGATTTTTACAATCAATTCCCTCCCTTTCCTGAATCTACTGACATATTAGACGTAATATCAAGAATTCAACAATGGAGTGGCGTTCGTTTGATGTCACTGTGATCTCCGCTGAACGCATAAAAAATGTCAATTACTTCTCCACAATGGATATTTATGTCGAAGTTTCAATCGTAGGTTATGCCAAGAACACAAAGAGAACGTTCATTGACAAAAAAGGTGGCACAAGTCCTAAATGGAATCACCCCATGAAATTCACATTAGACGAGCCTTCCCTCACAAAGCCTGGACTTTCCCTCTATTTCCGCCTCAGATCCAATCGCCTTTTCGGCGATAAGGATATTGGCATTGTCTCCATTCCTATAAATGAAATCTTTGGTCAATCTGCCTCTGGCCCTGATGGCAGTGCTGAGAGAATTGTGGAGTATCAAGTTTTTACACCAATTTCTGGTAAACCTAGAGGAACGCTTAAGTTTGCGTACAAGTTTGGAAAGAAATATGGACAACCTTCAGAGCCAATGTTCAAAAATGTCAATCAACCTAATGGTATGTATAACGAAAACAAACATGGTGATGTGCCCGTCACGGCTTATCCATATTCTCAGACAAGGTCTAATAACGTGCCACCTGGCATGGGATATGGAACGTCGAACATGGCGTATCAACAACCAGCAGGATATCCTCCTGCTGGTTACAACGGTCAGCAACCAGCAGGATATCCTCCTGCTGGTTATAACGGCCAACAACCAACAGGGTATCCTCCTGCCGGTCAGAATGGTGGATATTCACCGGCTGGATATCCACCCGCTGGATATGGATATCCTCCTCAACAACAACAACAAGGTTACGGAGGAGGATATCCACAGGTGCAACAAGTACAGAAGCCACAGAAAAAGAGCAATTTGGGAGGGATGGGAGCAGGAGTAGGATTGGGTTTGGCTGGAGGGTTGCTTGGTGGTATGTTGGTAGGTGAAATGGCTTCTGATGTTGGAGAGATGGATGCCTATGATCAAGGATATGATGATGCCATGGACGATATGGATTTTTAAATGAGGTCTTTGTATTTTGATATATTCTTTTGTTTATTGGATATAAATCAAATTGGATCTTGAGATTTGATTAACTACATTATTGATTTGATTTTGCAAGGATTATTATATTTGAAATGCATTGATTTTCTGAATTGGAATTTCTTTGCTCATTCCTTGATTTTCCAAACTAAAGTTTATAGTAATATGTTTGCAGAAACGTGGTGCCATACCATAACATGGCTTCGTTATTTGTACAATTTTGTTCTGCTATATTCTCAATTCTTTTTATTAGGCAAAAATGAAATATATTTTGTCTAATAATTGACTGCATAATAGAGTTGCATGAGTTAAATGGATCTCCTAAGGAAATTGTAACTTTCTTCAATGTGCTAGCTAACGTTTTCTGCTGCTGTAGACGTGTGTGTGTATATATATATATATATATATATATATATATATATATATATATATATATATATATATATATATATATGTACATGTATCCTTTAGTAAAGCCAATATCATATCAGCTTTATGATTCCAATTGTCCTAATTAAGTTAACCCTGGAGGATCCGTCCGTATTTAACTTGTAAGAATTATTTTGAGGGGGTTCCATCAAATTTCATGATATGTTCAGACATCTTTTCCTTGATTCTTTCCTTTCCAGAAATCATGATACAAGTATTTCATAGTCTTTTACGAGAACGGGTTTCAAGATAATATGCTCTTTCTTTTCGTCGAATGGCTGGCATTTCTTGTTAGCTGAACCTGAATGTGATTAAATGCAAAAAAAAAAAAAAAAAAAAAAAAAAAAAAAAAAAACTTTCAATTTAACATTAAACTGTTTCTGGAAAATACATATGTAGATAGATTTTGTGGTTAAAATTAACTACGTCGATCGTCATAGTGATGGTAGTTCAAATAGAAGAGAACATATATATATATATATATATATAAATAAAATTTGTGGTTAAATGGTATATACTTTTTTTTATGAATTTTTCCCAGATTACCTGGGGGTGTTGTATTAGCAAAAAAAAGAGTTTGATGATACAACATAAGGGTAGAGAAAACCCTTCAAAAAACAGTGAGGCATAGGCGATTATAAATAGTTCGCCCCCTCAAAAAGATTACAAACTAGCTAACAAAAAAATTGGCCTTGTCATATTTGTTCCTTATGGAAGGAACCTGATCTTTGTCCAGCAAAAAATGGCCTTTTGCCTGACTAGGCAGCTGGTGGTTAGAGTAGAAGTAAGTTGGCTGTTGAGTGTCAACTGCCATTTTAGCCAAGCAGTCCACTAACTGATTGGCCTCTCGATAGCAATGACTAATCTGAATATTGAAGGTGTTGATAGCCTCTCTGATCTTGTTGACTATTTGACTAAGCTTGTAGTTGGTTGCGCTTTCTTTACGAAGGATCTCTACATTGTAAAGAGAGTCAAATTCAAGAGTGGCTTGAGTGAAACCATTTTGTATGCACCAGTTAATACCAATCCAAGCTGCTTGAGCCTCTGCGATGTTGTGGTTTTCAGCATTGAATGAAATTGAGAAAGCCATGATAGTATCCCCCTGGTCGTCCCTGATAACTCCTCCTAGACCTGCTTTTCCTTCCCCTTGAAGAAAGCTCCCATCAGTATTTATCTTGACCCATTCCCTATCAGGCTTTTTCCAGAGAACCACCATGCTTTTATACACAGGTTGTAGCCTTATTAGGAGATCACAGAAGTTGTTCCATGGTAGTTTTAGATTACATTTTGGAAAAGCTTTGTTGACTACAGTCTCAATACTCCAAGTTATTTGTTGTTGTAATTTATAACTGTTGAAGCATTTTTTATCTCCATACCTGCACGCACAGAATTCTTTCCAAAGAAACCAGCAAAAATGATGGGTGTAATATGTAAAACAAGTCTGTGGACATCATTAGTAGCTTTAGAAGCCCACCATTTATTGAGCATATATCTAATTGGGTACGGGTGGTACTCTATGCCAAGAGCTTTTCCAAAAAGTTTTCAAGTGTAACTAGCAGCTTGACCCTCTATAAATACATGATTAATGTTACTTGTAGTTGGATTTTTGCAACAGTTAGATCTGGAAACAATTTGTATGCCAAATTTAATAATCACATCATCAAAAGGAAGTTCACCATACTAGAGCCTCCGAACCAGGAAAGACATTTTAAAAGGGATAGTAGAGTTCCATACCTTGTTGATGAATTGCACTTTTGGACTAGCTTTCCTTACCAAACTCCATGCACTTCTGTTTGTGAACTTGCCATTGTCTGATATTTCCCAAAAAACTTGATCCTCCTTGGTTTGATTGCCTATAGAAATGGTTTGGATATGGTGTACCAATTGATCTGGTAAGAATTCCTTCAGTTTGTTGATGTTCCATTGACCATCAGATATGAACTATCCACCCAAGGTTTTGGCACTCTTTGGAGTATCAAGAACCAACATAGCCAAAGGTCCCTTTAGAGACCAATTATCCCACCAGAAGCTACTTGATCCTGAATTTACCTGCCAAACAATATGATTCTCTGCAATATCCTTAATTTTGAGTACATGATTCCAAGCATGAGAATTTCCTGGAGCCAATTTTTTTAGACCAAGTGGGCTCTCACACAGTATTTGTTACTAATGAAGCTAGCCCAAAGAGATGATGTGGACCTTATCCTCCACCACCTTTTCATAGCGAACATGTTACTAATGTCTTCCATCTTCCTAAGACCTATGCCTCCTTCATCAATAGGGAGGGCAAGATGGTTCCACGAACTCCAATGATACCTCTTGTGTTCCTCTGAATTACCCCAGAAAAAATTAGCAAAATAAATTTCAGTTAGTCTATATACTCCTTTAGGGGGAGTCGTAGCAGAGAGAGTGTAAACATGGATAGATTGGAGAACACTTTTAATCAAAGTAGCCTTACCACCACGAGAAAGCAACTTACCTTGCCAGCCATTTAGCCTTTTAACAATCTTACTAATCATGTTATTAAAAAACTCTATTTTTTTTCTTCCCATATACAGGGGACATCCTAGATAAGTAAAAGGAAAAGTCTTGTCCATAAAGCCAGAGCACTTTCTAATCCTGCTAATTCTAGTTGCAGCAGTATTAGGAGCAGTCAAGAAATAACTTTTATCCCTATTAACCAGCTGGCTTGAGCTTCTTTCGTAATTACTAATAATCTTCATGACCAACTTAACAGAAGTAGACCCACCACTGCAGAATATAACAATATCATCAACATAAGCTAGGTGGTTGATCCTAGGAACATTAGGAGACATAGAGAAAGGAATGAAATTAGGATTTCTATAGAGAGAGTTAAGAGATCTTGATAAGACCTTAGCAGCAATTATAAAGAGTGTTGGGGAGAGAGGATCCCCTTGCTTAAGTCCTTGAGAAGAAGAGAAGAAGCCATGTCTCAATCCATTTATTATAACAGAGTACCACACATTAGAGATGAGATTATGGACCAGACCAATCCAATTTTCTGAAAAGCAAAATTTCTTATGGACAGCATAGATAAAATCCCAAGCCATTCTATCATAGGCTTTAGCCATGTCAAGTTTAATAATAATATTTCCACCATTATTTTTATGAGTAATATTGTGAACAATTTCTTGGGCTAACAGAGCATTTTCAGAAATTAGCCTATCTTTAACAAAGCCACTTTGGTTCAAGGAGACTAATTTATGCAATAAGGTGTTTACTTTAAGAGAAACAATTTTTGAAATAATCTTATTAGTGAAATTAGATAAACTAATAGGTCTAAAGTCAGCAAAAGTAGAAGGATTGTCAATTTTAGGAATTTAAACTAAACAAATATGAGAGTAGAATTTAGTCAAACCTTTTCTTTTGAAAAACTCTTTCACAAAAGCAATGACTTTCCTTTCAATTATGTCCCAGCAATTCTGAAAGAAGGTGCCATTGAAGCCATCTGGTCCTGCAGTGCTGTAAGGGCTAAGGCTAAAAACTGCATCCTTGATTTCTTTGTCCTCTGGAATTTTGCTCAACATGTTGTTGTCCTCACTTGAGATGCAATGAGGAATACAATCCAGAATAGAATTGTTGATCACAGGAGGAGTAAGGTTGAAGATTGTTTGAAAATGCCTAACTGCTTTCTTGGCTATCTTCTCATCTCCCTTGATTCACTTTTTTTACTGTTTTTGATGCGATTGATCTGTTGCCTTCTTCTTTTCTCTCTTAGTATTGAGTGAAAGTATCTGGTATTCTTTTCCCCTTCTTCGAACCACTTTATCTGAGATTTTTTTCTGAGCATGGATTCTTGAAGACTGAGCCATCTAACATATTGAGCATGAGCCTTGTTGACATCTTCTCTACTCTTTCCCGAATTATTTTCAATATCTATGTCCTCTAACTCTTGGAGTTTATCCTCCCAATTGGTAACAGCTTCATTGATATCCCCAATTTCACTCCTAGACCATTGGGAGAGCCTTTTACGAAGGGCCTTGAGCTTGTTTTGAAGAATCCACATAGGATTCCCAGATACTTCAGTATTCCAGGACTCCTGGACAATGTCATAAAAACCTTCTATGTTTACCCAACAATTCAGAAATCTAAAATAATTAATGTGTTGTTGATTACCAAGAAAGTTCTTCATAAGAAGAGGTCTGTGATCTAAACCTATCCTTGCAAGATGCCTAACATAACATCTTTGAGACAGTTGATCCTAGAGGTCATTAACAAAGATTCTGTCTAATCTTTTTCAAATTCTCTTCGCAGGTCTTCTGTTATTACACCAAGTGTACTTAGAACCATTGTGACCAATATCAATGAGACCATAGTTGTCGATACAAGTTTGAAACTCCAAACATCTATACATTCTGCGAGGTTTACCCCCAAGTTTTTTATTAGGATCCATAATAATATTGAATCAATCACCATATTGTCCTGTTCAAGAGACTGCCATAGGTCCCTCCTGTCTTTAGATTTGCATTTAGCATAAACGGCAGTAATGCAAATATCCTGCATACCAATAGCATTATAGAATTTGATAGTAATGCGTTGATCACTGATGGCAATAACCTTGGTGGAGTTGAATGCATTTCAAAAACACCAAATTTGACCATTGTTATTGAAACAACAATGTTGAAATCCTAAAAATTTTCTGTAACCATCTAATTTTTCTTTTGAAACAAAAGGTTCAAAGATAGTCACATATTGAGTGTTGTTGAGGTTGATCAGATTCTCTAGCTTGTGAATGGCTTTTTTGGATCTAACTCCCCTAATGTTCCAAAACAGAGCACTAATCATTGAGATAAATTAGGGGTGTTATCCTCCTTTTGATTCTTTCTCACTGAAGGTTGAGTTTTGTTCCTGTGTCTTTTGCCACTTTTCCTGGTTTCACTTCTCCATCTCCTAGTATTTTGTTGTTGACCATCAGTATGAGTGTGAGAATCTTGATCTTCCTTTCTCAAATCTTGCTTATTGCTCAATTGCTCAGCTTCTTGAAAACTGTCCGAGATATCATTCTCTTGATTAATGTTGTTGCAATCTTCCTTGTTTTCATATAAGTCCACAACCAATTGAAGCCCTGGTTGATTCCTTATCTCCGTAGGGACAGTAGAAGAACTAGAATCATAACACTGATCCAGTTTTTCTATCCCCTCTGTTCTCTTGACTGACTTGTCTAAGGCCATTTTGTATTTGTTGATCCTTTCCTATATGAAGCTCATTGGCTTCAGAAAAGGTTTCATTGTTGTTATTCTCCTCACTCTGATCCAGGTGAAAGGTTTTGTCTTTTGTAGCAGGGCTTAGGATACTTTCTTCTATAAATTGCTTTGAGAATTCATTTTGTTTTGCTGCAGATTTAGACTTATCTCTTCTTTTGCTATTAGCCAGTTTGAATAACACTTTGCTCTTCTTTTTTGGCATTTTCTTAGTCTTCTTTTTCTTGGTCTTCTTCCTGCTATCTTTTTTTATTTTGAGCTTGGCATCTTCAATTTGTTGATTTTGAGTGGTCTCTGAATTCAGAAGTTTTTGGACTTCTTCATTACTGTTGTTTGCTGGATTGCTTCCCTCTTGCCCCATGGATAGCTGAGGGTCTTTACCCTGATTCTGAACTTCTTCTTCTTCTTTGTTTTCAGCTTTCTTTTTTTTCAAGTGCCCTACAATTGATCATGTAATGGCCAATTTTTCTACAATTTTTGCAATATTTTTGGAACCCTTCATATTCCAGCTTTCGAGTGTACCCTTTGAGACGTGAATCCTCATACTCTTGTCCAACAAAAATACTTTGAGGTAGTGGCTTCAGCAGGTCCACTTCTACTCGAATCTTAGCCATGCTTGGCCTTGTTCTACCCATAGTTGCAGCATCCAAAGCTGGAGGAGTACCGACTGAAATAGAAGTTGTTTTATGTAGTGCCAATCATGCATATGGAAGGGCAATCCGGGCAAAAGAACCCAAGCAGGAGCCATCGGAAGATCCTCCTCTGGTTTGAAATCTGGAGACCATTTTTGCAACCACATTTGTATTCCTTCAATTTCAATGACTCGCCGAAACCAAACAGTTTTCCAATCATCCTCATTGAATAGATCAATAAAAACGTTGTGATTATCAAAGACCCCAATTCTTACTGACCCTTTTAGAGGAATAATTTCTTTAAATCTAGACCTAATTCTGCCAATTTGGGGATGGGGCCTAAGAAATCGACCCACAATCGTAAATTTGCAAGACTCTGCCATAATCCCATAATAATGAGAAGCTTTGAAGATGACAGCAGGCATACCATTGTGAGTTGTGTGTCTAGCTTTCACCTTCTCTTTCTCTTGTTTGAAATCAACCAGAGATGAACTTGATGGAGATGAAATTTTATCTGCATATGAGTGTTTTCCGAGGGGATTTCCTTGCATGTGAAAGATCTCCTCTTTGGACTGATTTTGCTCGTCCAGACACGCCGGTTGGAGGCCTCCCGGTGGCTCCATCTGGTAGAGCGTGGTCAGAACTCGCTAGAAATAGAGCCGTTAGAGAAGAGACGTTGAGGAGAGAGAAGAGAGTTTTTTTTCTCTCGTGCTATAGAGTTTTTTCGTTAAACGGTATATACTTGTTGAGGAGAAAGGAGTGGCTTGAGTGTGAGGGTAGTTTAGTCTATTTATGTATGGTTGATTAGTTAGGTAGTTAGTGGTTAATGAGGTGCTTGATCAGTTAGTTTGTTACATTAGTTGTTAATTCACACGTGTATATATATGTGTGAATGTAAGAGATGAGTAACGAGAACGGGAATACAATTTTACTGTTTCATTCATTTCCTTCACTCTCAGATAACTTCCTCTCTTCCTTCCTTCTCTTTCCCCCTCGTAGCTAGGGTTTTAGCTGGTGCTTAATCACCAAACTTTAGCAATACTCCCATTTTAATTTGTGACACTTAAGGTTAAATTGTTTTCTCGTAAATATTCATTACATATAAGTGTTATTTGTTCCATGTTTGCGTAGTTACTCAGGATTAGTTTATTAGTATGATCTGACAATTTGAATGAAGTATGTGAAGGTTTCAAGAGTTATCTATCTATATCTTTACTATATTAAAAGCACGAAGGTGCTTAGCGAAATGTCGTTCGTCTTTTTTACCCTTTAAAAATAAATTTCACATTGGACAAAATTGTAATAGTATTTTAATTATTTTCCTAATATGTAGAACTTTAAAATCAACTAAATTTTATTTATTAAATTCCTCCTTATTTGAACTATGTAAAATCTCCTAATATTTAGGTATTTAAAATTAATTAGGATTTTACTTCTATAAATTTTTTCCTTATTTAAATCATATGACTATTATGATTCTAAGTTTTTAAAACATTAGGAACAGTAATGAAAGCTTTTCTTCAAAATATTTGTCTTAGAATTAAACACTTGAGAATAGTGAACGTGAACTATATTTTTAAGAATATCTTTTATTACTTTTTTTAATGTTTAGATATTAGTTTTTAATCAACTTTAAGAGATGTTGTCCATCAAGTATAAAATTAATTCGGGAAAGAATTACTCCAGCAAATATGAGACCAATTGTGATAGCTTTATTAACATTAGTGTATTACTATATGTTATAATCTTTCATAAACTTTATTTTAGACGTATTAAATTATATTTTATAACTTTTTGTAGCGCGTGCAATTATTTTAAACATATAAAATTTAATATGGTCTAATTTTCACTTTTTATAGGTATCACGTACCACTTGTCACATTTTATGAGCAAATACTTAAATAACTTGAAAAGACTTGAATATAATCGATGAGCATGGGTGGACTCAACAATATATGAACTACAATAATAGTACCATATAGAGTAGAGAGAGAAGTTCCCCCTTCTTTCTAAAAACTCAAGACTACCTCTACCAACTCAACAGCCACAACCAATCTAAATGGATACAGATATAGAAATGATCCTTATTCCCCCCAAACCACCCGGCATTACCATCGATTATAACACCAAGAATTCTGAGAATCAACAAAACACTTTTAAAGACAAGTTAATTAAGGGAACTGAAGAGACCGATATCATATTCGAATCCACCGTCCCCCTACCCAATGGTACTGATCTTACTCCTCACCAAGACACTCGGAAGTTATACAACTGAGAAAGGAAAAATCAGCCTCTCACAAGAGGATAAGGAACGAATGTATATGCCTTGGAAATATTCCATAATAATTAAATTACAAGGCAAATGAACTCTTCACCATATCCTTAAAAAAAAGGTCCAGGATCTGTGGAAAGTAAATGAAAACTTTCCCCTAATCGATTTGGGATCAGACTACTATATTGCAAAATTTCAAAAAGAAGATAGCATGAATCTAGTCCTACAAAATGGACCATGGTTTATCTTTGGTCACTTCCTATCTTGCCAAAGGTGGGAACCAAATTTTGTAGCATCCAATGCTAAACAAATATGCACAGCTGTCTGGATCCGGCTACCAAATTTTCCTACTGAATTCTACGATGGAATTATTCTTCAAAAAATTGGTAACTCTATTGGGAGACTCTTAAAACTTGATGCCTGTACATCCTCCACATTGAGAGGGCGATATGCTAGGATTTGTGTAGAATTGCCAATGAACAAACCAGTGGCTAAGTTCATTTCTATCGATGAACACAAACAAATAATTGAATATGAAGGAGATAAGATTCTGTGCAAGAACTGTGGTTCAATAGGACACACAATAGGCCAATGTTCTATGGTATTAAACTCACAGTCCCAGATAGAGAACATTAAAGAAAGATCTGTCCAAGTTCAAGGCACTCTAAGTTCTAATAAATCAACCAATGAGGATGACTGACACACCGTATCTTTTCAGAAACCAAGAAGGTCAGTTAGGAAAATGCCAAACGCAGGGATGGATGCATCTATGGAGGCAGGTATTGACGTTAAATTATTTAATGCTTCAACAGGTAAGTATATCAACACCCAAAAGTTTAAATTTGTCAATAAGTATCCCAATACCTTGTATTTTAACATGGGTATTAAGTACCATACTCATATGGCCAATCCCACCAAAGCCATGATGGACGATAATACAGCTGGTTTTCAACTGGAAAACTGCTTCTCAAAGTTGTGCAATGAGCACACTGTTTTGGATGCTAACCCTCCTAATAATAATACTTTATTACTCAATAAACTTAACATGCAGCAGTCCACTTGTAATCTAGACACATCTAAGAGTGCTACTAGCAATAATACACCTACTAATCCCATTAACCTAGTCCCTAATATGTCTTCTAGTAACAATTATCCAAGTCATCTTACTAGTGACCCTAACAATACTGATTATATTATGACTAGTGAGATAACCACTAAAAAAAAAGCATACAAATGCCAACCCACACTTGTCCACTGAAATGTCTCTGAATGAACAAATGGAGGAAAGCATGCGACAAGTGGCAAAACCTTGCCATGCAAAATCCACTCCAAAATCTTCCTCTATATCTCCTACGCTAACCAATTCAGATTGCATGCATGTAGATGCAATTATAACCTACCCTTCTATCTCCTCCGATTTAAGTAAAGACCAAGCTCCAAAACATGCCAAGGCTTCCATTGAACAACAGAAGGAGATACAGACTTATTCAACTCCTTCGTCCACCAAGGCCACTGAACATGGCAAACCTTCCACCTCTACCAAATCAACTCCCAAACAACCCAATAATATATGTTCAACCACCACTACCACAAGACCATCACCCACTGTCCTGGATAGAGATAGGTCTAATGGGGAGAGGTCTTATGTTCAATGCCACAATCAATGGGCAGGAGGGTGTCATATTGATTCAAAACCCACGCTACTTAGCTCAACTAGTGTCAGAGGGTCTTCACCTTGCCATGAACAACTATATGAATCATGTCTGGGTGAACAACATTTTACAACCCTTAGCACCAGCAATGAACCCAAATCTAGTCCAAGAAATGAGAGCCCAATGGAACCTACCCCCTGATTTCAATCCTGTTCCAATCCTACCCCAGAACTTAGGCCTAGACCTACCCTTCTTTCCCCCAGAAGCCCTAACTGATGTGAACCCAATATTATTGCAGTGGGATGTACCACAACAACATCAACACCCACTGAACCCCAACATGCAAGTTCCACTGGAGAACATCAATCTCAACCCCCCAGTAGCTCCAAACGTAAAAAACCTCATGGAGGAGGAAATGATAGATCCAATAGATTTGATAGGAGATTCAGTGGTGGAATTGGGAAACCTAAATGAGGTAAAGGTTTTCCTATTCGAAGAAAATCAAGAGAAGAAGCATATCCTCTCTTGTCCTCGGAATCTATACAAGTGTGCAATGGACATACGTCCACCACAGGATCCAACGGTGAGGAACAGGGCAATGATCCTTGTACCATCTCTGAGGGGGAACTCGAACCCTGCCAGGGAAATACTGGAGAATGGTCACAACCCAACCCCAAATGTTGACATGTTTAACCCCCACTAATTTCATAATATGGAACTTAGAGGAGGGAATAATGAAGATTTTAGAAGGAACTTTAGGGA
Source organism: Nicotiana attenuata (assembly GCF_001879085.1). Taxonomy (NCBI): domain Eukaryota; kingdom Viridiplantae; phylum Streptophyta; class Magnoliopsida; order Solanales; family Solanaceae; genus Nicotiana; species Nicotiana attenuata. The sequence goes on from NC_031989.1 coordinate 25,066,726, forward strand.
TCTTATGGATACCCACAAGCCATGCATGGTAACCCTGCTTGAGACTAGAATGCAAACTCATGCTTCACTTCTGAACGAGTTTGGTTTCTCTGAACTAATTGAGGTACCAGCAGATGGTCAAGCTGGGGGCATGGTGATTCTTTGGGATCACACCAAAGTGAATGTCCACAATGCAGTGCGTAGGAATCATGAAATCCATGCAACTATTGAGGTACGACCTACCAACTTTAAATGGCTATTCTCCTCTATATATGCTAATACTAATACTGTAGATAGAGATCATATGTGGAACAACCTTAAAAATATAGCTAGTTGTCACAATGGCCCATGGCTAGTAGGAGGAGATTTTAACGATGTGTTTAGTGTTAATGATAAAATAGGCGGGAGACCTCTTAATCGTAGACGTGCCTTCAAGCTCTAGAATAATATAAACTACTGTAAGTTACAAGATTTAGGATATAAAGGATTCAAGTATACTTGGTCTAATCGTAGGTTTAGTAACAATAGCCTAATCATGGAACGCTTAGATAAAACATTTGGTAATGATGAATGGATCCAGTGTTTTCCAAACGCCTCTATTACTCATCAACCCAAGACCCATTCTGATCACAATCCCCTACTCATTAACCTTATCCCTAAAAAGTGTCAATCATTAGACAAACCATTCCGATTGGAACCATTCTGGTGCAACCACCCTCACTTTAAAACACGTTAGTAGCACTTGGTGTAACAATTCTTATAACCAAGCTTTGTCCACCTTTAAAGATACTGTCATTAATTGGAAAAATAATACCTTTCCTCTTTTTAGGTCGTTCAAAATAATTATTACAATGACTATCCAAACAGGTCAAACTAATTGAATTTATGCATTTTNATTGATTGTTTGAGCTCATAAATCACCTTTAACTATTCACCCTAATTACAGAGTCAATTCTACTAACAATTCATTCGGGCATTGAATTTAAACCTACAATCTATTATGTGCAACAATTCCAAATGATAAAACAAAATCAGTCTAATTGATTGAGCGTGCTCCTATGATTGTACACGAGCCACCGCCTGCCAGGGCTTATACGATTGGCCTTTAACATCCTGGAGCTGAGGGTTAATAAGGACTTAAACAAGTCATGACGAAATAGCTAATCTGAGTTATACTAGATCTAAATTTAGGAAGTTAAAAGTCCATACAGTCCAGTACAGTCCATGAAGTCCTAATTAATACATTTCAAACATTGCTTAAATAGATCAATTAAACCAAAAGGCTAAGCTAGACGACAGTGAGCAAGTAGTTCTTCATTATTCGACTTCAAATGTGTTCATACATGCTGATATGATTCCATTATCTCTTGAGTCTAAGGATATACCTAGAATTAGAACAGAAATGAAGAAGAGGTAAGTCAGCTAAGCAGTAGCTAACAGCAGCTCAAACTCAAGGAAGTTAGATCAATTTTTGACTCCAAAACACCACAGCCAAACCAGGAAGGAATAACAGCAGATTATACACCAAAAGCAAGCAAAACCAGATACGATTGGATCAAATTCTACTCGAAATCAACCAGAATTCCTGGACTTGAAACCAAATCAGATCTAAGAGATGCTCAGGCCATTTTTAACCCTCTGTTGACTGAAAAATTACTCTACAGCTGAAAATCTAACTTAAACTCCTAAAAGAGTTCGAATGGAACAATATTTTTTTTGGATTTTTTGTAGTTTTTGGTTTTGTATTTTTTCTTCCTATTGGGATGAACTGAGATCTAAAAGAGCTTTGAATTTTGAATTCAAATTCCAGATATGCTGAAATTGTAGAGACTGTTTTGGGGGGATTTTTGGGGGTTCAAAACTTGTTTCCTAAGGCAGAATACACTGCCTTTTATAGGCGAAAGTGAGGGGCAGCCCTCAGATCTTTAGTTTTAGCTTTTAGTCCCTCAATTATTAACTTGTTGGTCAAGTTAGACCCATTATTTACTTTTAAACCCCTTACTAGAAGCTTCCGAAGGTTTCAAGTTCAGTTATTAAACTATTCCCTTAAACTGAAGCCCTGAATTATCCTTGATTAAATCCAAAATTACCAAACCTATGTTTACTAACCATCAGTCCCTTTTACCAAGTTAGAATCTGACTATAGTTAAACTAACGACTCTAATTTCAGTTACAACCAAACACTACTAATTAAGAAGATTTAATAATTGAACTAATTAATCAAATAGCTTCCAATTAACACTAAACACTAAACTAGATTTAAGCCAGGATCAGATTAATCTCAAACACAAAACTTAAAAGAACAAAATTGCTTCAAATCTTCAAACTCACACTCAAACCAAATCAGATCGAAGCAAATTCAATAATCAGAACAAAACTCACATTGAAATCCTAAAGTTGGTATGAATTACCCCATCAAATCCACAGAACAAGGATAACAAATTAAAATAACACTGCATCAATTAACATGAATAAACTGAAACCCTACTGACGAACAATCAATAAAGAACTTAAACTAAACTTAGAGAATTTGAATACAATCCTACTCCTAAGCTAATGACAATTTTGAAAAACAATTTCATGTTATCAACTACTCATGGAGCAAGAACAACACGAGAAAAGAAGAAAATAGAAACAAAATGGGAACAAACTCACTGATGGTGACTCTAGGGTTCTGCCGGCCTATCACCTCAAAAATCAACCAACTCCGGCGAGATTCAAATGCTTCTAATGACGGATTCGCCATGAGGGAAGGGAGGGGGTCGTATGGTATGAATTTGAGGTCGTTTGGACAAACTTGCATTTTGGTCCGAATTTACGATCCAATATTCGAGAAGTTTGGTTATGATTTGAGTGAAACAAGGCCGGATTTTAGATGAGGGGGAGGAGGGGATCCTATGGTGTGATTTTGGGGAGATTTGGAGAATCGCCGCCGGCGGAGGCGATTTCCGGCAGGCGGCGAGGGGTGGGAGACGGAGAGGTGACGGGGGTACGAGGATTGAGGGGTTTGTCTTTAGGGATTAATGAGATTTTTATGTAAAATTTTACATCTATTTGGAGCCGCTGGATCAACGAAGATGGATGGCTTGGATCTATTGACGCCAAACGGCGTCGTTTCGTCCTGGGGGGGGGGGGAGGCCGGGTTTGGGCGTGGACTGGGCTGATTGGGGCGGGGTTTTGAGGGTTTTGACTTGGGCTTTTGGGAATTTTGGCCTGGGTTGCACGAGATTGGCCCAAACATTTGCCAACCCTTGCTTTTTTTTATTTCATTTTCTTTTATTTGTTTTCTTCTTTTCTTTTTGTACTTTATTTATTTATTTTTCTGAATTTTCTGATTTTATTAAATGTAAGCTTAAAAATAAAGGACCCAAATTGATGCTAATTAAAATTCCGAAATTAACTAACTTCTAATTTAAAAGTAAACTTAAGACAAATTCTAAAAAATTAAAGGTAGAAATGCAAAGAACCATTTTTGTTATTTTCTTTATTTGTTCGTAATATTAATCACTAATTAATCCTAAAATGTGAAATTAACCCTACATGAAAATGCCAGGTATTTTTGTATTTTTCAAGAATTAAGCAACAATAAACGTGCATAAACAAATGCAAACAATTAACAAAAAATGCCACAAAAATTCATAAAATTGCAAATAATGAAAAGAAGTTATTTTATTTTGAATTTATGGGAGTAATTCATATAGGACAAAAATCACGTGCTCACAGCTGCCCCTCTTTGCTCGGGAACACGAAGAGTTTTCGGGCAAAGATAAGTGAGCGGATACGAGCGATTTTTGCCCGTTTGAATACTCCGTGTGAAGCATTTTGAAAGAGTTGACCGCGCCCTGCTTCAGAGGTTGCCTATATATCCTTGGCTAAAAAGGAATCAGGTCAGTGTAGTTCGGGAAGGTTTGGTAGCTGGGACTACCAGGAGCTGTGATTTCACTGTTGTTGCTGCGGTTACTGCCTGCTGACCTCCTTATTACACCAGGTCGAAATAAAAAGAAGCTAGACTAAGCTATGATCTATGAATTAGAAAAAGTCCTATCTATGTCTTCAAACTTGCTCTTGTGTTGCCTTGAATTTGTATTCTTACGATGGAATTCTTGTGTTGTTGCCTTGAACTGTGATCGGAGATGTTTTGCCATTCCTCCGAGTGATGCTTGACTGCTGAAATTTGAAATATATGCCTCCATTCTCCAGGCGGGCTCCTGATTACTGACGCTTGAAAAGTATTCCCTTATTCTCCAGGTGGGCTCCTGATTGCTGAACTTGAAATGTATTCCCTTGTTCTCCAGGTGGGCTCCGGACTTCAACAAAATAGACAAACAAAGAAAATTTTCTGCCCCAGTGTGGTGGATGGGCACATCATGTTATCAAATATTAAAAATTAAAAGATAGAATTTGAATTGTACTTCCCTTGTTCTCCAGGTGGACGCCTGATTGCTGAAACTCGAAAAGTATTCCGTTGTTCTCCAGGTGGGCTCCTGATTGCTGATCTTGAAAAGTATTCCCTTGTTCTCCAGGTGGGCTCCTGACTGCAACAAAATAAACAACAAAGAAAATTTCTGCCCCAGTTTGGTAACTGGACACATCATGTTATCAAATATTAAAAAATTAAAAGCTAAAATTGAATTGCACTTTCCTTGTTCTCCAGGTGGGCGTCTGACTGCTAAAGCTTGAAAAGTATTTCCTTGTTCTCCAGGTTGGCGCCTGACTGCAACAAAACAAACAAAGAAAATTTTCTGCCCAGTTTGGTGGCTGGGCACATCATGTTATCAAATATTAAAAATTGAAAACTAAAATTTGAATTGTACTTCCCTTGTTCTCCAGGTGGGCGCCTGACTGCTGAACTTGAAATGTATTCCCTTATTCTTCAGGTGGCCTCCTGATTGCTGAACTTGAAACGTATTCCTTTGTTCTCCAGGTGGGCTCCTGACTTCAACAAAACAGACAAACAAAGAAAATTTTCTGCCCCAGTTTGGTAGCTGGGCACATGGGTGAGTGTTAAACTGAATTATTCTATCAACTATTATAAGAATCATTCCACCAACTATCTTGAAAACTCCTAATTGAATCCCATCTTAAACATGCAAACTTATGCTCCCTGGGGGTACATTTATGCTACATTACGCTACTCATGATTGTTTTGAGATTTAAACCAAGTCCCATTTCTAGGAGGGCCCTGAGAATTTCCAATCATACCTGTTTGGGTGCTGCCTTTCCTTACAGAGGGTTTCTCCGAAACTTCTGCTCCTGTCTCATTCACAGAAAAATCTTGTCAGTTCAAAAATGTAGTGGTTGGTTTGTGGCCTTGAACTTTGAGGGAGATTGCTCCTTCGCTTCCCAAGAAGATTGATTTCCACTCAAAGACCTTGCTTGTTTCTGGACTAGCCCCTTTCTCTGTCATCACATAGAATACCCTTTCTCTGTTCGGACCCACTATCTTCTATTTGTTGTGTTGCATGAACTGGCGCCTCCCCAACCTCTTGTCTCACATGAATCCCAAAACGCATTCATTACCTCCACTTCGTGTATATGTTGTTCTTTCTGACCTAACCACTGGCCTCAACCATGAGGTCTGTTGCTCCCTCACTTGTCGTGATAACTGATTTCATTCGAAGACCCTGCTTGTTCCTGGACTAACCACTTCCTTTGTAAACCTTAACCCAGAAAATACCTCTTCTCGTCCAAACCCAGTACCCTCTGTCTGTTGCACCCCTCATACCGACATTTACCAAACCTTTGTGTTTCACATGATCCCTAAAGCATGTTGATTGTTACCAACTTCAGTGTGCATGTTGCTCTTTCCCGATTTAAACCACCGTCCTTGGCCTTGAGGTCTATAACCTTTGATTTCTGTCTTGCTTGTCACTGGTCTACCACCCTTTTGTCAATCCTACCACAGAAATATCTTTGATCCATTCACCAAGCCCCTTCCATCTTGTTGCATTGTTCATGAATTGATACGTACCAAACCCTTGTATTTCACACGAGTCCCAAAGCATGTCAGTTGCCACCCACTCAAGATGTATGTTGCTCTTTCTTGAATTAAGCCTTTGGTCCGGTCCTTGAGGTCCACAGCTCCCCATTCGCCATGATAGCTTTGACTCCTGCTTGGAATGTCTTGCTCGTCACTGGTTTAACACCCTTTTATCAAGCTTATCACAGGAAATACCTTTGATCCTTTCGCCCTAACCCTTCATACGTGGTATCATTCATGAATTGACATATGCCCAGCCTTTGCATTTAACAAGGATCCCAAAGCATGTTGATTGTTGCCAACTCAGTGTGCCGGCTGTTTTCTCTTGTCTTGATGCATTGATGTATTCACCAGATCCCGTTTTGTTTAATTGGAAAACTTGGTGGCAGATTTTGAATTCATTTCGCACTTGTTATGACCAGACAGACTCAAGAGGAGGAAATAAACAGGACAAAAGGAAGTAGTAGGAGGACAATGAAAGAGATGGTTCCTAACAAGAAAACTACAAAGTAGAAACCTATCGGATGTGGGCACCGACTCTAATGACCTTGACATGCACCTGCAGCCTGTTCCGTTAAGCAAATCCGATTGTTCAGCTCTTTTTGTACCTTTTCGCCGTGAAACTGGGCTTCAATGCTATGCGTACCCGATCTGATTCGCAGTCCTTATTCGACTTGTGGTGCCCATAGGGTTTTCACCATCAAGCCTCTCTCATTTTGGTTTTCTCTCGTCTCACCGTCGCCTTATGGTGCCCGTGAAGGTTTTCACCAATAAGACTCTCTCATTTTTGATTTCTCTCAACTTTCATTGCCTTGGGGGTACCCGTGGGGGTTCTCATCAACGAGACTCTCTCATTCTTCATTTCCGTCGTTCGGATCGGAGTGTTGCCCTTGACATGAATCACCTCTACTCGCTTGACTTGGCATCTCTCGAAGACTGATCGGAAGGTCTTTCTTTGGACCGTAATGTGGGCTTTTGGATAAGGTTAGAAAGAAAGGGTATCAAAGGCTCAAAACAATCCAATATGGGTTCAAAATTACAACTTTCGGAATCAGATTTCTCCCAACCACGACTTCTGCCCCGGTTTCCTTCTTGGGGACTTTTGGACTTTTATTTCGGTGTGACTGAACCACAGAGAGAGGCTGCCTACGTACCCTTTCGGGATCAAGTCAAACGTAGTTCAGGTCATAACACTACTTCGTTATTGCGATCTTTCCTTTCTTCCACTTTTCTCTTTGTTTTTTTCTTTTCATTTCTTTTCTTTTTCTTTTCTTATTTTTCTTCCCTTTTTCTTTTCTTTTCTTTTCTCTTTCTTCTTCTTTTTTCTTTTTTTTTCTCTTTTTTTTTCTTTTCTCTTTTTTTTTCTTTCTTTTCTTTTCTCTTCTCTTCTCTTTTTCTTTTCCTTCCTCTTTTCTTTTGGACTGTTTTTTTTCTTGTTTCTTCGCTGATTTTCCCCGCTCGGGCTTCCGAGTTTTGCTATTGATTCCGAAAGAGGGGTACGAAACAAAATAAATGAAGCTCAAAAGGGGTAACAACGGATAAAGTGTCTGGATAGCAGAACAAAATGCCTTCGTCATTCCAATCTCCAAAACAAGCCAAGTACAAACTACACAATTAAACAAACTGAGGAAAACATACGTAACATCTTTTGATTGCACCAGAATTAATAACCATATTCACATATTTGCCTCATATATTTGTCAATTACCCAGCACCATTGGGCAACAAACACGGTACCATGAAAGGCCCCTGTAGACTTGGGACAAACTTGCCTTTAGCGTCAAACCGATGCGGCATGATGCATATCTGTACGTTCTATCTGCCCCCAGTTTCACACAATTTGGGCTCGAAGTGATCTCAAAATGCCCTTACTTATTTCCCTCGAATGTCCTTACATCTTCAACATTGTTTCATTGCTTCATTACTAAATTGACTTTTAAAACCAGGCTGAGAATTAGGCGTGCATGTCATGTCACTAGAACCAGCATGAAAAGGATTGTAACAAGAAAGGAGAACTAAACAAAATGACTAGAAATGGCAGGAAACAGAGAATTGCATTAGACAGACGGTGAAAAAGTTTGGACCACAAAGCAAGCACACTAGACTAGGGTTACAACCTTTGAACAAACCTAGACAGCACTAAACAAGATATTACGACTAAACAAAGCAAAGTGAAAGGATAGAAGAGTTTGAGTCACAAGACAATTTCCGGATTACAACCTTGAAAATAACCCGGACAACAGAAATGACAACAAAATAAACCACCGAAAACTCCATTCCGACTGACCAAGAAATGGAGCGTCTCCCCAATTACCAAGCACGGCATCTTTAGCCACTGAGTTTCACACCAATGTTGCTGGAACCATCACAAGTCTTCATCACGTTGTTCTTAGCAAACTGCTTTTGGGTTCCTTTTGCCGGCTCGTTCTCACGATCAACCTCTGATAGCGCTGGAACCTTAGTAGCATGCGGACCTCCAAGGATCTCAGAAGATTTCTCATGTTCCTTTTCGAAATAAATCCGTCATATGCGTCTCATTGTGCACAGGAGATGGACTCTGGCTAATGTTTGCTGCATCTGGACTTTGCACGACAATGTCGCCTGCATCAATAAGCTTCTGAATCGCATTCTTCAGATTCCAACATTTCTCTATGTCGTGCCCCAGGGCATCTGAGCAATATGCGCATCTTTGAGAAGGATCAAACTTCTTCGGAAGAGGGTTCGGCATTTTTATCTGAATCGGCTTCAACATGTCCAATGTCCTTAACCTCTGGAACAGACTGGCATATGACTCTCCCAACGGAGTGAAGGTTTTCTTCTTCCGTAACCTCTCATTCTTGAATGCTGGATTGGGCTGAAAACCTGATCCAGGGTGTTTTTGGTAAGCTCGCGGGGGTAGATAGGTATTTCGTGGAGATGGGTACTAGGAATGTGATGTGCGACTTTGGGATTTCTGTAGAGAGAGGTAGCGTCGGGGAGAGTCATCTAGTGCACAAGGATAGCCACAGGGACGACGTTGAGGCTGGAAGTGTCGATCAGGAAAACTTATCGGATCGTCTCTTCTGTTCCTCTTTCTTCCAACCAAGCTTACTGGGACGTTCTGAATGGCTTCCGAACAACTCACGATTTTGCCTGAATTGATCCCTTCTTCTACTAGCTCCCCCAGTTTTAACACATCATTGAAAGGCTTTCCCAGGGCCTGGATCAAATGGCTGAAGTAGGTGGGTCCCTGGGCCTGTAGAAAAAGCTCAACCATTTGTTCTTCACTAATCGGGGGACTGACTCGAGCAGCTTGCTCCCTCCATCTGAGCCCAAACTCATTAAAGCTTTCCTCTGGCTTCTTTTCCATCTTAGATAGCGAAGAGCGGTCTGGGGTAACACTCGATTTGCATTGAAAGTATCGGACAAAGTCTTGAGCCATGTCACCCAATGTAAGCCACTTATCGACATTTTGACGAGTGTGCCAGTCCAAGGCTGCCCCAGCCAAGCTCTCACCGAAATATGCCATCATCAAATCATCTTTCTCTCCAACAATCCTCATTTTGTTGCAATAGTCCCTCAGGTGGTCTACCGGATCTCCACGCCCATCATATAAGTTAAATTTTGGTACTTTGAACCCTGCGGGCAGGCGGGCGTCACGGGGCACAATCAGTTCTTTGCAAGTCATGCTACCCTGGCCTCCTACTCTTCCCTTGTCCCTTAAGGACTGTTCTGCGCTTTTCAACTTCCTGGGTACCCTATCTCGCCGTTCTCTTCCTGTAACCTTTTCATTTCTAGCATGAAGCTCATCCCGGGAGCTCTTCTTGTATGAATCAAGGACCTTGCGGGCAACCTCTGGGGGTGATATTGGGCATTGTGAGATTTGAGTGGGTATTCATTGTTTGGGGTAGTGGATATGACATGAGAGTAATTTCGGGGAGATGTAACTGGAGGATGAGTGATGGAGTTACTAGGGTAGTTGGGAAAATTGCGATACGCGGGTGTATCTGGAGAATATGGAGGATCATCCGGCATTGTGTTGGGAGCTTGGGTAAGGGCAGCATCCGGAAAAATCGGTGGCGGCGGGGGTGGTGCCTTCCCAGTCATCCAGGCCTGATACATGTCTGCCATGTTCTGTCTTAACATCTGCACCTCTTCAACCAACCCATTATCCCGTTCAACCAACTGTTGTCGGGCACTGGTATCAACCAACTCAGTTCTATTGTTGTTTGCCATTGCCTTTTGTCCTTGTGTTGCAAAGAAGAGTTACGACTTTAAAACCACAAACCAACCACCTTTCTGGAATGTCATGACAAAATGAAACCATACCGTTAGGGTTAGGGCATTTAACATATTGGTACCCGCACATTTGGGGAGTGAATGCACCTAGGCAGTTAACAGTTCCTATTATGCTTGATCGGTCGCATGCGTCATCCCGGCCTTTTCCTTATTTCCAATTGCAAACTTTCTCTTTCTTTGTTTTCCTTTTTTCTTCTTTTCACTCTTGCCTTTGTCTTCTCTTGTTCCTATTCTCTCCCTCCTTCTTGTTTTTCCGCTCTTTTCTTTTCCTTTTTCCTTTTTGTTGTTTTTCCTCTCTTTTCTTTCCTTTTTTGTCTTTTGGTTATGGTCGAATCCTATGGAGATTGCCTACGTATCATGACCCTGCATGAATCATACCAAGCGTAGTTCTTGCAGATTAAATGCAAAAATAAAGAGATAATTTTTTGGATTTTTCCAGTTTTCATTAATAAACGCCGATTACAAGAGATACTAGACTATTTGTTTTTCTTAAAGGGGAAAATTACAAACAGACTTAAAAACAAAATACAGACTTGATGACTAGGAATACATCAAAGCTTCAAATCCTGGGGACCGCGGGGCGTCACTCGGCATCGCCGCGGGCCTGCGCAAGACTGAGAAGGTTTCAAATGTCAACTGTAGGCTATTTAAAGAAAGCTGGCCATGTAATGACTTATTTTGACTTGAAAAGAAAAGTGGCTATTTTTTCAAAAATATTTATTTTAAGAAAACAAAGACTCGGTTTTACAAATACGGCCTTTCAGCACTTCCGACAGGGAGATTTTAAGGCTGTGCCTGTAAAATATTTAAAATGACTCAGGGTGGCTGTTCTTGCAAAAACGGCCTTCCGGCGCCCTTTTGGGGACATTCAGCTTTTGTTTAACAAGAATGGCGTCACCCGACTTATTTTGACAAAATATTAAAATTTGGGCATTATTTGGACCCGATAAGGGTTGCCTACGTATCTCACACTCGGTGAGAATCAAACCAGCGTAGTTCGGGCAAATAAAACTAACTATTTTCGAAAACAAAACTCTTTTTTTTTTTGGAAAATACACTATTTCTAAAAGCAAGACAAACTAATTTGAAAATAAAACTCTTTTTGTTTTTCTTTTCCATTGGCAAACAAAACAAACTAAAAAAAATACTTTTCTTTTTTCCTTCATTTTCCTCAAAATCCGACAGAATTTCGACACTACTTGGACATTGGTTTTTCTAATATAGGTAATTAACTCTCTACACTGCTATTTTCTCTTTTCCTCTTTTTGTTTTTCAATTTTTCCAGATATTCAAAGCCAGTCAGCATGCGAGTCCAAAACAAATAAATGCACAAGTAGGATGCATCAGGATGGTCCATTATTCCGGGTACACCTGTCCTAGACGGACCCAACCCCTGTGTTGAGTCCCCTAAGTCATATGCACGTGATGCAAATAAGCGTTCCTACTAGGGATCCGGCATGAGGTCAAGTTATTCTAGGTTCAAAACCTGGATATATGTTCTAGACTGTGCACCCGAGCGGACAACTCGAGTCGAGGAGGGGGCTACGTACCGGGAACCAAAAGGCCATCCGGCTTAGTAACTTGTCCGGCCTCTTTCTTACTTTAAGGTATGACACTAACAGAATAGGGAGTCTCCACCAGTGAGCACATCCCCGGAGGTGAGAAGAGAAGCGTTCCGCCACAGTTTATATACAATTCAAATAATATCAAAGCGGTAAAAAATAACATTTGCACATTTAGCATGAAACATGTAGGAAAAGCAGATAAAGCCAAATACAACAATATATCTAAGCTCGAATTCTGAACCCTGAACTGATGTTCTGGGTTCTTTGCCCCAGCAGAGTCGCCAGAGCTGTCACACCTCCTTTTTTGCTACACCCCGTAAGGGTGTAATAAAAGGGAGTTTTTTCAATTAAAGGACAATCGAAACGGGATTCATTTTAAAAGATTCAGAGTCGCCACGTGGGAGATTTATGGTGTCCCAAGTCACCGGTTTGAATCCCGAATCGAGGAAAAGGTTTGACTCTGTATTACAGTCTGCGAACCAGCAATCCGGGTAAGGAATTTTGTTAACCCGGGAGAAGGAGTTAGGCACTCCCGAGTTCCGTGGTTATAGCACGGTTGCTCAACTGCTATATTTGGCCAAAATCTGATTTTTATATATGTTCAAACCTATAGTGCAATTTTAGAATTATTTACCGCTTTAGTTAATTTTAAGAAAGTGAACGTCGTTTAAGAACGTATTTTCGGATCACGTCACATGAAATGCACCCGGATCTTCGACACATTCTTATTCAACGTTTTGGGATTTGGATTTGGGTTGCATGAAATGCACACCCGCATTTAAGAAGGTAAATTTATTAAAAGCGCGCCCAAAGTGGCTAACGTGTTATCATCTATGCGGGAGGCCGTGAAATTCGCTAAACGGCATGCCCGAATTCTAAGTATTTAAGTATAAGCATTTAATGAGGGCCCCGCAATTTATACATTTTGTTTGGCGAGGCTCATCTTATCGTATTATTTAAAGGTCAACCTAAAGCAAACTACGATTTTCTATTTATTTTTGTCTCTAAAGGGCCTAATTAATTTACATTATTAAAGCTATGGTTAAAGTAGTCAAGGAATTTGGGCTCCGGTTCAAGTCCACACTCGAACAAGGGGTGAACCTCTTAATTCGAATATGCTACTTAACCGGAAAGCAAAAAACCTATACTACAAAATTAATCTTAGATTTAATACACACAATATTTGACTTTGGAATTTGCCCCAAGACAATACAAATGAAAGCCATCGGCCTTGGGCCTAAAATGGGTAGGGCTATGACCTGGGCCTTGTATCAGCACTATTGAGGCCCAGATCAGATGGTACAGCCAATAAACGAGCCCAGACAAAGCAATGGAAACTATCCCAGTGATTAAGTTTGATACTTGGAATAACGAATAAAAGGGAAAATTTCAAATCCAATCCAATTGTCAGTTTAAATCTAAATCTGCTACCCAATCTAATTTGACAAGGCGTTGTAAGCACTCAAAAGCCTTAATGACTGGATTAATGCCACTAAATTCAGAACATAGTTGACATGCTGGGAGATTGATTGTTTGAACTCATAAATCACCTTTAACTATTCACCCTAATTACAGAGTCAATTCTACTAACAATTCATTCGGGCATTGAATTTAAACCTACAATCTATTATGTGCAACAATTCCAAATGATAAAACAAAATCAGTCTAATTGATTGAGCATGCTCCTATGATTGTACACGAGCCACCGCCTGCCAGGGCTTATACGATTGGCCTTTAACATCCTGGAGCTGAGGGTTAATAAGGACTTAAACATGTCATGACGAAATAGCTAATCTGAGTTATACTAGATCTAAATTTAGGAAGTTAAAAGTCCATACAGTCCAGTGCAGTCCATGAAGTCCTAATTAATACATTTCAATTGCTTAAATAGATCAATGAAACTAAAAGGCTGAGCTAGACGACAACGAGCAAGTAGTTCTTCATTATTCAACTTCAAATGTGTTCATACATGCTGATATGATTCCAATATCTCTTGAGTCTAAGGATATACCTGAAATTAGAACAGAAATGAAGAAGAGGTAAGTCAGCTAAGCAGTAGCTAACAGCAGCTCAAACTCAAGGCAGTTAGATCAATTTTTGACTCCAAAACACCACAGCCAAACCAAGAAGGAATAACAGCAGATTACATACCAAAAGCAAGCAAAACCAGATACGATTGGATCAAATTCTACTCGAAATCAACCAGAATTCCTGGACTTGAAACCAAATCAGATCTAAGAGATGCTCAGGCCATTTTTAACCTTCTGTTGACTGAAAAATTACTCTACAGCTGAAAATCTAACTTAAACTCCTAAAAGAGTTCGAATGGAACAATATTTTTTTTGGATTTTTTGTAGTTTTTGGTTTTGTATTTTTTCTTCCTATTGGGATGAACTGAGATCTAAAAGAGCTTTGAAATTTGAATTCAAATTCCAGATATGCTGAAATTGTAGAGACTGTTTTTAGGGGGATTTTTGGGGGTTCAAAACTTGTTTCCTAAGGCAGAATACACTGCCTTTTATAGGCGAAAGTGAGGGGCAGCCCTCAGATCTTTAGTTTTAGCTTTTAGTCCCTCAATTATTAACTTGTTGGTCAAGTTAGACCCATTATTTACTTTTAAACCCCTTACTAGAAGCTTCCGGAGGTTTCAAGTTCAGTTATTAAACTATTCCCTTAAAACTGAAGTCCTGAATTATCCTTGATTAAATCCAAAATTACCAAACCTATGTTTACTAACCATCAGTTCCTTTTACCTAGTTAGAATCTGACTATAGTTAAACTAACTACTCCAATTTCAGTTACAACCAAACACTACTAATTAAGAAGATTTAATAATTGAACTAATTAATCAAATAGCTTCCAATTAACACTAAACACTAAACTAGATTTAAGCCAGGATCAGATTAATCTCAAACACAAAACTTAAAAGAACAAAATTGCTTCAAATCTTCAAACTCACACTCAAACCAAATCAGATCGAAGCAAATTCAATAATCANAACACTTACTAAGTTTAAGAAGAGTTTTAATAAGTTTGAACTAAGTTTAATCAAAATAGCGTTTCCAAGTTTAACACGTTAAAACACGTTAAAACTAGAGTTTTAAGCCCAGGGATCAGAGTTTAATCTCTAAAACACTAAAAACGTTTTAAAAGAACTAAAAGTTTGCGTTTCTAAATTCGTTTCGTAAACTCACACTCTAAAACCAAATCAGATCGAAGCTAAAGTTCAATAGTCAGAACTAAAACTCAAATTGAAATCCTAGAGTTGGTACGGAATAAACCCCATCAAATCCACAGAACAAGGATAACAAAGTTTAAAATAACACTGCATCAAGTTTAACATGAATAAACTGAAGCCCTACTGACGAACAATCAACTAAAGAACGTTAAACGTTAGAGCAGTTTGAATTAAAATCCTACTCCTAAGCTAATGACAAGTTTTGTAAAAACAAGTTTCATGGTTATCTACTACTCATGGAGCAAGAACAACACGAGAAAAGAAGAAAACAGAAACAAAATGGGAACAAACTCACTGATGGTGACTCTAGGGTTCTGCCGGCCTATCACCTCAAAAATCAACCAACTCCGGCGAGATTCGAATGCTTCTAATGACGGATTTGCCATGAGGGAAGGGAGGGGGTCGTTTGGACAAACTTGCATTTTGGTCCGAATTTACGATCCAAGATTCGAGAAGTTTGGTTATGATTTGAGTGAAACTAAGGCCGGATTTGAGATGAGGGGGAAGAGGGGATCCTATGGTGTGATTTTGGGGAGATTTGGAGAATCGCCGCCGGCGGAGGCGATTTCCGGCAGGCGGCGAATGGTGGGAGACGGCGGAGACGCGGTGGACAGATGGTGGGCGGCGGTGGGAGACGGAGAGGTGACGGGGGTACGAGGATTGAGGGGTTTGTCTTTAGGGTTTAAAGACATTTTTATGTAAAATTTTGCATCTATTTGGAGCCGCTGGATCAACGAAGATGGATGGCTTGGATCTATTGACGCCAAACAGCGTCGTTTCGTCCTGGGGGGGGGGCAGGCCGGGTTTGGGGGGTTTGGGCTGGTTTGAAGTGGGTTCTGGGGTGTCTGACTTGGGCTTTTGGGAATTTTGGCCTGGGTTGCACGAGATTGGCCCAAACATTTGCCAACCCTTGCTTTTTTTTATTTTATTTTCTTTTATTTGTTTTCTTCTTTTCTTTTTGTACTTTATTTATTTATTTTTCTGAATTTTCTGATCTTATTAAATGTAAGCTTAAAAATAAAGGACCCAAATTGATGCTAATTAAAATTCCGAAATTAACTAACTTCTAATTTAAAAGCAAACTTAAGACAAATTCTAAAAATTAAAAGTAGAAATGCAAAGAACCATTTTTGTTATTTTCTTTATTTGTTCGTAATATTAATCACTAATTAATCCTAAAATGTGAAATTAACCCTACATGCAAATGCCAGGTATTTTTGTATTTTTCATGAATTAAGCAACAATAAACGTGCACAAACAAATGCAAACAATTAACAAAAAATGCCACAAAAATCCATAAAATTGCAAATAATGAAAAGAAGTTATTTTGTTTTGAATTTATGGGAGTAATTCATATAGGGAAAAAATCACGTGCTCACAGTTTCTATTGGCATGTGGCTATGGCCGAGCAAAGGGTTGAGCATTCATGACCGCATTCGGTTGAGGAGCATAAGCCATGTCATGGTGAGGGTAGTAATGTTGAGGGGTTCTTTCTGGGAACATGGGTCTAGGAGCATGGTGTCTTCTTGCACCCGATACCGCCATGGATGTTTCTTCTTTCTTCTTGGCCATTCCTCTAGACCCGCCTTGAATGGCGTGGGAGGTTGCTCTAATGGCTGACTGGCTCAGAATTCTGCCTGTTTTCAATCCATTCTCCACCATTTCACCAATTTTAATAGCTTCTGCGAATGGTTTACCCATAGCTGACATCATATTTTGGAAATAATCAGCTTCTTGAGCTTGAAGAAACACCGTGACCATTTCAACCTCGTCCATTGGAAGCTTTACTCTCGATGCCTGCTCACGCCATTTGATTGCATATTCCCGAAAAGTTTCTGAGGACTTCTTCTTTAGATTTGCCAATGAGTTTCGGTCTGGAGCGATGTCGATGTTGTATTGAAACTGCCTTACAAAATCTCTGGCAAGATCGTCCGAAATGTGCCATCGTGAGACATCTTGGTCCATATACCATTCTGAGGCAATGCCTACTAAGCTTTCTCCGAAGTATGCCATCAACAATTCTTCTTTTCCGCCGGCCCCGCGCAACTGATTACAATACTTTTTAAGGTGACCAATGGGATCGCCATGCCCGTCATACTTCTCGAACTTCGGCGTTTTAAACCCCATGGGCAGGTGCACGTGAGGGAACATGCATAGATCAGTATACGAAACACTCTTCTGCCCGCTTAAACCTTGCATGTTCTTCAGACTCTGCTCAAGGCTCCTCATTCTTTTTGCTATCTCATCTTGTTCAGGAGTTTTGGGAGTTTTATCTTGCCCTGGTGTAAGCTCAAATGGGGGTGGCTGAGGGTAAGTGTATGTGGGATATAGAGGAGGATCTGCTTGAAAGATGGGATTTTGGAAAGTGAAGGCTGAGGGATCAAAAGCGGGCCTAGGTAGTGAAGGTTAAGGGATGGCGGAGCATGGTGGAGCGGTAAAAATATTGGGAGTTGCTCCTGCTGTGAACACCTGGGGGCGGACCTCAGAAGATGTTCCGGCGAAGTGAGCGGTCATGGTAGGTTGTCCCAATGGAGTATGAGGGTGGCTGATGGGGATATTGGAGGTACCCCCAGATCTAGGGAATAGTTCAGGAAATCCAGGGATGGCGCTTGGAGGCTCCCTTCCATTGGTCCAGGCGTCCCACATCTCCATGAGTCGGAGACGTAGTATCCGGTTCTCTTCCGCTGTGATAGACTCAGATGCCGAGATCCCCGAGATGGGGTTGTCCTCAGAGATGGGAACTGCGGGCAAAGTCATTTCTGTAGACATTTCCACACTGCCTTTCGATCTGGTAAAGTATTGATGTGATGCCAGCTTACCACAACCAACCACCGTTTCTAAAAGCTAGGCTGGAATTGACAGCAACACACGGTTAGTTTGAGACAAGTAACAGATAGGTAATATCACATTGGGGTGTGATGCACCTATACATTTAAACGGATGTCTACATGTTTGCACTGGTTGCATGCGTCATCCCGGCTTTTCTTTTCTATTTTCTCTTCTTTTGATTTCTACTCTTTGTTTTTCTTGCTTTTCTTTCTCTTTCTATTTTTCTCTCATGTTTTTCTTTTATTTCCTTCCCTCTATTTTCCTCTTTTTTTTTTCTTAGGGTTACGGTCGAATCTTATGGAGATTGCCTACGTATCATGACCCCGCATGAATCAGACCAAGCGTAGTTCTTGCAGATCAGGAATAAAGTAAATAAACAAACTCTTTTTTGATTTTGATTTTGATTTGATTTTTCTTTTTGTTTTTTGAAAGAAAGACTTCTAAAAAATTCCTTTTCTTTTTATTGGAGTTTTTGGGAATTTTAGAAGTAAAAGAAAAATATTTTTGTTTGAATTTATCTTCTCTTTTTCTAAATAAGAAAGAAAATATGTTTTGGATTTTGGAATTTGCCTCTTAATTTTCGGAAGAGGGACTTTTACGAAAATGTTTGGATTTTTGAGCAAACATATTATTCGGACTCAATTTTTCAAAATTTGTATTTTTATATTTTCTTATTTATGAAAGAAAGACATCTAAGGAGTATTTTAATAATTTATTTTGACCTAAAAGGACAAAGTGGCTATTTTTCAAAAAATTTATTTAAGCAAACAAAGACTCAGTTTTGCAGATACGACCTTTCAGCACTTCTGGGAGGAGATTTTAAGGTTGTGCCCGCAAACCATTTAAAATGACTCAGGGTGGCTGTTCTTGCAAAAATAGCATTCCGGCGTCCTTTTGGGGACATTCGGCTTATTTTAAAACAAGAATGGCATCACCCGACTTATTTTGGTATTTTTGGGCTGTTTTTGTAAAAGGGAGGTTGGACCCGATGAGGGTTGCCTACGTATCTCACGTCCGGTGAGAATCAAACCAGCGTAGTTCGGTCGAATAAAACAAACTATTTTTGAAAACAAGACTCCCTTTTTCCTTTTTTTTATTGGCAAATAAAACAAACTATTTTTGAAAACAAACGTATTTTCTATTTTTGTCTATTTTCCAAAAAATTCGACAGAGTTTCGACACTATTTGGACATCGGTTTTTTCAAAATAGGTAGTTATCTCTCTTTAACCCTCATACCGCTGTTTCTCTTCCTCTTCTTTTTTCTTTCTTTTTCCCAAACATTCGAAAGCCGGTCAGCATGCAAGTCCGAGGCAAATAAATGCGCAAGTAGCACGTAAGATGCATCAGGATGGTCTTTTTCATTTCAGGTCACCTGTCCTAGACGGACCCAACCCCTGTGTTGAGTCCCCTAAGTCAAATGCACATGATGCAAACAAACGTTCCTACTAGGGATCCGGCATGAGGTTTTGTTCTTCTAGGTTTAAACCCTAGGTTTATTGGTCTAGACCTAGCTTACCCGAGCGGACAACTCGAGCCGAGGGGGAGGCAGCGTACCGGGGATACAGAAGCTCCGCCGGCTTAGCAACTTATCCAAACCTCGTTCTAAATGGGAAAAGACTCTAAACAGAAGAGAAGCTACACGAAGTGCACCCTTCTCCATGATGTAGAAGACTCAGAGAGAGGAAGGGATTCGTAACAGTTTATATATACAATTCAACAAATATCAAAGCGGTAAAACATTTAGCACATATAGCATGGAACATGTAGGAAAATTAGATAAGCCAAATATAACAGTTATTCTAGGCTCGAATTCTTGAACCCTGAACCGAAATTCTGGGTTCGTTTCCCCAGCAGAGTCGCCAGAGCTGTCACACCTCCTTTTTTACACACCTACCCCGAAGGATAATGTATAAGGGAGTTTTTCCATTTTAAGTGACATTATTCGAAATGGGATTATTTATTTATTTAGAGTCGCCACTTGGGATAGGATTGGCTTTTGGTGTCCCAAGTCACCAGTTAAACTTGAATCCTAGATCGAGGAAAATTTTGACTTCCCAGTTGGAGTCTGCGAACCAGAAATTCTGAATA
Source organism: Nicotiana attenuata (assembly GCF_001879085.1). Classification (NCBI taxonomy): domain Eukaryota; kingdom Viridiplantae; phylum Streptophyta; class Magnoliopsida; order Solanales; family Solanaceae; genus Nicotiana; species Nicotiana attenuata. The sequence goes on from NC_031989.1 coordinate 25,086,684, forward strand.
AGGAATTCTGTTGACCCGAGGGAAGGTGTTAGGCACCCCCGGATCCCGTGGTTCTAGTACGGTCGCTTAAACTATTATACTTGGCTAAAAATTTGATTTTAATACATGTCATCCTATAGTGCAGTTTTAGAATTTTTTACCGCTTTTGATTAATAATAAAGTTTTAGGAAATTGAACGTCGTTTAAAATATGTTTTCAGATCACGTCACATGAAATGCACCCGGATCTTCGACACATTTTATTCTACGTTTTGGGATTTGGATTTGGGTCGCATGAAATGCACACCCGTGTTTAGGAAGGTAAGATTATTAAAAAGCGCGCCTAAAGCGACTAACGTGTTATTAACTTCGCGGGAGGCCGTGAAAATTCGCTGAACGGCACATCCTGAATTCTAAGTATTTTATTATAAGCATTTAAAGAGGGCCACGCAATTTATGGGTTTTATTTGGCGTGGCTCACCTCATTTAATTATTTAAAAGCCATCCTAGAGCAAACTATGATTTTCTATTGGATTCGTCTCTAAAGGGCCCTAATTAATTAATATTATTAATTGCTATTATTTAAAGCAATCAAGGAATTTGAGCCTCCAGTTCAAGTCCACACTCGAACAAGAGGAAAACCTCTTAATTCGAGCATGCTACTTAACTAACGAGCCCGAAATCCGAATTACAAAATTGACCCTGATGATCTACTAGGAATTCCAGCCTTCAGTGATTCTTTTGGGCCTCAATGACTGGTCCAGGACTGTGGACACACAATCAGATTCACGAGGTTATTGGATTAATACTATAATTTTCTGAAAATTTAACAGTAGGCCCAAAATGATTAACTAACATGGCTACTAACTAAATGTTGAAATTTCGATTGCAGTACCATTTTTAACTGCTTACGCTGATTTGGATACCAGTTCTACCATCATTTACATAAGGAGGTGAGATTAAGGCAGGAAAATTATCATATGCAATATTTACAAAGTGATGATGACAAATAGCTTGATGATTAGCAGAACCAGAGGATTGTTTTTAGAAATTGAGACTATTTAGACTTAACAAATCAACATATACAGATATAAACATATTCTAATGGCCATTAAACCAGTTGAGATCATTTTCGAGAGCCAATGTGGGATCATACAACGCGTCAATTAAACTATTGAATGATTCAAGCCAAATACTGATTTTAGATCTACGTTCCAGGCCTGGATATGGATTTGTATACTAAAAAAAGATGCGGTTAAGGCTTAATTCCAACACTGCGTTTAAACCTATGCGAATTATTGATAAATCCTGTAGCCATGGATTCAACTCTGCCTCAGTATCAAAACTCTATCTAAAATCGAATTATACTAACAGCTATACTAATATAGTCCTGCTAATACAGGCTAAACAGAATCTAACCAATATAGCTTAGTTTCAGCTACAACAACTAAACGTTAAATGCTAACACGATCTACAGTTCATAGCTGCTATAGCCCAGTTATGAAGTCCAATTATATAGTCCATGAGTTTAAGAGAATACACATCAAAGCAAATATACATCAACTAATATTTACTTTAACTACAAATATAGAATGAACACAAAGCTGGAGGCCAAGGCATGAATACTTTTATTTCATCTTTCAATTCGAGGCTACATCGAGGCTAATTCGAGTGTGTACCTGGAATGTAATGAAATTGAAAAGAAGAAGAGGATCAGCAGGGTCACAGCAGTTCAACAATAGAAATCAGAGGCTTGAGATAATATCAGAAACTCAAAAAAGCAATATCAACCACCCAAGACCAATTTCAACCAATCAACCAACCAAAATAGCTCAAATACACCCAAAATGACTCGAATTAGAACCCAGGAACTTTCTGAAACTTCAGTGACTAAAGTTGAGCTAAGAGATGAGAATCAATGATTAAAACTCAAA
>NC_031989.1:25090123-25122829 GCF_001879085.1 Nicotiana attenuata
GGCGGTTGCGGCGGAAGGCGGTGGGGTTGAACAGGGTACGAGGAAGGAGGAGTTTGTCTTTAGGGTTTTCAAAGTTTTCAGACAATTTTATTTAAAATCAAGAAGAATTATGGACCGTTGGATTAGAGTGGATGGATGGCTTGGATTTAATTGGCATTAATTCAAAACGACGTCGTTTTGAATTTTAGAATGCTGGACCGGATCTGTGGGTCATTTGGGCTGGGGCGTGTTTGGTCCGATTTTGGGGCGAGATTGGGCTTGATTTTGGCCCAAAGCTGGGTATTTTATGAAGGCAAATTGTTTTCTTTAGTTCCTCTTCTTTTGATTTTGTTTATTTTTTTTTTTCTGAATTTTGCAAAAAAAAAAACAAAAGACCCAAAGTAACTCTACAATTGTACTAATTAATTTCTAAATTAACTAATTCCTAAGAAAACTAAAACAAAGTAAAAAATGCAAAAGAAACATTTTTGGTATTTCTTTATTTTTTGCAATATCAATTTACTAATAAAATGCTAAAATTGGATCCTGAATGCTATTATGCTATTTTTTGTAATTTTTATATCATTTTTCATGACAACTAAAAAAAAGCACATAAAATGCAAACAAAACACAAAATCACGCAATTAATTCCTAAAAATTCAAATATTAAAAGAAAATTTCTAATTTTAATGAATTCTATAGGAGTGATTTGAGCGCGGCAAAAATCACGTGCTCACATAGTGTATTTTTGGAGGGGGGTCTAATTTGTTCTTCGCGATCGCATGACTTGGCTCGCGATCGGGGAAGTCTGTCCCTTCCTCCTTCGCGTTCGCATGCCCTCTTTCGCGTTCACATAGTAGAAATATGAGCTGGTGGCTCAGTGGTCTTTTTCCCTTCGCGTTCGCATGGTCTTGTCCGTGAACGCGAAAGCCTGCCCCTTTCCTTCTTCGCGATCGCGTGCCCTATCTCGCGTCCGCGTAGCCCAGTTCAGGAGCCATCAAATTTTACTCTTCGCGATCGCAGGTCCTCTTTCGCCATCGCGATGTACAAAATACCTGGGCAGATTCATTAAAATCCCAATTCGAGGGTTTAGGCCTATTTTTCACATTTTCGAATTTGAGAGCTCGGGAGGGGCGATTTTTGAAGAATTTTGCCCCTGGGTAACTTGGGTAAGTGATCTCTACCCAATTTAGATCAATTTCCATGGTTCCTAACTTAAATTTAGTCTTTAAATTTCGAATTTTGGTAGAAAAATTTGGGAAAAATTGGATAAACTTCATAGGCCGAATTATTGAGTTTTGATTGGGTTTTTGGTATCCGATTTGAGAGATTCTTATATGATTAGACTCGTGAGGGAATGAGTGTCTGGAATATATAAATTTTACCCGATTCCGAGACGTGGGCCCGAGGGGCATTTTGGTCATTTTACATAATTTCGTGTATTAGTTTAGAATTTAATTGTAGAATCAGTTACTTGAAGTGTTATTTACATTATGCAATTGAATTGAATAGATTTGGGCCATTTAGAGTCGAGTACTCGTGGCAAAGACGTGGTGTTGGATTGATTTTGAGCGGGTTCGAGGTAAGTGGCTTGTCTAACCTTGTGTGGGGGACCTTCCCCTTAGGTTTGATATATTTGGTAATTGAAATGCCTTGTACGTGAGGTGACGAGTGCGTACTTGTGCAAATTGTTGGAAATCCGGTTTTATTTAAGTACTTATAAGTATGTTTCTTCTCCTACTTTTATTACTTGTACTATTAAGCATGTCGTTAGCTTAGGAAAGCATTTCTAAGTGATTTAATTGCTTTAATTGTTCAAATCTGTTTACCTGAACTCTGTGCAGCATGCTAGGCTAGAATTATTTGTTGCCTTAATATGAAGTTTCCCTTCTCTGAATATTTTCTTGCTGCTGCTGTGTATTTACATTGGGACTACGGATGTGGGATTCCGGTAGCTCCCCCTTGTCTGTTTACTTTGGGACTACGGGTTAGATTCCCGGTAGATCCCCCTGCACATTTACTTTGGGACTACGGGTTAGATTCCTGGTAGATCCCCCTGCACAATTATATGGAACTACGGGAATGCACCCGGTAGATTCCCCCAGTACTGGGTATTTATATTTGGGGACTACGGATCGGGATTTCGGTAGATCCCCCGCGCATTGATAGTTGGACTACGGGACGGTATCCTGGGAGATCCTTCGGACACATATATGATGGACTACGGGACAGTATCCCGGGAGATCCACTGGATAGTTGTAATTAGGACTACAGGACGGTATCCTAGAAGGTGCCCCGGTTGTTATCTCTGTGTTGAGCTGTATTCTTTCCATGGTTTGTTTGTCTCTGTTCTAGTTGTTGTTATTCTTCCAATTCTATGTTATTTCTTACTGTTGCACTTACTTATACTGTTTATTTCACACTGTTAACCCTTATATTTTATTTAACCTCAGTAGGGCCCTGACCTTCGTCGTCACTACCCGACCAAGGTTAGGCTTGGAACTTACTGAGTACCGCTGTGCTGTACTCATGCCCCTTCTGCGCATGCTTTTCATGTCCAGATCCAGGTACTTTCGCTTAGTCTTATCATCCTTGAGGCGAGGCACTTCTGTAGAGACTTCAAGGTATATCTGCCACGTCTGCAGACCGAGGAGTCTCTTTCTATTCTCGCTTTTAAGTATTAGCCCTTCTGTATTTCTTTTCTTTGTTAGACAATCTGGAGTTAGAGCTATGTATTACTTCTTAGCTTGTGATTCATGGGTTTCCGGGTCTTGGATTTATGTGTTGGTTTTGAGAGTTAAATATGGTGTAGGCCGAGCGGCACATTTATACACTGGTTATTTCTTATTTCTGTTTTAAATTGGTTACTTCCGCAAATTTTGATTTCTTTTCCGCAATTTAGGCTTACCTAGTCGTAGAGACTAGGTGCCGTCACGATGGTTCACGGAGGCGAACCGGGGTCGTGACAGAAAATCATTCTTCCAAATCAATCCTGAACTACTCGGAAATTGAAACCAACCACGCACACAAGCCACAATACATCATATGAAGCTATTCAAGATCTTAAACCACCGAACGAAACGCTAAATCTTAGAACGACTGGTCGGGTCTTTACAAATAATATTGTACGAAGACAATATTACATGCATAACTTAACTAAAAGAAGGATATAGTAAAAGAGATAGAAAATACATTTCAATAACATTATTTTCATTCATGATCTTCAAGAAATGGTGAAATTGATGTTCAATAAATTCATTCAAGTGATAATTTGGCAAACCTATTCACTAAGGCACTGCCAATCTCGACATTTGAGAAGCAGCTGTATAAGATCGGAATACATCATCTCAGAGATTTCAAGTGATGTTTTTATCAGAGGAGTAATAAGTTGTACTCTTTTTTGCTTAACTATATTTTTTTCACTAAGCATTTCTAGCAAGATTGTTAATGAGGCAATTAATAATATGTTTTACCAGATATGTACTCTTTTTTTCTTCACTATAATTTTTTCCACTACTTTTTTCTCTTATAAGGTTTTAACGAGACATATTATCTATAGACATCCAATGAGGAGTGTTTTGAAATACATCGTATGGATACATTAACCCCTCATTCTATGAACTAATTTAATCCCATGTATCTATTAAAGTGTGCACTTAATATTTTTAACTTTGTCATGACCCAATATTCACTAGTCATGATGGTACCTAACCCTACCCGCTAGGTAAGTCAAAATAACCGTCAACACGACTCAAATCAAGTAAAAAAGAGAAAATGAGTAAAATAATTGAACTTTCTATACAAATCCCAAGGACCGGTAGTACAAATCATGAGCTTCTAAGACTTAGAGTTTACAAAGCTTGTACAAAATAAATACATCATCTGTTCGAAATATACATAAACAGATTTGCAAATCTAAAGCTACCAAGGATAAGTGGCAGCTATAATCGGAACGCATGTACCTATTCAATGCCAGCTCCCGCCATACACAGCAACATCAACATCAAGATCTGCACGCAAGGTGCAGAATTGTAGTATGAGTACAACCGACCCCAGGTACTCAATCAGTATCTTCGCTAACCTCGGCGAAGTAGTGACAAGGCTTTTAGTTAAAAGATACTTACTGATATGACATGTGCAGTATAATTGCAATAGAAATAATACTATAATATAACAGAGAAGAATACGAGAACAAATATGCAAAGCAGTAAATAATTACTAGAAGAAATTACGGTCAATATTTCTCAATATCAAAATCAACCCTTTCCTTAAAGCGATGACCATCAAATAACGTAGTAAATCCAAAATTTTCCATAATGTGAGAAAATGTACTCAAGATATCAAATCAAATGGCATGGTGATACTCTTCGTGCATTTATCTCATCCTCACCAAAATTTATGAATGTATTTTAAATCAAATGGCACGACAACACCCTTTATGCATTTATTTCTTCCTTACCAAGCATACGTGTGATAGTATCAACCAGGTGAAAGAAATGCCAACAATAGTAACGACAAAGTGGAAAGTACACAGATAGAAATAACAAACAAGGTAGTGCATATGGACAATGGTAACAGACTAGCTGGAGGCATAGAAGTAATGATAGCAATTAAGATAGGAGAACATAAATCCACTAACTAACATGGTAAGGTTTATACGAAGTGCGACAAGTGAGAAATGGCATAGATGTAGATATAACAAACAAGAAGGAATGCATGATCTTTTAAAGTGAACAAATAGAAGGCATGGATAACTAACATGGTAGAAGGCCTATACGAAAGTGCAACAGATGAGAAATGGCATAGATGTAGATATAACAAATAAGAAGGAAAGCATAATCTGTATTAACTAAACAAAATAGAAAGTATGGTAATACAACAACAATTTAGGTAGAGGAAAAAACATAAAAATAACGACAAGTCACATAGAGAACCTAGGAGCAACAGTAACAACTCAAGATAACGGCATAAATGTATAGCCAAGAAAAGACATCACAATATAAGGCATGTCTCTCATCCTCGCCTGCACGGAAACACCCTTCGTGCCATGAACACATGATAATATAAAGACAATGGTACAACATCATCCTTCGTGCTTTTACTATCGTCCTCACATGATAATGCAAATACAATGGCAGGACATCACCCTTCGTGCTTTACTTTCTTCCTCACATGATAATGTATATGAAATGGCAAGGCATCACCCTTCGTGCTTTACACTCTTCCTGTATATATATATATATATATATATATATATATATAGCAAGCAAGGTAGGAAGCATGAATAACATAAAAAAGAGTGATCAAGCAAATACTCCAAATGAACATCAAACACGACTTTCAAGCCAATAACAATTCAATAAACATCAAGAACCTTATTGTTCAAGTATCTCAATAAATCTCAAAAGTGATCTTCAACTCAAGTATGGAATCCAAATATCTCAAGAATAACGGTCGTAGCAATGATTTTATGATTAAATATAGTAACGACCGAATTTAGCACATCAACAGTTTCACAAAAAGTCCATCAAATTTTAACCAAGTTATAATAAGCTAAATCGTGGTTTCTAGCATTGAACTTTATATTCATATTATATAAAAATTTCAAGTAAAACATGAAGCAAGAAAGTCACATATTCAAACAAGGCACAAAGAATCGTATAATCTACCGCCAATCATGATTAACCCTGACACATGCATATATGTTCGTCACCTCATATATCCATCATCCCGGCATGTGGCAAAAAAAATCATTTTACTAGAGAAAATTTCCCCAACAAAGTTAGGCAAGACACTTACCTCAAAGGCCCTCGATCAATACTTCTACAAACTACTTTTTCTTTAAAATTTACCTCCGCTCGGCTCATATATAGCCAAAAGGACTTAATAACATCAAACAATGCAAGAGAATTCAATTCAATTATTGAAATCAAGATCTTTACATAATTCCCCAAAAGTCAACCCCGGGCCTGCCCAGTCAGAACCCGAGTCGAAGGGTAGATCTTGACTACCCATAGCTCCATGAGTCCAAATATGAGTTTGGTTTTCAAATACGAGTCAAATTCGACTCTCAATCTCAAATTTTTATTTTGCAAAACTTAGTAAAAAATCCCCAAAATTTCTCTTCAAATCTTATGATTTTGATGTTAAATCTTGTATATAATCATAAAATATAATAGAAAATTGATTAAAATAACTTATTGTAACGACCTGACCGCTCGTTTTGAACTTTTGCACTTTGATCGCCAGTTCTCAGGCATGACTTGCCCCGTGTTATGTATTATGACTAATGTAGATCGTTGGTTTTGGTTTTCAGGAAGATTTGGAATGAATTTGAAAGAACAGTTTTAGTTGAAAGCTTTGAATTTGAAAGGTTTGACCGAGAGTTGACTTATTTGTATATGAGCTCGGATCGGAGTTTTTATGATTTGGTTAGCTTCGTTAGATGATTTATGACTTAGGAGTATGATCGGAAGTGATTTTGGAGGTCCGGTGTAGAATTAGGCTTGAATTGGCGAAGTTAGTATTTTGTCGAATTCCGGTTGATAGGTGAGATTTTGATCCGAGGGTCGGAATGGAATTCCGAGAGTTGTTGTAGCTTCGTTAAGTGATTTGGGATGTGTGTGTAAAGTTTCAGGTCATTCGGACGTCGTTTGGTTGGGTTTTTGATCGAATGCGTGTTTCGGAAGTTTTACAAGAACTTAGGCTTGAATTCGACGTAATTTGATGGTTTTGGTGTTGTTTGAGGTGTTTTGATAATTGGAACAAGTTTGAATAACGTTTTAGGATGTATTGGTATTTTTGGTTGAGGTCCCGGGGGCCTCCGGGTGATTTCGGATGGCTATCGGGATGAGTTTTTGACTTGTGCAAATTGCAGGCCTGCTGCTTCTGGTATTTCCGCTTCTACGGAATTGGAACCGCAGAAGCGGTATCGCATATGCGGCGTGGGAGTCGCAGAAGTGGAAAAGGGCAAGGCTAGGCTGGACCGCAGATGCGGAGTGGGGACCGCATCTGCGGAGTCGCAGATGCGACTTTTAGACCGCAGATGCGGCCTGGGGTGTTAAGTTATTTTCCGCAGAAGCGGAGGGAGGAACCGCAGAAGGGGTAGTCGCAGAAGCGATAGTCGCAGAAGCGAAAGGATGACCGCAGAAGCGGTAATGACTGGGCAGAATATTTAATTGGTCTTCTTCGCGAATTTTTAAGGGTTTCTCATTTCTAACCTCGGACTTGGAGGATTGTGGGCGATTTTGAAGAGAGATTTCAAGGGGTTTCGATAAGGTATGGATTCATGGACTTAAAACACGATTTTATGGTGTAAATACATGGATTAGAGCTGAAAACTCAAGTAATTATTGGGCAAAAATGGTGGTTTAGGGCTTGAAACTTAAGAGAACAAAAATTGGGATTTGTGGGGTCATTTGGACTCCGATTTTGGTATTCTTTATATGTATAGACTCGTGGCGAGATAAGGAATCCGTTGATGTAAAATTTTCTGGAATTCGAGAAGTGGGCCCGGGGCTCGGGTTTTGCAAATTTCGTGATTTTCGATGTTTTTCGATTCTTTTCGATTGGGTTATGTTCCCTTAGCCTATTGTGATGTATTCGTTGTGGTTTTGATCAGATTCGACGCACGAGTTTTTGAGATATTGCCCGAGGGGCGAGTTTTTATGTGTTCATTTTGCATACTTACTTGGCTTTTACTTGTTATACTGTGGTATTTGTGCCCGAGGGGCGAATTTCTGTGCATATCGGCACTAATTGCTTTGAAATTATTTCGCAACTGTTGAAAAGACTATTTTCAAAAGAGGTTTAAACTGAGCCAAGAGGTTTTTCTAAAGATTTTCACAGTTCACTGCTTTCTCAAAGGATTGTACTCTGTTTCTATACAGCATGTTGGTTGCTTATGTGATTTCTTACTGCTCAGTTGTTATTTACCTTTATTACTCACTGAGTTGGAGTACTCACTTTACTCCCTGCACCTCGTGTGCGGATGCAGGTATTTATTCACCCGGTAGCGGGTTTTGGCTGATTGAAGGTAGAGCTATAAGAGTTTAGCGAGGTGACTGCCAGCGTTCGCAGCGCCGCTTCTCTCCCTTTTGTTGATTATTCATGTTTCGAGTATTTATTTTTAGGCCTTGTAGAACTGTATTCACACTCTAATAGATGCTTGTGACTTGTGACACCCCGACTAGGGCCGTGTTGGGTTGTACTTCAGCTAATTAATATCATCAAATCATGTTTGAACTGTTATTGAACTGTTTAACTGCTTAAAAGTGGTGTTCTAAAATGGTCTGGCTGGCCTTGTACTTAATAGGGAGACGCCATCACGACCGGAGCGGGGTTTGGGTCATGACAAGTTGGTATAAGAGCCTAGGTTACTAGGTCTCACGAGTCAAGATCAGGTTTAGTAGAGTCTCGCGGATCGATACGGAGACGTCTGTATTTATCCTCGAGAGGCTGCAGAACCTTTAGGAAAACTTCACATTCTTGAATTCTTATCGTGCGTCCTTGATTCAGCTTGAAAAGAAACTCTTGAAATTCCTTCCACGCGTTCGTATGCGCACTTGAGCGCTCAGTATCAGATGTGCCTTGATGGCTTGTGATTCCCCGATCGAGGGGCGAGATGTGATTTCTGTGAGTTGATGTTGGGCCAGTCTGAAGGACTTGAGGCCGGATCTTTGCCTACGGCTTGAGCACCGAGGTGCTGATTGTGTGAGTAAGTGTTTTGAACTTATATGTTCGGTGTTTTCCCTATTAGTGGAAGTGACGGCTGGATAGCCATGTGACGAGTATGTTAGTACTGCGAGATGTATTTACGTGACTTGGAAGCGACGACGAAGGTCTGCTGGATGATAAGAGAACTATTAGGTGTTTGAATTCCATAGTGACTCGAGGTATAGCCCCGAGCTATGAGCGTGTGAAGGATATTTTCATGTTTTCTGGTTGTGAGTGAAGTAAAATCCATGTTGCGGTATGAGTTCAGACTCAGGAAGACTAAGTGACTACGGACAGTTTATGACGGTGGAAGGTATACAGAAATGTTATATTGAGGCGAAGCAGGTGGGTTATCTCCTGCGGAGTGTTCTGAAGTGGTGTGATCCCTATGTGTATGTTAGAAGATCTCATGTGTAATTGAAAAGTACGTGTTGAAATTTGAAATTTCGGGTCGCTTAAGAGAGTGGGCTTAACTGTTGCGGGGATGAATGCGAGATTTGTAGAAGATTTACAGTACTAGATGATCTGTGTTTTCACAAACTTATAAATGATTGAGTTTAATCTCACTATGGTATTGTGGCATCAATGGAGTATAAATGTTATGAGTTAGTCGAGTGTATTTTGATCTATGGCTCCGAGCCAAGTGGGGGAGTCTGTTGATTAGTTGATTGCACGGTTAGGTGCTATGTTTGTTCCAATCTGAGGCGTGCGAGTGAATCAGTTATGGCTTGCGGAAATAGAGACCGAGGATGGTTCGAGTAAAGGAAAAATGTTGACGAGGTTATATTATGCTTCATAGAGTAAGAAAAATCACGGGATGTCTTAAGTGGTTATTAGTAAAGATTGCTCGGTGCATAGAGCGGGAACTTGCTGGGTTGTATTGGGATGAGGATTTCATTCTGCGGTGTCGGAGTGCCAATGAGGCACGGGTGGTTCTGTTCATTAGGTCAGGTAAGTTGCAGTTTGAATAAAGAGTGAATGACTTTCGAGAATGGTACTAATGTGTTCAAGATTCTACAGGGAACAATCGAGTATCTTAAGGTTGTGTATGTGGTTAGAGACTGTGTTTTCATTGGAAGAGGTCAAGACTTATGGTATTTTTATGTTAATTATGGGATTCTATGTATCAGTATTAGGGAAGTAAAGGTAACGGATTTAGATTCGCAGGAAGTTCTTCAGAGTAAAGTATTCTGGAATGTGGTGTTTCTGGGAATATTTGAGAGAGTATTCAGTGGCTCATGGGTCTTAGACAGTGTGGTCTTATGCTTGGGTCTCGTGTGGTAAGCCTGGGTTGAGGCATTGTGGTGCTACAGCAAGAGGGAATATCAAGTTGATGATGGATCAGAAGGGAAATTAGATAGATGGAATAGCTTGATAGTAGACCGAATCGGTGTGGTAAGGATATGATTAATTCTTTGTATGTGTTCGAGGTAATGAGCNTATCGGCACTAATTGCTTTGAAATTATTTCGCAACTGTTGAAAAGACTATTTTCAAAAGAGGTTTAAACTGAGCCAAGAGGTTTTTCTAAAGATTTTCACAGTTCACTGCTTTCTCAAAGGATTGTACTCTGTTTCTATACAGCATGTTGGTTGCTTATGTGATTTCTTACTGCTCAGTTGTTATTTACCTTTATTACTCACTGAGTTGGAGTACTCACTTTACTCCCTGCACCTCGTGTGCGGATGCAGGTATTTATTCACCCGGTAGCGGGTTTTGGCTGATTGAAGGTAGAGCTATAAGAGTTTAGCGAGGTGACTGCCAGCGTTCGCAGCGCCGCTTCTCTCCCTTTTGTTGATTATTCATGTTTCGAGTATTTATTTTTAGGCCTTGTAGAACTGTATTCACACTCTAATAGATGCTTGTGACTTGTGACACCCCGACTAGGGCCGTGTTGGGTTGTACTTCAGCTAATTAATATCATCAAATCATGTTTGAACTGTTATTGAACTGTTTAACTGCTTAAAAGTGGTGTTCTAAAATGGTCTGGCTGGCCTTGTACTTAATAGGGAGAGGAGGCCTACTTGTTCCACCCCTAACATTTTGAGTTTGACTTGCATTACCAGGTGTAGGTGGTGGTGTTTCAAGATTATCGGGTGATTGAATATCATCTAACATATCTCTAAATCATCATCTATACCAAAATTTTCTTGCATTCGCTCATAATCTACATTTAAATTTTCAGGCGAACTTTCAGAAATATGTGTAAAGCTACTAGAAGAACCAACACCACCTCTTGATCTTTTGGAAGTTCTTTTACTACCACCTCTACTAGTGCATGTTTTTTTGGCTGCTCTAATTAAATCTATTATGTAAATTAAATTAAGAAATTAAATTAATAATTCTAAATAATAAAATTAAGTGTACACCAAATAAGAGAAAGAGATGGAAGAGTGTATCGGGATTCCGGATGCCGCACTAATTTTGATATCAAAAATCAAACTTCAATTGATAGACCGAAACTTGATAGTTGATACTTGATACCACACTTCACTTGAATAGTTGATATTTGATATTGATAATAATAATTTTGTAATGGCTAAACTAAATAATTGATGAAACTTGAAATAATAAATAATTGAGAATTTGAGATTTGAGAATTTAAGAACTATAATATCAAGAGAGAATTGAGACTTGAGAGCGAATTAGAGTAGTAAGAGAGTGAATTATGAGAAAAAATGAAGAAGAAGGGGGGTTATTTATAGGTTTTAAAAGGTTAAAAATATAATTTTTTAATTTTTAGGGGTGGGAAGGCTATATTTTTAACGGAAGAGGCCGAAATGGCCATTTCTGCAAAATCTGGCCGTTCCCCGACGGTCATTTCTCAATTTGACCGTTGGCAACGGTCCAATTAATTAAAAAAAAATTCAGCAACAGTAACCGGGCTCATAACGTGCTGCAGCGCGTTAACAACCCGTTAACGGGTCACGGGCTTAGCGGGTTCGGTGCACCGTTAACCAGAACATGAACGTCCAAAACCCGCCCCCAACCAACCCGTCCCATCCCGCATAATAAGGAACAGTACCGGGTTGAACCGGGCTGACCCGGGTTGAAGCTGGTTGAAAACATGTCAGCCTGGCCCGATTAACACCCATAGTTTGGTATGAAAACCTCTCCACAAAATTGCCTCCCACCGAGTCTAGGGCAAAAAATATGATAAAATGAGACTAAGTCCCGAAATACAAAACATATAACCAGGTGCAGATATCGCATTGCAAAAATGCGAACCCTCACAAAAGCAGAGAAGCCTTCGCAAAAGAAAAGCTTGAAAAATTCTGAACCCATTGCAAAAGCGAGAAAAATTGTTGCAAATGCGAACACTGCCTTTTCGCAAAAGCGGCCAGTTGGTCGCAAAAGCGACCTTTCCCTAGTCCAGGCCGTTGTCGTAAATGAGATCTGATGTTCGCAAATGCAAAAACTGCAAGTCTCATTCAACTTCGCAAAAGTGAGGAGAAACTCACAAATGCGATGGTCGCAAATGCGACCAATTACACGCAAATGCGAGACCAGAACACCAGCAAAATCTGCACCTCTCTCAAACTCTCCGAAATGCGTCCGAAACTCACTCGAGCCCCCGACGCATTAAACCAAACATCCACACAAGTACATAGACATCATACAAACTTGCTCGTCCGATCAAAACACTAAAATAACACTCGGAACCATGAATCAAAAATCAAAACACATGAAAATCACAATGAACTTCAAGATTATTAGAAACACAAACACGCATCCGAATCATATCAAACACCAAATTTTGCAGAAAGTTTTAAATAGCAAAACAGACCTATTCCATGTCTCAAAATCAAAATTCGACGTCGATAGTCACAAAGTCAAAATACTGTCAAACTTATAAATATTTCAAACCTTCAAATTGGTTATTTTTCGCCAAATAGCGCCAAAACCTTCTGGAAACATCTAAATGCAAATTTGGACATGCGCCCAAGTCCAAAGTCACCGTACGGACCTACCGAAACTATCAAATCTCTTATACGAGGTCAAATATACAAAAGTCAAACATGGTCAATATCTTTCAACTTCAAGCTTCTCAAGTGAGGATCATCCTTCTAAACATCAATCCTGAACCACTCGAAAACCAAAGCTGACGATTCACACAAGTCATAATACACCAGACGAGGATACTCGTGACCTCAAACTAGCGAACTGAATGCAATTGCTCAAAACGACCGGTCAGGTCATTACAAATTTTTAAAGTAATTTTTACATCATCGAATCTTTTCAAATTATGGAAAAAAACACTTGAAGGAATAAGTAAAGTTCTTTTTTTTTGTCAACAAAAGGAGCTTATATTATAAACTTAAGTAACAGCACAGAGAGCATTGTGCCCAGTCGGTACTGTCATACCAAAAATTTATTTCGGAATACTACAAACATTGGCCAGTACATCTAAACAAAAAGAGGGAGGATCATGTGGATCTGCTATAGCTGATCTACGCAAGTATAGAGTCCCATGCTGGTCAGCTAGCATATCTTGTAACACAAAGGGTGATGTTTGCCATATGATAGTAGTATTAGCGCCAAGTTCCAAAGTTGCTCCGTGGTTCGCCAGTTTTTCAGCTACACGATTTTGCTCCCTATATGTGTGGGTGACTTTTGTCCTACCCAGTTGGTGTAACAGCTACCTGCATTCATGGAGCAATAATGAGTAATGGAAACTATGAGGTGTAGTAGGGATATTATCTCAGTTGAGTCCACGTTGATTTCCAATGGCATCAGTTGATGATGTAGGGCTATTTGTAACCCTTCAAGTAGTGCACATAGGTCCATATATGTACAGTTGCTCGATTTTTTTCAGCCTGTATACCCTAGTATCCATTGGCCTCTTGAGTCTCGAAAAACTCCTCCAAGGCCATCTTTTCTTTGCATGTTTTTGCATGCATCATCTATATTGAGCTTAAAGGTCTCCGTGTTTGGTGGGTGGTGTTTTACATAATTTGGGGAGGGCCTTGCGGTATTTATCTTAGCGTGATCAATGATATAGTTGTACTCAGTGCCTTGACCTACAATATTTTTCAAATTATGATAGTTGTATTTTGCTTTAAAAATATTGTGATTTCTACATTTCCATATATGGCAGAGAGCATATGGAATTAGTATATATGGAGGAATGTTTCCATTAATTGGAAGTTGTGTGAGTATGAATTTTGAGAGTTTCTGAAGTGTTTGTTCATGAAAATGGTGTAGCCTCCTCACATAAGTATTAATTCCCAATTGGTGCCATACCATTTGTGCGGGTGAGCATTGGAAAAGCAGGTGGTGTATAGTTTCTTCAAATACATGGCAAATATGGCAAGTGAAATTTGGAGTTATGTATATTTTGTGTAGGTAGCTAGTCGTTGGTAACCGATGGTATCCAATGAGCCATAGAAAGTGTTTAATTTTTGGTGGTAGTGTAATGTTTCATAACCATTAGAAAGAAGAATTTTGATGTGTGTCGTGTAATTTGTGGTAGAGGGATTTAACAGTGAAAGTGTCATTTGGTGTTAGTCCCCAGTATAGTTGATCATAGGAAATATTATTTGTAAGTGTTGGAATATGGATGTCAGTTAGTAGTTTATGGACATTACTAGGCATGTCAAAGGGCAATTGAGTAAGATTGATACTAGCATTCGAGATATAAAGGGCTACTGTGGAGGTGAACTCATTTTGTGGTAGAGTTCCTTCAATAAGGTTCCTTAAGATTATATTTGGTCCTAACCAAGGGTTCGTCCAGAATTTGATATGATTGCCATTGGCAATATTCCAAGTTATGCCCTCTTGACAGTAGGTCCATCCCTGTTGGATGGCTTTCAAGGTTGTAGAGATGCTGGTAAGATTGCGGTGGCCTGAGTATTTTGAGATAAGGATTGAAGCCTAGTGGGAAGAGGGTGAATGAAACAATCTCTAGGCTAGTGACCCAAGGAGAGCACTATTTTTATCAATTAAGTTTTGGATGCCCAGTCCACCACTAGCTTTTGTAGTTTGAATGGTCTCCCATTTGATTAAATGTAATTTGCGCTTCTATTTGGTTGTACCCCATAGAAATTTTTGTTGGTAACGTTCTAATTGATGATTAATATTGTGTGGTGGTTTGATAAGCTGCATAACATAATCGGGCAAGCAGTTGAGGGTGGCCTTTATTAAAGTAAATCTACCAGCCATGGTTAGCATATTTGTTTTTCACCATACTAGTTTTACCTGCATACATCTTACCTTCCCCAGACCTCACTTGTGGGAAACTACTGGGTTTGTTGTTGTTATTGTTGTTGTTGTTGTTGTTGTTGTTGTTGTTGTTGTTGTGTTAAAGATAGGAAAACCTATGTATTTACCAATTCTTCGGGCCAAACCATTAACCTAGGTATTCGGGTGGTCTGATGAGGGTGAGTTGATAGCTAATTACATTAATTTTGATAGTTAATTACATTTCTCATCTACTATTTGCAGATGACATAACATTAACCTCTAAATTAACTACAAAAAGTGTTAATTTAATTATTGATACCCTAAACCTATTTACCAATTTTTCAGGCCAAACCATTAACTATACAAAATCAAAAAAATTCTTCTCCAAGAATGCCTCATGACGACCCAAAATTCAACTAGTCGTGATGGCACCTAACCCAATCCGCTAGGTAAGCCAATTTAATAATAATCCAATTTCAAATGAGATTTACTGAGAATATAATGATGAAATAACTGAACTTTTATAAAACAACCCAAAGACCGGTAGTACAAATCATGAGCTTCTAAGATTTAGAGTTTGCAAAGCTGCTATGAAATAAATACATCATCTGTTCGAAATATACATAAATAGATTTATAAATCTAAAGCTACCAAAAATAAGAGGCGGCTATAACCAGAATGCAGGTACATCTTCAATGCCAGCTCCCGCCATACACAGCAACATCAACTCCAAAATTTGCACGCAAGGTACAGAAGTGTAGTATGAGTACAACCGACCCCATGTACTCATTAAGTAACAAACCTAGCCTTATGCTGAAAACAGTGATGAGCTTGGACAACGGTCAACATCTAACACCAATAGCCAAGAATGACTCGTAACAATATAATAAAATCAGTACAAGTAATAACTCAAAGATATGATGCTCAGCTCGTTCACAGCAACAAAAAAAATAGGCATGCTTTTTCAGGTATAACAGTAAAACGCAAATCTTTCACTGAAATCATCAATATATGAGTATATCAGAAAACTATGATTTTTTCCAAAAACTTTCAACAACAAATAAGATGTTTCATTCTCATATAGAATGAGGAAAGTACACCTCTATGCCTACATGTCAAAGCATGTGAAGCCATGAATGTCACAATACCATTTAGCATGAGGAAATGTGTCTCTAAGCCTACATGCCAAGTATGCATGTCAAATGTAATGCTTCACAATGATGAACTCATGTACTCACACTCTTAGAGTACTCAATCTCACCGTCTCACACTCAATCACTCGGTACATGTGCTCTCTACTGGTATGGAAGACTCCGGAGGGGCGGATCCTGCCCAAGTGCTAATATAAAACAACATGACCTGCTGCAACGTTGTGACGACCCAAAAGGTCATCACGTGTCTTAGAAATAAATTCTGTGTTTCGAGGCCTTAAAACCTCCTTTTTGCCTCACCTCGATTTGCGTGCGCATTCCGGGCACGTATCCGGGAAGCCATTATGTGAAAATCTGTGGAAAATGATAAATTTTGCTTTTAAAATGAATTTAAGTTGACTTCGGTCAACATTTTGGGTAACCGGACACGAACCCGTGAATTGACGGTACCGGAGGGTCCGTAGGAAAATATAGGACTTGGGCGTATGTCACGACCCAAACCCCGCACTGGTCGTGATGGCGCCTCTCGTGAAGACAAGGCCAGCCAACTAACCCAACTCGTCTCTTTCAAAATAGTTAAGCATAAATGAACAGCAAAAATATGACTTAATGATATTAATTAACGAGATTACAACCCAACACAGCCCGACCGGGGTGTCACAAGTCACGAGCATCTATAAGAATGTAACTCCACTTTACAAGTCTAGAAATACACAGAACAGGAATGGTGAATAACATAGAAAGACAGTGGTGCTGCGAACGCTGGCAGTCACCTCGCTAAAACCTCTACAACTCTGCCTCCATGCAGCCAATACCCGCTACCGGGTGAATAAATACCTGCAACTGCACGCGAGGTGCGGGGAGTAAAGTGAGTACTCCAACTCAGTGAGTAATAAAGGTAAATAATAACTGAGCAGCAAGAAATCACGTAAAGCAACCAACATGCTGTATAGAAGCCGGGTACAATATTTCTGAGAAAACAGTGAAATCTGTGAAATCTTTAGAAATATCTTGGCTCAGTTCAAATCTCCTTTGAAAATGATCTTTTCAATAATTACGGAAATGATTTCAAATCAGTTAGTGCTGATAAGCACAGAAAAATCCGCCCCTCGGGCACAAATACCACAGTATAAAAGGTAAAAAGGCAAATAAATATGCAAGATGAGCACATGAAAGTTCGCCCCTCGGGCACATCTCAAAACAGTACCAGCCCCTCGGGCTCAATATCAATCGCTCAGAACAGTATCGGGCCCTCGGGCACAGTATCACATCACTCAGAACAGTATCAGCCCCTCGGGCTCAGTATCACATCACTCAAACAGTATCAGCCCCTCAGGCTCAGTATCAGTCACACAGTACAACATCAGCCCCTCGGGCTCACTCTCAAATCACATGGGTACCGGCGCCCACTGTGGGGGTGCGGACTCCGGAGGGGCTCCTACAGCCCAAGCGCTATATCATCATAAGGCCTGAAAGCCTGTACATATCAACATGAGGCCTAAAAGCCTTCTCACATTACACTCGAGGCCTGAAAGCCTCCTCACATATCACTCGAGGCCTGAAAGCCTCCTCACATATCACTCGAGGCCTGAAAGCCTCACTCAGTCCAAAAAATATCATAAGCCCCTCGGGCATCAATAAAATAATAGTTCTCAGCGCAGACAACAGTGAAATATCAGTAAGGTCTCAAAAATCAATTAAAACGGCTGAGTTTGCAAAAACAGTATAATCAACAGGACTAAGTTCAAGTAGTATATCAAATAGTGAGGAACGAGTGCTAAAAATCCCCGCAGGGGGTTCAAATAATTGGCACGAAGCCCAAATATTGCAATCAGCCCAAATCATGATAATATCAAATAAGTTTCAGTCAAATACACGGTAAAATCAACAATCAGGACGGACCAAGTCACAATCCCCAATGGTGCTCTACCCCACGCTCGCCATCCGGCGTGCAAGTCACCTCAATATAGCACTACGGTGTGCAAATCCGGGGTTTCAAACCCTCAGGATATCATTTACAATCATTACTCACCTCGAACCGGCGAAATCCCTAGCTCGCGATGCCTTTGCCCCGCAAACCGGCCTCCACGCGCGTCGAATCTATCCAACATCAGAGCGAATACATCACAATATGCCAATGGGACAATAGCCAATCGAAAACAATCGAAAAGTAGCAAAAATCTCGAAATTAGCAAAACCCGAGCCCCGGGCCCACTTCTCGAAAATTAGAAAATTTAACATCAATGGATTCCTCATCTTCTCACGAGTCCATACATACTAAGAACTCTCAAATCCGAGCTCAAATGACCCATCAAATCCCAATTTGAAATATCAAAAACTCAAGGCCTAGTTCATCAATTTTAGGCTTAATTTCCATGAATTTCTAGGTTAATTTCACATAATAATCATGTTTCATGCAAAAATTCCAAAACTCTCCGTTTAACCATCCGATCTCACCCCAAGGCCCCCGGGACCTCAACCAAAAATACAAACATGATCCAATACCTTATTCAAACTTGCTCCAATCATCAAAACACCAGGATTAACACTAAAACCATCAAATTACATCAAATCCAAGCCTAAGTTCCTCAAATTCTTCCGAAACTCGCATTCGATCAAAAGCCCAACCAAACCACCTCCGAATCATCTGAAATTTTGCACACACATCCCAAATCACCTAACGAAGCTACTGCAACTCTCAGAATTCCATTCCGACCCTCGGATCAAAATCTCACCTATCAACCGGAATTCGCCGAAATACTAACTTCGCCAATTCAAGCCTAATTCTACACCGGACCTCCAAAATCAATTCCGATCACACTCTAAGTCACAAATCATCCCCCGAAGCTAACCGAATTTCCGAAAATCACATCCGAGCCCTATAACTCATAAGTCAACCTCCGGTTGACTTTTCCAAACCAAGCCTTCCTTAAGGAGACTAAGTGTCTCATTTTCTACCAAAACCAATCCAAATCAACTCTAACACACCAATTACTGATAATGAAACATGAAGAAGCATAAAATGGGGGAAACGGGGCGGTAACTCCTGAGACGACGGGTCGGGTCGTCACATCGTATGCCCAGAATCGAATTCCGAGGTCCCAAGCCTGAGAAATGAATTTTTAAAGAAAAATGTTTTTTGGAATATATATGAGTTTTTTTGGAAATGAAATGTAATTGAATTTGATGGTATCGGGCCCGTATTTTGGTTCCGGAGCCTGGTACAGGTCTTATATGTGATTTAAGTTGAGCCTGTAAAATTTGGAAAGAAACGGACTTGAAATGACGTGAATCGGACTTTATTTGAGAAAATTGGAAAATTTGATGTTCTTAAGTTATTTCATGAATTTGAGGCTTAATTCGTAGTTATTGATGTTATTTTGATGATTTGATCGCACGAGTAAGTCCGTATGATGTTTTTGGACTTGCGTGTATGTTTGGCTTGGAGTCCCGAGGGCTCGGGTGAGTTTTGGATAGGCCACGGAGTGAAATTGGACTTAGGATCAAGTGCTGGTATCTGGTATTTTTGCCCAGGCCTCTGATCTCGCAATTGCGAGACCAGGCTTCGCAATTGCGAAGTTCTCAGGCTTGGTAATTGCGACCCAGGCTTCACATTTGTGAACCAAGCCTGGGCAGGCCCTTTTCGCAAATACGAGAAAATGGTAGGAATTGCGAAGCCCATCTTTCGCAAATGCGACATGGTCCTTCGAAAATGCGACGTTGACCGAATTGCTTCATGGTCGAAAATGCAACATGTTTTTCGCATTTGCAAAGATAGCAGGCCATGAAGGGGTTCGCAATTGTGAGCCCTGGTAGCAATTGCAACATCACAAACCATTTAATTGACACTTAGACGTATTTTCAACCATTTTTCATATCTTCTCAAAACACAAACTCTCTTGGGCGATTTTCCAAAGAAAAGTTCTTCTCCAAATCGATTGTAAGTCATTTCTAACTCGTTTTCTTCAATCTTTAACATCTTTTCACATGATTTGAACTCAAAATCATGGGATTTCATGGAGGAAATTGGGTGTTTTGGGTAGAACCTAGGTTTTTCAAATTTTGGGGGGATTTGGACCTCGATTTGAAGTCCAATTTCAATACAAATTATATACTTGATTTCGTGGGTGAATGGGTAATTGGGTTTTGGTTTGAACCTCGGGTTTTGACCATGTGGGCCCGAGTCGATTTTTGACTTTTTGGGAAAAACTCTAGAAAATCTATTTTTCATGCATTAGAATTGATTCATTTAGCATTTATTGATATAGTTAAGTAACTTATGTCTAGATACGAGCGAATTGGTGGTGGAATCACGAGGTAAAGCGGTAGTTGAGGCTTGAATTGTGTTCGTGGCATCGAGGGAAGTGTTTGGTCTAACCTTAGCTTGAGGGATTAGGAGTCGTGTCCTATTTGCTATGTGTTAATTGTTGAGTACGACGTATAGGCATGGTGACAAGTATCTATACGTTGGTGTCAAGCATGACCGTGAGTCTTATACAATGATTAATGTGACTCCGTTTGTATTGTTCATGCCTTATGTGATATTACCATTGTTGAACAAGGCTTGTGGAAGTAAATTGAGTATTTGAACATTGTAGAGCGTTGGCTCAAGTTGTGAATCGAATTGTGAAAGTATCATTGGTAATTGAGCACAGTAGAGCGTCGGTTCAAGTTGTAAATTGAGTTGTGAAGTAAATGTGAAAAAGAGAAGAGGATTATGATATTGTCTCCCTTGCCGGGATGTTGTTGCTTTTAATATTGTTCCCTTTCCGGGATGTTGTTTCTTTTGATATTGTTCCCTTGCCGGGATCTTCATTGTGATTTATTTGTGATTTCATTTATTTCCTTGCCTTTATTGTTTGTGATTGTTGTTTGGGTGAGGAAGAGTGTTAAAGCACGAAGGGTGATGCCGTGCATTATTTTGGTGAGGAAGAGTGTTAAAGCACAAAGGGTGATGCCGTGTATTATTTTGGTGAGAGATTGTTAATGCACGAAGGGTGATGCCGTGCCGCACGATGTACCATTCCGTGCCTTTATATGAGTGATTATGCACGAAGGATCATTCCGTGCCATGATTATGTGAGGTAAAAGCACGAAGGGTGATGCCGTGCACTTGTTTGATTTCTGGTTATTGTTGATATTTGAGTTATGGTGTTCTTTACGGTTATTTATTTGTTTCCTGTTGTTACTTGATATCCCCGCAGCATGTCTCTTTTCCCCCTTCTTTCTTTTAAATTGTAAAATTTCTGCCTTTATTTTCCATTGTATATGATTTAACTGCACAGGTTTATTTGGTAGTCTGGTCCTAGCCTCGTCACTACTTCGCCGAGGTTAGGCTAGGAACTTACCAGCACATGGGGTCAGTTGTGCTGATACTACACTCTGCACTCTTTTATGCAGATCCCGGTGCTATCGCTTTCGGACCGTAGTGAGATTGCTGCTTCTTGTTCATCAGGCGACCCGAGGTAGTCCTGCAGGCGTCCGCAGGCCTTGGCGTCTCCTTCTATCTTTTATCTTGTTTCTTTCATGTATTCCTAGAGACAGTGTTGTGTTACTTTTTTTCAGACCTTTATTTGTAGTACTCCTGGACAGTCTGTGAAGTTGTGACACCAGTCTTGGGTAGATTTGTTTTGGATTGGTATTGGTAGTATTATTTAAACATTTTAATTCAGTCTTCCGCTTATTAAATTCTGTTGTTTATTAAATGTTGGTTCTTAACTATTAATGGATAAAAAAAATGAGAAGGAGGTAAATAGTGGAAATAATTGGCTTGCCTAGCTTTCACTAGTAGGTGCCATCACGACTCCCGAGGGTGGGAAATTCGGGTCGTGACAAGTCGGTATCAGAGCTCTAGGTTACGTAGGTCTCACAATTCACGGACAAGCTTAGTAGAGTCTGAGGGATCGGTACGGAAATGTCTGTATTTATCCCCCAGAGGCTACAGAGTTAGGAAAAACTTCACATCTATTCTTTCCTGTCCTGCGGTTTGGTTTCTCAATGCTAATCGAATTTCTACTATGTTCTTTCGCAGATGCCGAGAACACGTGCTTCCTCATCCGCTGATCAGCAGCACGAGCCCCCAGCAGCGGCTCCCACGAGGGGCAGAGGGTGAGGCCAAGGTCGTGGTCGTGCTAGAGGCCGAGGCAGGGGCGGAGCTCAGCCCGGAGCAGCAGCACCAGTGGCGGAGCCTCAGGTTGAGTTTGACGAGGAGGTTCCGGCCCAGGCAGTTCCGGTGGGCCCAGCTCAGGTCCTAGAAGGATTCATTGCTACCCCAGTACTCCAGGATGCTCTGGTCCGTCTAGTGGGCCTTATGGAGAGTATCACCCGGGCAGGCTTGCTTCCTGTAGCACCAGCCGTCTCTCACGCTGGGGGAGGAGCCCAGACTCCTGCAACCCACACTCTGGAGCAGATGGATCCCCGATTCCAGACTCCAGCAACTCAGCTAGTAGGAGCAGTTCAGCCGGGTGTGGTAGCCCATACCGGCGATGGAGCAGCTATGTCTGTTGATGCCTTGTAGAGGTTAGACAGGTTTACCAAGCTCTTCACTACCACTTTCAGCGGTGCATCTTCTAAGGATCCCCAGGATTATTTAGACAGCTGTCATGAGGTTCTCGGGAACATGGGGATAGTGGAGACCAATGGGGTCAACTTTGCTACTTTTCGTTTGTCTGGTTCCGCCAAGACTTGGCGGAGAGATAACTGTTTGGCTAGACCAGCTGGGTCACCAGCTTTGACTTGGGATCAGTTTTCTCGGTTGTTTTTGGAGAATCTTCTTCCTATCACTCAGAGAGAGATCTATCGGAGGCAGTTTGAGCGTCTCCAGCAAGGTTCTATGACTGTTACTCAATACGAGACAAGGTTTATTGATTTTTCCCATCATGCTCTCCTTATACTTCCCACTAAGAGAGAGAGAGTGAGGAGGTTCATTGAGGGACTCATTTATCCTATTCGACTTCAGATGGCCAAGGAAATGGGAAGTGAGATTTCTTTTCATGAGGCGGCCAATGTGGCCAGGAGAGTTGAGATGGTTCTTTCACAGGGGGTGGTCAGGGGTCTGACAAGAGGCCTCGTCATTCAGGCAGATTCAGTGGTGCCTCGTTTGGAAGCAGGGATTCTTTTGGTAGAGGCCATCTTCCTAGGCCTTTTCAGTCAGCACTTCAGGTTTCGCACGGTGCTTCAGGTGGCCGTGGTTCTCATATGCAGTATTCTTATTAGCAGTCCTACAGTGCACCACTAGCTCCTATCAGTGCACCACCGCTCCAGAGTTTTTGGGGTAGTCATTCAAGTCGTCAGGGTCAGCAGTCTCAGCAGCTGAGGGCTTGTTATACTTGTGGTGATACGGGTCATATTGCTAGGTTTTGCCCTCAAGCACCGAGCAGCTCTCAGCATCAGGGCTCCCGTGCCATAATTCAGGAACCGGGTGTTCCACATCCCTCTCAGCCAGCTAGGGGTGGAGGTAGAGGTGCTAAAGGTGGAGGTAGAGGTACTAGATGTGGAGGTCAGGCCGCTAGAGGTGGAGGCCAGCCAGCAGCAGGCCATACCAGAGATGTAGTTCCGAGTGGTGGGGCCCAGCCCCGATGTTATGCTCTTCCAGCCAGGCCTGAGGCTGAGGCTTCCGATGCAGTTATCACAGGTATGGTTCTGGTTTGTAGTAGGGATGCTTCAGTGCTATTTGATCCGGGGTCTACATACTCTTATGTGTCATCTTATTTTACGTCGTATCTGGTCATGCCTAGTGATTCTTCGAGTGCTCCTGTTTATGTGTCTACACCGGTGGGTGATTCTATTGTGGTAGATTGTGTTCATCGTTCTTACGTAGTTGTGATTGGGGGTCTTGAGACCCGAGTAGATTTGTTACTATTGGACATGGTTGACTTTGATGTCATACTGGGGGTGGACTGGTTATCACCTTACCACGCTATCTTGGATTGTCATGCCAAGATTGTGACCTTAGCCTTACTGGGTCTACCTCGTCTTGAGTGGAGAGGGACTCCTGGTCATTCTACCCGTAGTGTTATCTCATATATGAAGGCTCGGCGTATGGTCGAGAAGGGGTGTTTGGCTTATTTGGCATATGTTCGTGATTCTAGTGCCGAGGTTCCTTCTATTGATTCTGTGCCTGTAGTTCGTGAGTTCCTGAGGTATTCCCTTCAGACCTTCTGGGTATGTCACCCGACAGGGATATTGACTTCTGCATTGATTTGGCTCCGGGCACCCAGCCCATTTCTATCCCGTCGTATTGTATGGCCCCGCCTGAGTTGAAAGAGTTGAAGGAGCAGTGGCAAGACTTGCTTGATAACGGCTTCATTAGGCCTAGTGTATCGCCATGGGATGCGCCGGTGTTGTTTGTCAAGAAGAAGGACGGATCGATGAGGATGTGTATAGATTACCGGCAATTGAATAAGGTCACAATCAAGAATAAGTACCCATTACCAACGATTGATGATTTGTTTGACCAGCTTCAGGGTGCCCAAGTGTTTTCTAAGATCGACTTGAGATCGGGCTACCATCAGTTGAGGATTAGGGCATCCGATGTCCCTAAGACAACTTTCCTCACTCGGTACGAGCATTGTGAGTTCTTGGTGATGTCATTCGGATTGACAAATGCCCCAGCAGCTTTCATGGATTTGATGAACCGAGTGTTCAGGCCTTATTTGGATTCGTTCGTGATAGTCTTTATTGATGATATTTTGATTTATTCCCACAGCCGAGAGGAGCATGAGCAGCATCTTAGAGTGGTTCTTCAGACTCTGAGAGATAGTCAGTTGTATGCTAAGTTTTCGAAGTGTGAGTTCTGGTTGAGTTCAGTTGCATTCTTGGGTCACGTTGTTTCAGTAGAGGGTATTCAGGTGGATCCGAAGAAGATAGAGGCAGTCAAGAACTGGCCTCGACCCACATCAGCTACAGAGATCCGGAGTTTCTTGGGTTTGGCAGGCTATTACCGTCGGTTTGTGGAGGGGTTTTCATCTATTGCAGCCCCGATGACCAGGTTGACCCAGAAGGGTGCCCAGTTCAAGTGGTCGGACGAGTGTGAGGCGAGCTTTTAGAAGCTCAAGACAGCTTTGACTACGGCGCCAGTGTTGGTTTTGCCCACAGGTTCAGGGCTGTATACAGTTTATTGTGATGCATCTCGTATTGGACTTGGTGCGGTGTTGATGCAGGATTTCTTATGCTTCGCATCAGTTGAAGATTCATGAGAAGAACTATCCAGTCCATGAGTTGGAGTTAGCAGCCATTGTTCACGCGCTGAAGATTTGGAGGCACTATTTATATGGCGTGTCATGTGAGATGTTCACGGATCACAAGAGTTTGCAATACTTGTTCAAGCACAAGGAGCTAAACTTGAGGCAGAGAAGGTGGTTGGAGCTACTGAACGACTATGATATCACCATCTTGTATCATCCGGGGAAGGCCAATGTGGTGGCCGATGCTTTGAGTAGGAAGTCAGCCAGCATGGGTAGTCCTGCATATATTCCGGTCGGTGAGAGGCCGCTTGCCCTGGATGTTCAGGCTTTGGCCAAACAGTTCGTGAGGTTGGGTGTCTCTGAGCCCAATCGTGTGTTAGCTTGCACAGTCGCTCGTTCTTCATTATTTGAGCGCATTCGAGATCGGCAGTATGATGATCCCCATTTGTGTGTCCTAAAGGACACGGTGCAGCACGATTGTGCCAAGCAGGTCACAGTGGGAGATTATGGAGTTTTGAGGATGCATGGTCATATTTGTGTGCCTAATGTGGATGGACTTCGAGAGTTGATTCTAGAGGAGGCCCATAGTTCCCGGTACTCTATTCATCCGGGCGCCGCTAAGATGTATCAGGACTTGCGGCAGCATTATTGGTGGAGGAGGATGAAGAAGGATATTGTTGCATATGTGGCTCGGTGTTGGAATTGTCAGCAGGTAAAGTACGAACCCGGTGGTTTGTTCCAGAAGATTGAGATTCTTGAGTGGAAGTGGGAGCGTATCACTATGGACTTTGTTGTTGGACTCCCACGGACTCAGAGAAGTTCGACGCAGTATGGGTTATTGTTGATAGGCTGACCAGTCAGCGCATTTCATTCCTGTGGCAATCTCATATCCTTCGGAGAGGTTAGCTGAGAACTATATCCGGGAGATTGTTCGTCTTCATGGTGTGCCCGTGTCTATCATTTCTGATCGAGGTACGCAGTTTACCTCGCATTTCTGGCGGGCAGTTCAGCGTGAATTGGGCACACGGGTCGAGTTGAGTACAATATTTCATCCTCAGACGGATGGGCAGTCCGAGTGTACTATTCAGATTTTGGAGGATATGCTCCGAGCTTGTGTTATTGATTTTGGAGGATCGTGGGATCAGTTTTTGCCTTTAGCGGAGTTTGCTTACAACAACAGTTACCAGTCGAGCATTCAGATGGCTCCTTATGAGGCTTTATATGGTAGGCGGTGTCGGTCGCCAGTTGGGTGGTTTGAGCCGGGAGAGGCTCGGTTGTTGGGTACGGATCTAGTATAGGATGCCTTGGACAAGGTCAGGATCATTCAGGATAGGCTTCGTACAGCTCAGTCCAGGCAAAAGAGTTATGCCGATCGTAAGGTTCGTGATATGGCATTCATGGTCGGCGAGCGAGTGTTGCTTCGGGTGTCGCCTATGAAGGGCGTGATGAGATTTGGAAAGAAGGGAAAGCTTAGCCCTAGGTTCATTGGCCCGTTTGAGATTCTTGATCGAGTGGGAGAGGTGGCTTACAGACTTGCATTGCCGCCGAGTTTATCAGCCGTGCATCAAGTGTTTCATGTGTCCATGCTTCGGAAGTATCACGGCGATCCATCCCACGTGTTAGATTTCAGCACTGTCCAGTTGGACAAGGACTTGTCCTATGAGGAGGAGCCGGTAGCTATTCTAGACCGGCAGGTTCGTCAGTTGAGATCGAAGAGTTTGAGCAGTGGCAAGACTTGCTTGATAACGGCTTTATTAGGGCCTAGTGTTCGCCATGGGATGCGCTCGGGTGTTGTTTTGTCAGAAGAAGACGGATCGATTGAGGATTTGTATAGATTACGGCAATTAATAAGCTAGCTTTTACTAGTAGGCACCATCACGACTCCCGAGGGTGGGAAATCCGGGTCGTGATAAGTTGGTATAAGAGCTCTAGGTTACGTAGGTCTCACAATTCACGGACAAGTTTAGTGGAGTCTAAGGGATCGGTACGGAAATATCTATATTTATCCCCCAGAGGCTACAGAGTTAGGAAAAACTTCACATCTATTCCTTCCTGTCGTGCGGTTTGGTTTCTCAATGCTAATCGAATTTCTACTCTGTTCTTTCGCAGATGCCGAGAACACGCGCTTCCTCATCCACTGATCAGTAGCACGAGCCCCCAGCAGCGGCTCCCACGAGGGGTAGAGGGTGAGGCCGAGGCCGTGGTCGTGCTAGAGGCCGAGGTAGGGGCGGAGCTCAGCCCGGAGCAGCAGCACCAGTGGCGGAGCCTCAGGTTGAGTTTGACGAGGAGGTTCCGGTCCAGGCAGTTCCGGTGGGCCCACCTCAGGTCCCAGAAGGATTCATTGCTACCCCAGTACTCCAGGATGCTCTGGTCCATCTAGTGGGCCTTATGGAGAGTGTCACCCGGGCAGGCTTGCTTCCTGTAGCACCAGCCGTCTCTTATGCTGGGGGAGGAGCCCAGACTCCTGCTACCCACACTCTGGAGCAGATGCCTCCCCAGTTCCAGACTCCATCAGCTCAGCTAGTAGGAGCAGTTCGGCTGGGTGTGGTAGCCTAGACCGGTGATGGAGCAGGTATGTCTGCTGATGCCTTGTGGAGGTTGGACAGGTTTACCAAGCTCTTCACTACCACTTTCAGTGGTGCATCTTCTGAGGATCCCCAAGATTATTTAGACAACTGTCATGAGGTTCTCAGGAACATGGGGATAGTGGAGACCAATGGGGTCAACTTTGCTACTTTTCGTTTGTCTGGTTCCGCCAAGACTTGGCGGAGAGATTACTGTTTGGCTAGACCAGCTGGGTCACAAGCTTTGACTTGGGATCAGTTATCTCAGTTGTTTTTGGAGAATTTTCTTCCTATCACTCAGAGAGAGATCTATCGAAGGCAGTTTGAGCGTCTCCAGCAAGGTTCTATGACTGTTACTCAATACGTGACCAGGTTTATTGATTTTTCCCATCATGCTCTCCTTATACTTCCCACTGAGAGGGAGAGAGTGAGGAGGTTCATTGAGGGACTCATTTAGCCTATTCGACTTCAGATGGCCAAGGAAACGGGAAGTGAGATTTCTTTTCATGAGGCGGCCAATGTGGCCAGGAGAGTTGAGATGGTTCTTTCACAGGGGGGTAGTCAGGGGTCTGACAAGAGGCCTCATCATTCAGGCGGATTCAGTGGTGCCTCGTCTGGAGGCAAGGATTCTTTTGGTAGAGGCCATCCTCCTAGGCCTTTTCAGTCAGCACTTCAGGTTTCGCACGGTGCTTCAGGTGGCAGTGGTTCTCATATGCAGTATTCTGATTAGCAGTCCTACAGTGCACCACCAGCTCCTATCAGTGCACCACCACTCCAGAGTTTTCAGGGTAGTCATTCAAGTCGTCAGGGTCAGCAGTCTCAGCAGCTGAGGGCTTGTTATACTTGTGGTGATACGGGTCATATTGCTAGGTTTTGCCCTCGAGCACCGAGCAGCTCTCAGCATCAGGGCTCCCGTGCCATAGTTCAGGAACCGGGTGTTCCACAGCCCGCTCAGCCAGCTAGGGGTGGAGGTAGAGGTGCTAAAGGTGGAGGGAGAGGTACTAGATGTGGAGGTCAGGCCGCTAGAGGTGGAGGCTACCCGGCAGCAAGCCGTACCAGAGATGTAGTTCCGAGTGGTCGGGCCCAGCCCCGATGTTATGCTCTTCCAGCCAGGCCTGAGGCTGAGGCTTCCGATGCAGTTATAACAGGTACGGTTCTGGTTTGTAGTAGGGATGCTTCAGTGCTATTTGATCCGGGGTCTACATACTCTTATGTGTCATCTTATTTTGTGTCATATCTGGTCATGCCTAGTAATTCTTTGAGTGCTCCTGTTTATGTGTCTACACCGGTGGGTGATTCTATTATGGTAGATCGTGTTCATCGTTCTTGCGTAGTTGTGATTGGGGGTCTTGAGACCCGAGTAGATTTGTTACTATTGGACATGGTTGATTTTGATGTCATATTGGGGATGGACTGGTTATCACCTTACCACGCTATCTTGGATTGCCATGCCAAGACTGTGACCTTAGCCTTAATGGGTCTACCTCGTCTTGAGTGGAGAGGGACTCCTGGTCATTCTACCCGTAGTGTTATCTCGTATATAAAGGCTCGGCGTATGGTCGAGAAGGGGTGTTTGGCTTATTTGGCATATGTTCGTGATTCTAGTGCCGAGGTTCCTTCTATTGATTTTGTGCCTGTAGTTCGTGAGTTTCTTGAGGTATTCTCTTCAGACCTGCTGGGTATGCCACCCGACAGGGATATTGACTTCTGCATTGATTTGGCTCCAGGCACCCAGCCCATTTCTATCCCGTCGTATCGTATGGCCCCGCCTGAGTTGAAAGAGTTGAAGGAGCAGTTGCAAGACTTGCTGGATAAGGGCTTCATTAGGCCCAGTGTCTCTCCATGGGGTGCGCCGGTGTTGTTTGTCAAGAAGAAGGACGGATCGATGAGGATGTGTATAGATTACCGGCAGTTGAACAAGGTCACAATCAAGAATAAGTACCCATTGCCGAGGATTGATGATTTGTTTGACCAGCTTCAGGGTGACCAAGTGTTTTCTAAGATCGACTTGAGATCGGGCTACCATCAGTTGAGGATTAGGGCATCCGATGTCCCTAAGACAACTTTCCTCACTCGGTACGGGCATTATGAGTTCTTGGTGATGTCATTCGGATTGACAAATGCCCCAGCAGCTTTTATGGATTTGATGAACCGAGTGTTCAGGCCTTACTTGGATTCGTTCGTGATAGTCTTCATTGATGATATTTTGATTTATTCCCGCAGCCGAGAGGAGCATGAGCAGCATCTGAGAGTGGTTCTTCAGACACTGAGAGATAGTCAGTTGTATGCTAAGTTTTCGAAGTGTGAGTTCTGGTTGAGTTCAGTTGCATTCTTGGGTTACGTTGTTTCAGCAGAGGGTATTCAGGTAAATCCAAAAGAAGATAGAGGCAGTCAAGAACTGGCCTCGACCCACATCAGCTACAGAGATCCGGAGTTTCTTGGGTTTGGCAGGATATTACCGTCGGTTTGTGGAGGGGTTTTCATCTATTGCAGCTCCGATGACCAGGTTGACCTAGAAGGGTGCCCAGTTCAAGTGGTCGGACGAGTGTGAGGCGAGCTTCCAGAAGCTCAAGACAGCTTTGACTACGGCGCCGGTGTTGGTTTTGCCCACAGGTTCAGGGCCATATACAGTTTATTGTGACGCATCTCGTATTGGACTTGGTGCGGTGTTAATGCAGGATGGCAAGGTCATTTGCTTAATGCCTCGCGTCAGTTGAAGATTCATGAGAAGAACTTCCATCCATGATTTGGAGTTTAGAAGCCATTGTTCACGCGCTGAAGATTTTGGAGGCACTATTTATTATGGGTGTCATGTGAGGTGTTCACGGATCACTGAGAGTTGCAATACTTTTCAAGCAGAAGGAGCCTAAACCTGAGGCAAAGAAGGTGGTTGGAACTACTGAAGCTATGATTGTCACCATCTTATATCACTACGGGGAAGGCCAATGTGGTGGCCATGCTTTGAGTAGAAAGTCAGCCAATATAGTAGTCTTGCGTATATTCCAGCGGCTGAAGGGCTTGCTTTGCTTTTGGATAATTCAGCTTTGGCCAATCAGTTCGTGAGGTTGTTGTCTCCGGAGCCCAGGCCATTGTTAGCTTTGCCACAGTTTGCTCGTATCTTCATTATTGGAGCGCATTCGAGATCCGGCAGTATGAGGATCCCCATTTGTGTTCTAAAGGACACGGGTGCAGCACGGATGTGCCAAGCAGGTCACAGTAGGAGATGACGGCAGTTTTGAGAGATGAGGGTCGTATTTGTCTGCCTAATGTGGTATGGACTTCGAGAGTTGTTTCTAGAGGAGGCCCATAGTTCCTGGTACTTCTATTCATATCCGGGCGCCGCTAATGATGTATTAGGATCTGCGCGGCAGCATTATTGGTGGAGGAGGATGAAAAGGATATTGTTGCGTATGTAGCTTCGGGTTGTTGAATTGTCAGCAGGTGAAGTACGAGATCAGAGACCTGGCGGTTTTTTCCAGAAGATTGAGATTCTGAGTAGAAGTGGGAGCGTATCACTATGGACTTTGTTATTGGACTCCCACGGATTCAGAAGAAGTTCGACGCAGTATGGGTTATTGTTGATAAGCTGACCAAGTCAGCGTATTTCATTCCTGTGGCAGTCTCATATTCTTCCGAGAGGTTAGCTGAGATCTACATCCGGGTGATTGTTCGTCTTCATGGTGTGCCCGTGTCTATCATTTCGGACCGAGGTACGCAGTTTACCTCACATTTCTGGAGAGCAGTTCAGCATGAATTTGGCACACGAGTTGAGTTAAGCACAGCGTTTCATCCTCAGACGGACGGGCAGTCCGAGCGGACTATTCAGATTATGGAGGATATGCTCCGGGCTTGTGTTATTGACATTGAGGATCGTGGACCAGCTTTGCCTTAGCAGAGTTTGCACAATAACAGCTACCGGTCGAGCAATCAGATTGCTCCTTACGAGGCTTTACATGGTAGGCAGTGTTGGCCGCCGGTTGGGTGGTTTGAGCCGGGAGAGGCTCGGTTGTTGGGTACAGATCTAGTGCAAGATTCCTTGGACAAGGTCAAGATTATTCAGGATAGGCTTCGTACAGCTCAGTCCAGGCAAAAGAGTTATGTCGACCGTAAGGTTCGTGACTTGGCATTCATGGTCGGTGAGCGGGTGTCGCCTATGAAGAGCGTGATGAGATTTGGTAAGAGGGGCAAGCTTAGCGCTAGGTTCATTGGCCCGTTTGAGATTCTTGATCGAGTGGGGGAGGTGGCTTACAGACTTGCGTTGCCGCCGAGCTTATCAGCCGTGCATCCAGTATTTCACGTGTCCATGCTTCAGAAGTATCACGGCGATCCATCCCACATGTTAGACTTCAGCACTGTCCAGTTGGACAAGGATCTGTCCTATGAGGAGGAACCGGTAGCTATCTTAGACCGGCAGGTCCGTAAGTTGAGATCGAAGAGTTTCCATTCTGTTCGTGTTCAGTGGAGAGGTCAGCCTGCTGAGGCATCGACCTGGGAGTCCGAGTCCGATATGCAGAGCCGATATCCCCATCTTTTCTCCGACTCAGGTACTTCTTTCTTATGCCCGTTCGAGGACGAACAGTTGTTTTAGAGGTGGAGGATGTGACGACTCAAAAGGTCATCACTTGTCTTAAAAATAAATTCTGTGTTCCGAGGCCATAAAACCTCCTTTTTGGCTCACCTCGATTTGCGTGCGCAGTCTGGGCGCGTATCCGGAAAGCCGTTATGTGAAAATCTGTGGAAAATGATAAATTTTACTTTTAAAATGAATTTAAGTTGATTTCGGTTAATATTTTGGGTAACCGGACCCGGACCCGTGATTTGATGGTCCCGGAGGTCCGTAGGAAATATGGGACTTGGGGTATGCCCGGAATCGATCCGAGGTCCAAGCCGAGAATGAATTTTAAAGAAATTATTTCTAGAATATATATGT
>NC_031989.1:25123095-25130247 GCF_001879085.1 Nicotiana attenuata
TGATGTTTTTGGACTTGCGTGCATGTTTGGTTTGGAGCCCCGAGGGCTCGGGATAGCTTTGGATAGGCCACGGAGTGAAATTGGACTTAGGATCAAGTGCTGGTATCTGGTATTTTTGCCCAGGCCTATGATCTCGCAATTGCGAGACCAGGCTTCGCAATTGCGAAGTTCTCGGGCTTGGTAATTGCGACCCAGGCTTCGCATTTGCGAACCAAGCCTGGGCAGGCCCTTTTCGCAAATGCGAGAAAATGGTGGGAAATGCGAAGCCCATCTTTCGCAAATGCGACATGGTCCTTCGCAAATGCGAAGTTGACCGGATTGCTTCATGGTCGCAAATGCGAAATGTTCTTCGCATTTGCGAAGATAGCAGGCCATGAAGGGGTTCGCAATTGTGAACCTTGGTCGCAATTGCGACATCAGAGACCAGTTAATTGACACTTAGACGTATTTTCACCCATTTTTCATATCTTCTCAAAACATAAACTCTCTTGGGCGATTTTCCAAAGAAAAGTTCTTCTCCAAATCGATTGTAAGTCGTTTCTTACTCGTTTTCTTCAATCTTTAACATCTTTTCACATGATTTCAACTCAAAATCAAGGGTTTTCATGGGGGAAATTGGGTGTTTTGGATAGAACCTAGGTTTTTCAAACTTTGGGGATTTGGACCTCGATTTGAGGTTCGATTTCAAAACAAATTATATACTTGAGTTCGTGGGTGAATGGGTAATCGGGTTTTGGTTTGAACCTCTGGTATTGACCATGTGGGCCCGAGTCGATTTTTGACTTTTTGGGAAAAACTCTAGAAAATCTATTTTTCATGCATTAGAATTGATTCATTTAGGAGTCATGTCCTATTTGCTATGTGTTAATTGTTGAGTACGACGTATAGGCATGGTGACGAGTATCTATACGTTGGTGTCAAGCATGCCCGTGAGTCTTATACAATGATTAATGTGAGTCCGTTTTGTATTGTTCATGCCTTATGTGATATTACCATTGTTGAACAAGGCTTGTGGAAGTAAATTGAGTATTTGAACATTGTAGAGTGTTGGCTCAAGTTGTGAATCGAATTGTGAAAGTATCATTGGTAATTGAGCATAGTAGAGCGTCGGCTCAAGTTGTAAATTGAGTTGTGAAGTAAATCTGAAAAGAGAAGAGGATTATGATATTGTCTCCCTTTTCGGGATGTTGTTTGCTTTTAATATTGTTCCCTTTCCGGGATGTTGTTTCTTTTGATATTGTTCCCTTGCCGGGATCTTCATTGTGATTTATTTGTGATTTCATTTATTTCCTTGCCCTTATTGTTAGTGATTGTTGTTTGGGTGAGAAAGAGTGTTAAAGCATGAAGGGTGATGTCGTGCATTATTTTGGTGAGGAAGAGTGTTAAAGCACGAAGGGTGATGCTGTGTATTGTTTTTGTGAGAGAGTGTTAATGCACGACGGGTGATGCTGTGCCGCACGATGTACCATTCCATGCCTTTATATGAGTGATTATGCATGAAGGATCATTCCGTGCCATGATTATGTGAGGTAAACGCACGAAGGGTGATGCCGTGCCGATTATATTGGTATTTCGTGAGGACGAGAGTAAAAGCACGAAGGGTGATGCCGTGCACTTGTTTGATTTTCTGGTTATTGTTGATATTTGAGTTACGGTGTTCTTTTCGGTTATTTATTGTTTCCTGTTGTTACTTGATATCCCCGCAGCATGTCTCTTTTCCCCCTTCTTACTTTTAAATTGTAAAATTTCTGCCTTTATTTTCCGCAGTATATGATTTAACTGGACAGGTTTATTTGGTATTCTATTCCTAGCCTCGTCACTACTTCGCCGAGGTTAGGCTAGGCACTTACCAGCACATGGGGTCGGTTGTGCTGATACTACACTCTGCACTCTTTTGTGCAGATCTCGGTGCTATAGCTTTCGGACCGCAGTGAAATTGCTGCTTCTTGTTCATCAGGCGACCCGAGGTAGTCCTGCAGGCGTCCGCAGTCCTTGCGTCTCCTTCTATCTTTTATCCTGTTTCTTTCATGTATTCCCAGAGACAGTGTTGTGTTACTTTTTTTCGGACCTTTATTTGTAGTACTTCTAGACAGTCTGTGAAGTTGTGATGTCAGTCTTGGGTAGATTTGTTATGGATTTGTATTGGTAGTATTAGTTAAACATTTCAATTCAGTCTTCCGCTTATTAAATTCTGTTGTTTATTAAATGTTGGTTCTTAACTGTTAATGGATAAAAAAAAATGAGAAGGAGGTAAATAGTGGAAATAACTGGCTTGCCTAGCTTTCACTAGTAGGCGCCATCACGACTCCCGAGGGGGGAAATTCGGGTCGTGACAAACGTGCAGCCCGATCCCATCATGAATAAATAAAACCTGTTGCGGCGTGTAGCCCGGTCCCATTATGAATTAATAAAACCTATTGCAACGTGCAGCCTGATCCCATCCATGTCACTCACAATCCGGCCCTCAGGCCCCAACTCAGTCATCAATCTCTCCAGTCTCTCGGGCTTACAAATCTCATGCCAATCAGTCCAAACAATGATAATATGATGTGTCAACAAATGATAACAAAGATTGAGATATGATATGCAAATGAATGAATATGACTGAGTACGCAATTGCAATTTAAGCAAATAACTCAACTGCATAAATAACCTCAGTGGGTCCCAACAGAATAAACATATAGCCCAAACATGATTTCTAACATGATTCACAGCTCCTATAATCAACAAGTAGGGAGAACATGGAGGTAACAAGATGTAACAGCAAAACAAGCCTGAGCACAGTCTAATTGCCAACTAAAATCATGATTTCCTTGGTGCATGCTCACATGCTCGTCACCTAGTATGTGTGTCACCTAAATACATCTCTTATAACATAGTTCTCAGGGTTAAATACTCTCAAATCAAAGTTTAGATAAGTTCTTACCTCGAACAAGCCAAATCCAATACCAAGCAAGCCAAACAATACTCTAGGAATGCCATCTCCCGCATACTGACCTCCGAACGACTCAAAAATAGCCAAAAGCAACTCAAGAACATCAAATAATGCCAAAGGAAACAAACCTGATCGATAAAGGTCAAATCTTTAATCAAAAGCCCAAAGTCAACCAAAAAGTCAAACTCAAGCTCGTACCTCGGAACCCAACAAAACTCACAAAATCTGAATACCCAATTAATTACGAGTCCAAACATACTAGTTTCACTCAAATCTGACTCCGAATCGATGTTCAAAACTCAAAAATGCACTTTATGAAAGTTTAGACAAAACCCCCCCAATTTCTCTTT
Source organism: Nicotiana attenuata (assembly GCF_001879085.1). Taxonomy (NCBI): domain Eukaryota; kingdom Viridiplantae; phylum Streptophyta; class Magnoliopsida; order Solanales; family Solanaceae; genus Nicotiana; species Nicotiana attenuata. The sequence goes on from NC_031989.1 coordinate 25,126,381, forward strand.
CAAAATCATCAATCAAATGCCAAAGTGAAGATGGATTCATGAAATATAATCAAAATAGAGTAAAAAACACTTACCCCAATCCATGCGGTGAAAATCGCCTCAAAAATCGCCTCAATCTGAGGTCCATAGCTCAAAATATTCTAAAATGTCTGAAACCTTCAAAGTAGAGTACTTTATACACAGTTCCAGAGGTACCCTTTGCGGTCACGATCACAAACCTCATGATCACAATTACAAAATTTTCTAGGACAATTTTTACCCTCTGCAATCGCGGACATTTCCCCCCGATCGCGCTAAACAAACTTCCATTAACCCTTCCCAAACTCTTCTCAGACAGCCTGTAGTATATCAGCCATAACTTTTTATACATAACTCCAAATGACAGACAATTTTATTTTCCGAAAATTAGACACAAGGGGCTACAACTTTTATTTTGGGATCATCTCCAAATTCCTTATAGATTGCAAAATATAAGGTTCCAAAATCTGGTCAGTCACAGCAGAATCTACGCGATCGCGAAAAGCCTTCCGCGATCGCGATTCAAAGTGCCCAAATATCAAATTTTCTCTTCGCGAATGCGACCCAAAGTCCGTGATCTTGATGCACACCCGTGTGGCCAAAAATCGGCAGCTAAAAATGACATAGAAATGGTCCGGAACCACCTCGAAACTCACTCGAGCCCCTCGGGACCCCATACGAACATACCAACAAGTCCCAAAATATAATACGGACCTATTTGAGGCCTCAAAAATAAAATAAAAACATCAAAACCACGAATCATCGATCAAGATCAATCTTTAAGTTCATAAACTTCAAAGTTCGAACCAAGCGTCCGATTCAAGCCTAACCAATCCGGAATGAACCCAAATTTTGCACACAAGGTCCAAATGACATAAAGAACCTATTCCAACTCCCGGAACAACAATTCGAACCCAATATCATAAAAGTCAACTCTCGGTCAAACTTATGAACATTCCAAACCTTCAAATTTCCAACTTTCACCAATTAGTGCTGAAACCTTCTAGAAATATTCAAATGCTAATCAGGACATACACCCAAGTCCAAAATCACCATCCGAGCCTAACGGAACCATCAAAACTCTGATCAGAGGTCAGATACTCAAATTCAAACTTGGTTAACTCTTCCAACTTAAAGCTTCAAACATAAAATTCATTCTTCCAAACTAATTCTGAATCACCCGAACACCGAAACCGATGATACACACAAGTCATCATTCATCATACGGAGCTACTCATGCATTGAAATCACCAAGCGAAGTGCAAATACTCAAAACGATCAGCCGGGTCGTTATAATAATGGACTGAAAAAGTATGTGGGTGCGCCATTAAGGAGGATAGACATGGAAGATGTGGTGATGCATGACATAATTAGCTTTATCAAGCATTCTGGGAAATTAAAATAATGGAGGGTGCTATTTATAAATCCCCATTCCATTTTATCAAAAGCCTTTCAAGGTCTAGTTTAAGGAGGAACACTGCTTGTGCACCCTTTTATTTCTTCTTAAAATGGTGGATAATTTCTTGAATGATGATGGCATTATCAGAGGCTCTACAATTTTTTTAAAAAGCAGATTGTTCCAGGCTTATGGGCCTTGATAAAAAAAAAGGTTTAATACGATTGACGATTATTTTTGTGACTATTTTGTATGGCATGTTACAAATGCTTATGGGGCGATATTGAGTAACGGAAGTTGAATGTTGTACCTTAGGAATAATACATAGGTAAGTTTTATTCATCTCATGTGGGATTTGTTTTGTACAAAATTCCTCTGTATTGTCACACCTCCTTTTTCTACTACACCCCGTGAAGGGTATAATAAAAGGAGTTTTTCCAATTAAAGGACAATCGAAACAGGATTCGTTTATTAAGAAGTTCAGAGTCGCCACTTGGGAGATTTATGGTGTCCCAAGTCACCGGTTTGAATCCCGAATCGAGGAAAGGGTTTGACTCTGTTTAACAGTCGCGAACCAGAAATCCGGGTAAGGAATTCTGTTAACTCGGGAGAAGGGGTTAGGCACTCCCGAGTTCCGTGGTTCTAGCACGGTCGCTCAACTGCTATATTTGGCTAAAGTCGGGTTTTAATACATGTCATCCTATGGTGCAATTTTAAGAATTTGTTTAACCGCTTTAATTAGTTTTTTTTTTTTTATGAAAGTGAACGCCGTTTAAGAGCGTGTTTTTGGATCACGTCACATGAAATGCACCCGGATCCTCGACACCTCTTATTCAACGTTTTGGGATTTGGATTTGGGTCACATAAATGTGCACCCGTATTTAAGAAGGTAAAATTATTAAAAAGCGCGCCTAAAGTGGCTAACGTCTTATTAACTTTGTGGGAAGCCATGAAAATTCGCTAAATGGCATGTCCCGAATTTCTAAAATATTTTTAATAAAGCATTTAATGAGGGCCCCGCAATTTATGCATTTGGTTCGGCGAGGCTCGTCTCACTTTTTATTTAAAGGCCAATCCTAAAGCACTCTATAATTTTCTATAGTTTGCCTCTAAAATGAAGGAAGAGTCTTAGTCAATTGATATAAAAAAAAATCCCGGGCTTCGAGCTCAGGTTCGGATCCAAACAAAAGGATGACCTCTTAATTTGAACCCGCCACCTAACTTGAAAGCCCAGACTTATTACAAATCTAAACTATTAATTAAGGCCTTCAGCAATATTGGGCTTCGAAACCAGCCCAAGAAAAAGGATAACTCATTCAGCTTTATACGAAGCTGTCTAACGCTGGGCCTCAGCACAAGCCCAATTTGGAGGTGTCCCTAACGGTCCATAATTTAACAAAATGCATTGGCTCAAAAGGCTGGTAATACTTGGGCTTGTTATTATATAACTGGGCCCAAATCTCATTTAAACAAAAAAAGGCCATGTTCTGGCTCATAAATGAGCCCAAATCCTATGCTGGTTTTCATTTAGATCTGCTAACAATCTTTGTAAACAAATGAACGATTATTCAAATCAAAGGCATGCTGACCTTTAAATTCAAATCTCACACACTTAGAGAAATATGGAATCAAAGAATCATATGAACCTGATCCAACGATCTGATGCGCAGGAAATGTTAAATAATTTGTAAATCAATTTTGCACTTGTCTCCAATTATTAATGATGATTTCGTTAGTTCTGTAAAGATAAGCATTAAACTCCTAGACCTTACGATTTTCCAACTACTGACTCTAAATGAAGCTAGCTGATATACAAGATGCAATTACTAGTCCTCAAATGATGCTACTGAATATATAGGGTATACATAGCATGCTCAGTAAACAATCAGCCTCCAATTCAAACCCAGGATTCCTTTGCAAGCCGTCATTTGGGCATTCAACGACAACTGAAATGAAACTTCCCAAGATCGAAATCAAATTCAACTTTTATTTGAAACTTTTATCTACTGAAGGCTCAAAATAGTCACGGAGAAAGGCACATAAACCATGCTTTAGATCTTCCATGGTCTTTACCCTGTTTGCATTTAACAGTGTACCACAACACTTTAAACATAATAGACTATACCATCATTAACAGTAGCTGTTCTAATACAAAATCCTCTACAAACAAGAGTACCTATTTCAAACAAACTTAAGGCTAAAATTCATATATTCGAAGAAATATGCTGCTGTAGTATTTGACAATTCTAAAATACCCTACACTTAACTAACAGGGCTTAATCACAAAAACTTAGCTATTAATCCATGTTTGATCAAATTCTTTGCCTCAACAGTCCATAATTCAATTACAATCATAAGGACTTAGTTAAGCAACAACAATCAACCAAACTACATTATGAATCCAAATGACTAGAAGATAAAACATACATAGAGAAGGTACAACTAGTGGCACA
>NC_031989.1:25130267-25148968 GCF_001879085.1 Nicotiana attenuata
ATACATAAGGACTTAGTTAAAGCAACAACAAATCAACCAAAACTACAATTTATGAAATCCTAAAATGACTAGTAAGATAAACATCATGAAGAGGTACAACTGTGGCACAAACAGAACTACTACCAAAATTAACACTGCCTTTATTCCATCTTCAAATTGAAGTTACATCATGAAGGATTCAGAATTTGTACCTGGAGATTAAAGGAAAAGAGGTGAAGAAACAGTAACAGCAACAGAGTAATTGCTTCAGCAACAGGAATCAACCAGTTTCAACACTTAAACCCAGGAAATCAACTCAGCAAAACCAATGAAAGTTAATCCTTCAACCAGCTTGAACCAAAAACTTTAATAACCCAACATTAATCCATTTTTTGACTATTAGAATAGGAACTTTGTTTTTCAGAAGTAAAAATTACTGAAACTTAATCGAACAGTAGAACCTTTGCTTTTTCTTTTTTTTTTTGTATTTTTTTGGCATTCTATCTCTAATTCTCTTTCAGATTTTCAGAATATTTCCCCCTCTATCTCTCATGTCTGTATTTTGTATTTTTTTTAGCTCCTCCCCACTATAAAGGCTGCCTTTATAGGCAAGTCATTAGGGCAACCCCTCAGATTCTCATTTTTACACCTTACCCCTTTTCGAATTCTTGTTTTAGCTTAGGTGCCCCCCAATTATTGACTTGTTACCCAAGTTAACCTATCACACTTCTGAAATTCACTTCCGACCCTCCACTAGAAGCTTCCCATTTCTGTTATTAAAGATTCCCTAGCTAAGTTACCTAAACTACCCTTCATTGACCCTGTAATTACCCCTTAGAACAGAACGGGTCAAATTGACCCAATCCACATTGGCATGGTTCTGCAAACCCAAACCCAATCTCCTATCTGGACTAATCCCCTTTTGATTCAATTTCAAATTGACAAGTCAAACAAACCAATCCTTATGGACTCAACCGGATTTTCTAACCACTTGGCCCCTGTGGCCCAAGAGTGGACTAAAACAAATATGCTGAACAAATTAAACTTAAACTGATTTTTAAAACCCAAAAAAACTTAAAACAAATTCTAAAAGAGATTCATGCTGAGACTGATTAAACGTAGAAAAGAAACTGAAGAAAGACGACCAAAATCATGCAACCAAGAAAACGAAACAGAAATACCTAAACTCCGGCCAAGTGAAATTCTCTTCCACCTCTGGATTTTGACCACAGAGGGTCTCAACCATGTGTTTTTGGATAAAAACACAGGGTCAAGGTCCACTGTGGTCTCAATCGCCAATGAATCCTCCCATTTTTTAGAGTTCGACAGTTCTAGGTCTTATCTTCAACTTGAGATTCGACGAGCTCGAGGGATATTCGAAAGAAACAGGTCCGAGATTCAGAAAGAGAAGAGTAAGGGGATCACGGGGTGTTGTTTTAGGCTTGAACAGAGGTGGCGCCGCCACCGGAGAAACTGTGGCGGCGCTAGGGTTTTGAAGTTTCGAGGGGCTCTGATGGGATTTGAGAAGAAGCATTTGGAGATTTGGGATGGGGATGCGAAAAGGGCTCAGGGGTGTGATTTTGGTGGTATTTGACCGCCGACCACCGCCGTGAGCGAATTCCGGCAGGCGGCTGGCGGAGGTTGATGGAGTCTCTGAGGGTGACGAGTGGGGTAAGCTTGATGGGGGGTAGGGGTGTTTGGAACAATTATATATCATGAGCCTCATCAGTTCCGGACCGTTGGATTGATGAGATCCAACGGTCGTGATTAGAAGAAAGCGAAACGGGGTCGTTTGGTATGCTAGACAGAGCTGGCCGTTTGGACCGGGTTTGGGGCGTTTGGGCCTGGTCCGGGGGTGTATTTTTTTTGGGCTAAGACCGAATTAATTATAAATGGCCCAGTTCCAGGTCCTTCAAGACAAGCCCTCTTTTCTTTTTAATAGCCCTTTTTTATTTTCTCTTTATTCAATTTTGTTTTGTTTTCATTTTTGTATTTTATATATTTATTTGTATTTTATTTTCTGATTTTATAAAAATGCTAAAAATTAAAATAAAGTCCTAATATATTTCAAAGTTAAACTAATTAACTCCTAAAATTGTTTAAAATCTATTTCATGACGAATTCTCAATTAAACAATTAAAAATGTAAAAGTGAACTATTTTTATTATTTTCTTTATATTTTGTTCTAAAAGCAAACTTAACCGCTAATTATTCCTAAAATATGAAATTAAATCCTAAATGCAAGTGCCAAGTGTATTTTTTATATTTTTCATATGAATTAAAATGCACAAATAAATGCAAACAATTAACAGAAAAACACAAACTTCACAAAATTGCAAAGAAATCATGTTGTTTGGAATTTTGGGAATAATTCATATATAGGGAAAAAATCACGTGCTCACATGTACATAAAGAAATTACTGAGAGGCCAACTTGTGCCTAGTAATTTAGGTAGAAAAAAGGGTGTAGCCCGTCTAGACCTGGAGCTTTTAGCGGTTGGAAAGACTTCAGGAAAGTTATGATCTCCATGGTAGTGAGGGTGGATGATAGAGTAGAGTTGTCCCTAGTATTAAGGAAGTTGGAAGTAGCATTACAGGTTGGGTGCATGTTATATGTGTGGACAGTCGTAAAGAGATTTTTGGTAATAGGATTCAACTATGCTATTGATGTCATGTTGATCAAAAATCCAATTACCCACTGAATCTTCCAAAGCACTAATACGATTACATTTACGCCGTTGTAACGTAGTAAGGTGAAAAAATTTGTATTTGCATCTCCGTCTTGTAGCCAATCAATTCTAGATTTTAGCTCACATAAGTCTTCCTCCATTTTTAATACATCATTGTATTGGTAAATTAGATTCATCTCAAGATTCTGTAGGAATTGGCTCATAGGATAGTTGGAAGAATTTTTTATGCCTCTTAATCGTGCTAGTAATATCTTTTTGTTTTAAAGATGTTCCCAAAATAAAGATCTGTTCCACTCGTGGACTTTCTTAGTAAAATCATGAATAGCAGTTAGGATATATTTGTTTGGCATCCAATATTTGTAATAAGAGGTGGAATTGTGGGTGAGTTGTCCAAATAGTTTCAAAGCGGAAAATATTTTCTTTTAGGAGGTTTATATTTATGTAGGTATAGTAATAGAGGGCAACGATCCGAGTGTGTTCTTGGTAGGTGTTGGACAGAAGCTTCTGGAAACATGTTTAACCAATCATAATTAGCTACAAATCTATCAAGTCTGTCTAGTATTTGATTCTTAAAACGTCTATTATTCGTCCACGTAAAATGACTACCCGTATAACCTAGATCAACTAATTTATAGTAGTTAAGGCATTGTATAAAATTATCACTGTCTATTATTGATATCTAAGACCCCATATTTCTCTGAGGCTTTTGTGATTTTATTAAAATCCCCACCAACTATCCAAGGACTTTTTTAAATGATCATGCAATGACTTTAGGTTTTCCCATAGAATTGACCGAGAGAAAGAGTCGTTTTTTTGTAGATAATAGATAGTATCCAAGTATTCGGGTTTGGAAGTACCTAGACTATGGAGTGTATCTCTTGGAGCGTAACTGCTACTTGATCCAATTTAAGTACGCCGTCTTTCCAAAGCAAAGCAAACCCCCCAGGGAGGCCTTCGCCGGTGATTGTGCTACATTTGTAAAACCAAACTCGTCTCTCAGACCGTCAAGATCTTGAAGATGCATTTCTAGTAGTGCTACCAAAGCTGGCTTATGGTAGTTAAGCATGGATCTAAAATTTCTCCTAAATCCCGGTGATGGATCTCCCCGGCAGTTCCATATTATAAGTTGCATGGATGATTATTGGGAGATTATGGTGGAGGGGACTGTTCCCCCCTCTCTAGTTATTTCGCCAGTTGAGTCATCGATGGAATTATCACTATAGCATACTTCTCTATCTCTGGGTTGTGAGTTGGTCTGATGTTTAGGGAACAACTTCGTAACTCTTGTGGGCAAGCGATGATCACTTTTCTTTCGTACTGTTCTTTGAGGGTGTAACTTTTGTTCCCATTTAGGTAACATAGGATTGGCCTTGTTTCACGTATCTACGCCACTGTTGCTGCAACCTCCAATTGCGTTATTTCATCTAGTTCGATGGAGGTGGATTGTGCTGGTGGAATGGACTGGTTAGAGAAGTTAGTGGATGGTGTTGGTGGTTCTATTATTGCTCTGTGTTGAATACAAAGAACAAACATTTGGTGCAGTTATTGTGTAGTATATAATGGTCGTTCCATGGTGGTTTGTTGTGTTGGTTAGTTGTAGTGCATGTGTGGTAGCCCTGGATGGTTGTTCAATGGTGGGGTTGGTGTTATGCCATGGTAGTTGGTGAACATTGATGGAGGGTGCATGGACCATAGGTACTGATGGTAAAGTTCCACTCCCATTCTCATCTCCTCCGTGACAATTTGTGCTATGTCTGCCAGATTCTGTATCATTACAATCATATCTTGGTCATCTATTTCCATGGTGAATGTCAGTGCATGTTCCTGGTGGCTTATCTCTAGCCAAGACTAGGGGTAGGTTGGTGGTGGTGGGTACTATGTTATGTAAATTGGAGCTGGGTGATGAGGTTGGTCGTTTGGTGGTTGCATTATTAGGGTGTTGATGAAAATGGGATGTTGGAGAAGAATGGTATTGGTGAAGGATGTTGTCCTTCTGGTGTTGGAAGTTTTGTGGTAATCGATTCATGTGAATATGAAGAATGCTTTGTAGGTAAAGTGTTAATAAGGGTAATAAGGGTGTAATTAGATGATTATGTTACAGTAGGTTGAGCCCGTTGAGAGATGAATTCATGCGATGAATTTGATGTGGGTTGTGGTAAATTATTTTGAGGTGAAGGCTAGGCACGTGAAGGGGCAGTGGTGGTAGATTGTTTGGATTGTTGAGCTTTTCTAGTAATCATTTCAGAGTCTAGGTTAGGTTTTTGAAGTAATGGGCTTTTAGTTGATATAGTGTGTTGTGGTAGGAATGGTGATGTAGTTGTCATAATGTAGGAGCGTAATTGAGTAGCTATAGAGAGTGGTGAGTTGGAATTGCATGGGGCTGAAGTTGATGAAGTGGCAGAATTAGTTTCCGCGTGTGGTACAACTTATTTTGTGGTACAACTTGTGTTGACATGGATGGTAAGTCTGCAAGATGTGTTATGTGTATGGTAGTTGGTCTTGGTTGGGGTGTTGGGCTAACAGTGTGGTTGGTGTGAAGGTCCATGCCAATTGGGCCTATATTGGGATTGGCTTGCCCCATATTATGTTCTTCCATTAGGATATCTAGAGTGGAGGTATTGAAGAATTTGGGGGGGAGGTAGTATAGACGTTACTGTTTTTTAATTAATTTTTTATTGGGATCGGGGTTTGGAAAGACAAGTTAGGATGCGTACTTGTGGGTCCCCAGGCGTCCAACCGCCATTGTCGTTGGGCGTACTTGATTGGTTGTTGTAGGCTGCCCATGCGAGCGAGGGTTTAACGGAGCCCCTATTTTTTTGTGCATGCTTTTCGAGTTCTTTTGTGGGAATTGTACCGTTTTCCATTCACCTTCTTAAGAAAATGACTGTTTGTTTTTTTCTTGGGTGGTTACTTGTGGAGCATTAGGTGGTAGTTTATCAGTTGTTGAACTGGTTAGCAATTGGTGATTTTTTATGGTCAAAGCACCAGGTAGGAAGGAGCATAGGGATGCAGTGTGGCCTAGTCTACCACACAACATGCACAACATATTGAGTCCCTCATATAGTATTTGTTGGTTATGTGTACTTATGTACACATGTGTTTTAAGCATCTTTTTCAAAGGAACTTCGATACATATGCGTGTGTATTGTCCTCGTGTTGTTGACGTGGTGCATGTGTCAATTTTAAGTAGTGATCTAATTTTTTCACCCACTTGTTGGAGATTTCATAATCATAAAATTTTGTGGGCAAATTCGGTAGTCGAATCCATATGGCTGAATAGGTGAGTTGAGTGTTGGAAGCTTGATCACACCCAACTATGCCTTCTAAAAAGGACTTAGCGATCGCTGCAAATATATAATCCGGTTCAGTCCGGAGTCGATCCCACAGGGAACTAACCTATTTACTACAACTTTTACCACTGCTAATGATAAGCTCAACAATTTCCGGATGCAAGATTTTTGATGGATAATGAGTAAAATTTAGTTAACTACGGAGAAATAGCAATAAAACAAGCAATAATCTAGAATAGAGTTGAATTCAATGGTAAAATGGTCTAGGGTTATTGATTTCCCCAGTTGTCGGATTAATTCCTGACACGTTAGCTATAATCTCGCTGTAACACTCTATAAGAAATATGAGTTCTGGGTTATCGCAATCATCTCTCGATCAATTACGATAATTTACTAGAAGTATTCTCTCGAACTACTCTAGCTAACAATTTATACAACTCAGAATTATCCCACCAAAGTTTCGTTATCTCTAATCCTGCTTTTAAATTCAAGTAATTAATCTCTTAACTTACCCAAAAGTGGTGTTGCTTAACAACAATATAACCCAGTGTTCTTTCTCAAGCAACACAAGATAACTAGACAAGATTAATCAAGGGCCCTTTCAATTAATCACAAAACAATACATAGTTGAACAATCATAGAGTAAAAACGGCTCAATTATATCAAAATATAGTCAAGACTTCATGCAACAATTGGTTCCATCAACCCTGGATGATGGGTTTAGCTACTCATACTAAGAGATAGAAATTCACTAAATAAAGTCATAATCAACAATGGAATTAAAAAGAAGAAGAATAAAACTCTAAGAAAAATTCTCTGTCTTTCTTCCGTGTTCTTCCCTTCAAAATCTCTCTAAAAATAGCTATCTCTCTTTAGGACGAATTAGGCTTCATATAGGTTTAGGTTAGTCACCCAGGAAATTACATAATTGACCCTGGCTTCTTGGCTCCCGTCTGCCCTTCCGTGGCCGTGGATTGGACCGCGAATTTGACAATTGTTCTGTCCGCGGCCGCGGATCTGACCACGGAGTTGGGCGCGGAGCAGGTACTTGCTCTTCTTTCTCCTTTTCGACCGGGCTATCCTCCGATTGGCCTTCCACGCTCCATATTGACTCCAAAATACTCTTTAGCTTCCTCCTAGCTCGGAGTGGCTCCTGCAAAACGTAAACTCTTAATTAGAGCATTTTGTTATCTTTTACATTCAAACATTGATAAAGTGCGCCAAATTAGAGTGTAAATAGTATCTAAATTGCATAATTATCGTCTACTATCAACACCCCACACTTAAACCTTTGCTCGTCCTCGAGCAATCAAACCACACCCTACAGAGGCCTAACTTCCCCGAGCGACTTTCCTAACTCGTCACACCAAGAATATTCCTCATATATTGAGTACATTAGTGTAACATCCACACCTCAAGAGTTGACTCCCGCGAACCACGCAATATTCCTAACCGGCTTACTTACCCTAACTCAGAGGTCCAAACTTACCTCTCCTTCATAAATCAAGTGCCTGCTCACAACAAAAAAGATTCATTCCACAATCAATAACATGCACACACACTGAGGAACTTCAATATAAACAGAATTCACTCACCCTCAGAAATGACATTCATATGCCACAAAAGATGCACCATAGGCTTGCCCGTAGTATAGTACTCTACTAATCGAGCTCATTCAATCTTGGATCAAGTAGGGCTTTATTTGATTGTAATATAGGCTACGGGACTGGTATGATACATTTAGATATATGAGCGGATACACCTCCCTAAGCACTTTAATAAATGTACGTTAGCATTCAAAACCCCACACTTATGTCAAACCAAGACTCCACCTTCACATCACTAAATATTACTCCCTTCTTCTTTAAGCACAATTACATCAAGAGCCACCACTTATTAAGGAATATTTTTCACAACTATCCACTATTTATATTCTTTTTTTTTCATTTCAAGTGGCTCTTACTTTTTCAAAACAGTGCACCTTTCTTCTTATCTCGTTAGTTCCACTCAAAAGCCAAACCAACCACCCCACTTTAACTTTTTCAAAGGTCATAGAATTCAAGTGCTCATGAGAGGTGAAAAGGCTCAAAAAGATGGTTAATTCAAACAAATGGGTAAGGCTTGTAGTGTGGTTGCCAAAGAGACAGGATTACAGGCTCAACAGGGTTAACTATGATACATAACAAATGGTTGGATGAAGTATATATACGGTTCAACAAAGAAATGCCTATATCACTTCCCAGACTACTATTCGCTTTGCAAACACACGGGGCAAGTTCTAGACATCAAATGCACGCACAGAATAACAAGAAGCCTCACACACACATGGCACATGACTCACTCCAGATTGGGTCATCAAACACTCTAATCAGGGTACTTAGCCAGATTAAAAACATACAGTTTAAGGCATTCTTACAAGAGTCGACAACTGAGCCTAAGCGTCACACTAAAGTACCTACTATATTTAAGGCATTACGACGTTAATAGATCTTATTTCTGTTTTCGCCCATAGCCCACAAGTTCCTACTAAAAAAACTAACTACACCCGGTTCAAATAAAATCCTTGGAAAAGAACTGTGGCTTAAAGAAAAACCAAGGAGGAATTGATACACTCCTACAAAAGAAAATATTTTTGTGTTTTTTTTTGTTCGACTTTAGTCCTTCAAGAAACCCGTCGAATGATACCCATCGTCGGGACAAGCCGAAAAGGATTTATGTAAATAAACTACGAAATTCTGCATACATACATACAACAACCAACAAAGTATTCCCCACCCCACACTTAAAATGATGGCATGTCCCCATGTCATACAAAATAAAATAATGCGAGGTAAAGAAACTTCCCTGGAAGATCAGTCTTGATTGGAGACAGTGTCGGGGTCGAGATGACACGCCCTCCCCAGTGCACGCAGCCAGCCTATGATTTTCTTCTTCGACTTCGCACTTTGGGTGGCCAAAGAATCAACTCTAGTCCCTAATTCCGTGACGGAAGTGCGCAACCCTGCCATTTCCTATTCTAAGGTTGTCATCCGTGTGCTCCGTCTAACTACAGATGAACCTTCACCCGCGGCTACTTGTTCCCGTGGGGGTGAGGATGGCCCAACTTGTTCCTATGGGGTTGAAGAAGGCCCAACTTCCTCATGCTCTTCATCACTCTCCTCTGACGCCTCAGAATCATCACTATCAGTTGAACTGGGTGCCACCGTGTCTTTCCCAATGGTCACTTTGGATGCCCGAAACATTGTTTCTTTCTTCACCTTGCCATCCACATTGGGGTTCTCTGGCACCCCTACAGCTCGGCACAATCTAGTGACCAGAGATGGGAAGAAGAACCCATACCACCTCAATGTTGAATGGATGAACATCTCAGATTGAATAACCTCGGCCACATCAAAATCCTGGCCATTCACGAAGCACCAGATCGAAGCAGCTCTCGGACCAATTACCTTAGTGGTGTTGTGGGACGGCAGCAGTCGACTATTGATGATGTACAACCAACACTTTCCTTCAAAGGTGAGTGAGGCAGAGTGCAACTTCGATCCGGTACAACCCACACTACCTCTTTGTCTGGTACACAGATAGTTTGGAAAAACAATTGCCAATTTGTGGGTTCTCTCTTGTAAGTATCATAGTAATACTCCGCCCCAGTAAATGCAGGCAAGTGATACACTCTCCTGATGGCTTCAATCGAGGCATTCACCCTCTTTTGTCGCACAGTGCAGATGTGATCCTCATGTTCAGAGCAGTTGGCATAGAATTCCCTATCAAGCATTAAGTTACCGTCCTCCGGCTCTTCGAAGAAGATGTCTAGCATGAACCTCATCAACTCCCTATACATATTAGGGCATTCAGCTTGGAGGGAACCCCGGTCAACACCCCTTTCTAGTACAGGCTTTCTAATAGCCTTCCAAGTGAAACGGCCTTGGGCAGCCCGTGCCCGGGATGAGCCACCGGTAGTATGTCTCTTCTTTGAAGATCTCATGGTACCTACACAACAACCACCATTATCAATAATCGGCGGAATAGGTGAACCAAGGGCGGTTACTCAGACTTCACTCGCACCCTTGGTCACAATTTATACTAAAAAGCTCATTGTCGCAATTCAACAAACACCTAGTGTGCATATGCCCCCCAAAGTACCCAAAGACCCAATTAAACTCCCATTCTTCACAATTTAACAATGTCTTTCCAACCCAACCAACCTAATGTCCGCACATACCAACATATGTACCAACAAACAAAAATAAAGATAAGAATACCCATATTTCTACTTTCCTACACTTACAGTCGAAAAACAAAACAAGAAAAAACTAAATGAAGAAAGTAGAAACATGTACTTACTTGAGAATCTCGTGAGGAATGGAGCTTGGGTAGTGGTTGAGTAGAGAAGAGGGAGAAGGAAAGGATGTGGTGAAGTTAAAAAAAATTAGGGAGAAGATGGGGGAGGGTTTCGTTTTTTTCAGAATTGGGGAAGGGGAAGGGGAGGGTTTTGTTTATGTTATGTTGTTTTTGGTTAAGGTTGGAGGGGGGGATAATGGGGGAGTGGGCGAATGAGGGGGGGTTAATTAAAAAACTAATTAAAAAGGGACTAAGGGAAAAGAAAAGAAAAGAAAAAAATTAGAAAAACTAAACCTGAACGGCGCCAGGATCGCGGCCGCGGACAAAACATTTGCAAACTCCACGGTTGATCCGCGGTCAGATCTGCAGCCGCAGATTAGGCATATCTGCAGCCGCAGATTAGGCATCAAATTTTTTTTGCTTTTTTGCATTTTTGCCTATCTCCCGGATAATTTTGTCACCCCGAGTCCTTCCGCTGCGCATACCTTTGTTCCTGCACCTAAGTAGATCGATCAATATTGTCACCATTCAAAAATCAATTACAAAAAAATAAGAACAAAGAAAACAATTGATGGGTTGCCTCCCAACAAGTGCCTAATTCAATGTCGCGGCACGACGGTTTGCAACAAACCATGGATTGCCTCCCAGGAAGCGTCTGATTTAACGTCGCGGCACGACGCAGGCTTTCATTATTGTTCTTCGCTCATATATTGGGGCTCTTCCAAATATATCACCACTCTATCCCCCTTTTCTTCGACCATTCCAAGGTAATGTTTCAACATTTGCTCATTTACTTTGAACTTATTTGTTCCATCTTCGGATTCAATTTCCACAACTCCACTTGGGAAAACTTGCACCACTCTAAAGGGTCCTGACTATCGGGACTTCAATTTACCCAGAAACAATCTTAATCTCGAGTTGTATAACAACACTAGATCTCCGGGTTTGAAGTTCCGATCTAGGATATGCTTATCATGCATCATTTTCATCCTTTCTTTGTACAATCTTGCATTCTCAAATGCATGGAACCTGAATTCCTCGAGTTCATGTAACCCAGTGATTCGACTGGTGCCTGCGATCTCCTTATCCAAATTCAACTGCCGCAATGCCCAAAGGGATTTATGCTTGAGCTGACCGGAAGGTGACATGCTTTTCCAAACACCAACTTGTATGGTGACATACCAATTGGAGTTTTAAATGCTGTGCGGTACGCCCATAATGCATCATCCAGCTTCTTCGCCCAATTAGTCCTTGTCGCATTCACTGTCTTGGTTAGGACACTTTTGATTTCCCAGTTTGACACTTCAACTTGCCCGCTCGACTGTGGGTGATAAGGGGTGGTCACCTTATGACGAACTCCATACTTTTCCAACAGTCGTGCGGACGCTCTATTGCAAAAATGGGTTCCACCAACACTGATTATAGCTCTCGGGGTGCCAAAACGTGTGAAGATATTTTTCTTTAGAAAGCCTGTCACCCCCTTTGCATCATTAGTTGGGAGAGCCACAGCTTCAACCCATTTGGAGACATAGCCAACTTCCACCAGTATGTATTTGTTACCATACGAGCTGACGAATGGCCCCATAAAGTCAATCCCCCACATGTCAAATACCTCCACCTCTTGAATGGTAGTCATTGTCATCTCGTGACGTCAAGATATGTTGCCTATCCTTTGGCACTCATTGCATCTCTTCACCCAAGCATGGGCATCCTTGAACAGAGTTGGCCAATACAAACCCGATTCCAACACTTTAGCTGCTGTCCGAATCCCTCCAAAGTGTCCACCATATGGTGAAGCATGGCAAGCCTGCAAAACAGAAGGTTGATCTTTCTTGGGGATACACCTCCGGATCATGTTATCTACACATATTTTAAAAAGTAGAGGTTCATCCCAATAATAAAACCGACAATCGCGAAAGAACTTTTTCTTTTGAATTGAAGAAAGTTCATAAGGTACAATACTGCTTGCTAAATAATTAGCAATATCAACATACCATGGTGTCTCCTCCATTGTCACTGCTAGTAACTGTTCATCTGGGAATGTCTCTATTATATCTTCAACCTCTACCTTCTTTTCAACTCCTTCCAACCTTGAGAGGTGGTCTGCTACCTGGTTCTCTGTCCCTGTTCTGTCACGGATCTCCAGATTGAATTCTTGTAGCAAAATAACCCAGCGGATCAATCGTGGCTTTGACTCCTTCTTTGCAATCAAGTACCTAATTGCTGCATGGTCAGTATAAATAATAACTTTTGAACCAATCAAGTACGACCTGAATTTGTCGAATGCAAAAACTACAGCCAGCATCTCCTTTTCCGTCACGGTGTAATTGAGCTGTGCACCGCTTAGCGTTCTGCTTGCATAATAAATTGGGTGCATCGGCTTATCCTTTCGCTGCCCCAAGATTGCTACTATCGCATAGTCACTTGCGTCGCACATGAGCTCGAACGGTTGCTCCCAATTGGGTGCAACAATGATGGGTGCAGTTACTAATCTCTTCTTCAGCTCTTCAAATGCTAACCTCCAATCATTAGAAAACACAAAGGGCTGGTCCTTTTCAAGGAGTTTGCATAAAGGGTTAGCAATCTTAGAGAAATCTTTTATGAATCTCTTGTAGAACTCGGCGTGCCCAAGGAAACTTCTCACTGCCTTGACCGAAGTGGGCGGTGGCAACTTCTCAATCACGTCAACCTTAGCATGGTCAACCTCAATTCCCTTGCTGGACACTCAATGCCCCAAGACTATCCCTTCTTGTACCATAAAATGGCACTTATCCCAATTCAGCACTAAATTTGTCTCCACACATCTTTTGAGCACTCTTCTTAAATTGTGAAGATAGTCCTCGAATGAATCCCCCACCACGGAGAAATCATCCATAAATAACTCCATAATGTCTTCAACAATGTCCGTGAAAATGGCTAACATACACCGCTGGAATGTAGTCGGTGCATTGCAAAGTCCAAAAGGCATTCTCCGAAAGGCAAAGATGCCATACGGGTAGGTGAATGATGTTTTCTCTGTCTTCGGGGGCTATTGAGATTTGATTGTACCCCGAATATCCATCCAAGAAACAGAAGTGAGATCCCCCAGCCAACCTGTCCAGCATTTGGTCAATGAATGGCAAGGGAAAATGGTCCTTCCGGGTGGCTGTGTTCAATTTCCAATAATCCATGCAAATCCGCCATCCCGTGACAGTACGAGTTGAGATCAACTCGTTATTCTCATTTTGTACGACTGTCATTCCTCCCTTCTTCGGCACACACTGAACAGGGCTGACCCAATTGCTGTCAGAGATGGGGAAGATGATACCCGCATCTACCCATTTGATCACTTCCTTCTTCACCACCTCTTTCATATTTGGGTTCAGCCTTTGTTGATGTTCTCTGGAAGGTTTGTGCCCTTCTTCCAAGAGAATCTTGTGCATACAAAAAGCTGGGCTGATACCCTTGATGTCTGCCATGGTCTAACTGATAGCAGTCTTACATTCTTGTAACACCTGTAGGAGTTGCTCTACTTGCATAGCTAGCAAACCGGATGATATAATAACAGGTAAAGTAGAATTAGGCCCTAAGAAAGCGTACCTGAGATGCGCTGGAAGCAGTTTTAGGTCCAACTGTGGTGGCTCCTCTATCGATGGTTTTGCATGTGGTGTTGTTCTTTCTTCTAACTGTAAGGGCTCGAACTCAGGTTCCCTTTTCCAGAACCCTTGACCTTCAAGGGCCATGACCCACTCTGCCAACTCCTCACCATCCACATTTTCCAGATTCATCAAACAGGTCTAACGGATCCCTAACATTAATAGTCTCATCCTCCTCTTGTAGTATTACATCTACGACCTCCACTAGTGAGCAATTTGCAAATTCGCTGAGTCTCCTCATAGATTGTTGAACATTGAATATTATCTCTTCATTGTTCAACCTCATTTTCAATTCTACAGTCTCACAATCAATCAATGCTCTTCCAGTGGCTAAAAAAGGCCTGCCCAGAATGATTGGTATCTCCTCATCTACTTGACAATCAAGAATGACGAAGTCTGCAGGGAATACAAATTTCCCCACTTGAACAAGCACATCATCAAAAATCCCTGTCGGTCTTTTGATTGTGCGATCAGCCAGTTATAGCAACATTGAGGTCGGTCTAGCTCTGCCAATGCCCAGTTTTGTATAGATTGCCAAGGGCATTAAGTTTATACTGGCCCCCAAGTCATACAATGCATTAGCAAAAGCATAACTCCCAATGGTGCATGGAATAGTGAAACTACCTGCATCAGACACCTTTTGAGCCATAGGCCTTGTCACTACTGCGTTGTAGGTCTGCGTCTGAGTTACAGTGGACAGGTCCTGGAAGTCAAATTTTTGCGACATCAGGTCCTTCATCATTTTTGCATACCCTGGCATCTCCCTCAAACATCCATCAGTGGAATATTCAATTGAATTTGTCTGAGCATTTCCATGAATTTCCTATATTGATCATCTTTCTTTTGCTTTGCCAACCTCTGAGGGAATGATGCAGGAATCAACCTCTGCCCACTGCTATGTGTCTTTTCTTTGCTGGAAACTTTTTCTACTACCTATTTTGGAAGTTGTTCACCTTCCTTCTCCTTACCCTTGTCAACCTGTGCTTGCTCAATTACAACCTCGGTGAGCTCTGCTGACTCATCTGCCTCTAATGTAACTGGGGTAGCTGGAGTAGTCGGTGTTGTCTCTCTCCTAGATTGAGCAACTTCTTGCTCCCTATCGAAATCTCTCCCATTCCCGAGACTCACTGCCATGAGCTGATTTGGATTCTGCTCCTTTGGGTTAATGTTTGTATCTGCAGGCAATGTTCCATGTGGGCGATTGTTCAATGCCATAGATAGTTGTCCCAATTGAGTTTCAATGCCTTTGATTGTTGAATCATGTACAGCTAACTTCTCTTGCATCTTTCCATTTGTCCCAATGAGTTGTTGCAGCATACCCCTAATTTCGATCATGTTACTATCCTGCTGTTGATGAGGTGGTTGGTAGGCCAACTATTGTTGGTGCTGCTGATTATAGCCCTGCTGCCTTTGATGAGGCACGACTTGTGCTGTGGCTGTTTTGGTCTATATTGCTGGTTTGATGTTGGTCCCTATTGCTGCTCACCTTGCCTCTGACCTCCATAATTATTGACATAATTCATGTCTTCTCTGAAACCCTGGTTGTCATTCTACCCACTCTATGAACACACATATGACTGGTTTATGCAAGGAGTGCATAAGCTTTCATTTGTGGTATCAACAATGTGCACCTGTTTCGTACCCATCTCATCGATTTTCTTTGTCAGCAAGCTCATCTGGGTCATAAGAGTGGCTATGTTTTCTGCATTTGTGTTGTTTGGGTCAAGAGCGATAGAATACACTATTGGAGTGAGTGTTGTGTCTCTCGTCATCCAGCCTGAATTTTGAGACATCATGTCAAGAAGAACCTTACACTCTATGAAGGTTTTGCTCAAGAATGCACCCCCGACAGAAGCATCCACATTGGCCTTCAAACTGTCAGCCAAACCCATATAGAATCTCTGTCCCAGCATCTGATCCGGAACGCCATGGTGAGGACACTTCACCAACATATCCTTAAACCTCTCCCAGGTCTCTTGTAAAGTCTCAGTCGGTTTCTGCCTGAATTGCAATATCTCATCAATCTTCCTCGCAGTTTTGTTGGGTGGATAAAACTTATTTAAGAACTGATTGACTAGTTCCTCCCAAGTAGCAATGGAGTTTATTGGGAGCGAATTCATCCAAGTTTGAGCCTCACCAGTCCCTGAGAATGGGAACAGTAATAATTTGATTGCCTCAGGAGTCACATTCGGCTGTCTTTGAGTGACACATATTGATAGAAAGTTCTTTAGATATTGTTCTGGGTCTTCGATGTATGACCCGGAGAACAGCCCTTTATTCTGTAACAGGTGCAGAATATTGTTGGTAACTTGGAACGTCTCTGCTTGTATAGGAGGAACCGCAATTGCTGTGGCCAAGTTATCAGCAGTTGGTTGCGCCCAATCATAAAGATCAGCTTCCGGCACAAGAGGTGCTACCACACTAACGTTTAGGTCATCTCGACCATTCCTGTTGTTCCCGTTGACGTTGTTTACGTCATCCATTTCAATTTCAATTTGTTCATTTTGTTTCAGCTATTTGCTCTTCTTGTTAGCCCGGTTCAATGTCCGGAATGCTTTCTCGGGATCTGAGAGTCCTTCAAAGAGTTCACCAGTTCTCAAAGAGCTTCTAGGCATGCACCTGAGTCACAGAAGAGTTCAAACGTGAGAATTTCAATGGAAATATTTTTAACACCACAGAAAATTGATCTAAACCAGAAATCCTAGCAATTCTTCCAAGTTGCAATAAATAACACCGTTAGTTCTCCGGCAACGGTGCCCAAAATTATAAACTTTGGTTCCCATTTCCTTACTGATAGAACGTGGTTGAACAGGAACCAAGGTCCATTATGTAGAGCTTTGAGCTTGTTTTCTTCTTTTTGGAATTTTACTAAGAAAAAGTCAGATCTCAAGTCTATTAGTGGGAGGTCCTCTGAAGACTTCCAAAGTGTATGTAATTTTGTGCGTAGGATTTGGTGTCCAACTTCTCTGCCGAATACTTTAAGGATGACTGAGAATTTCCATAGTGAATAACCGGGTCTTATCAGTGGAGGTAAGGGATATAAAGGTTTCTTGGTGTAAGTCTATGGTTTCATCAGAGAAATCAATATTGGTGTGAGTCTGATGGCACGTATTGGCAAATAGGGTGAATTGGTTGTTGGAGAGCACTGTTTGTGCAAAGGTTGGATTTGCAAGAGTGATGGTATTGTCTTGATTTGGAGGTGTTTCAATATGCATTGAGCTCAAGTCCGGCGGTTCTGGTGGAGGAGTGGTGGTTGTGTCATTCATGTTTGAGAGCTTTTATCCCTTCGCTGATTATGATTCTTATGTAAAGTTCTATCTCTCTTTCTCTCATATTCTTGCCAATTCTCTTTTATACAAGAATAAAAAAACATAGACATAAGACAAATTATAGACAATATTAGAAAAAGAAAAAACATAGAACTCTACCTAAAAAATGTAGATGCTACACTTGCCATAAAAAAAAATACCATGCTAATGAGTGCCGAACAAAAATAAAAAAGAAAATAAACAACATATTAGAAGATGAAAGGTATTTTCTAATATTAAATAGAATTTTTAGTATTAGAGTAGAATATTTGATTTTCTAGAAAAATGAAAAATGGCTTCTTTAAATTGCAAATGGGTTCTTGATTTAAAATCTTATTTACACTTAAATAATTTCAAAATTCGTATCATCATCTTCTTCGGACTTTACCATATTTTTAAGACAAGCAGTAATAGTAGTATGATACCTTCATCTTAGTTACTATTATATTCCTTATCTTTCAGAATTCACCATTTAAATTAACTTTATGCTGAAAGTTCTTTCCTATAACAATTTTACTTTTACTTTATAATAAAGGGTTTATGGTTTGATTTGAGAATAGACATAACCCTTATATTTGGGTAAGGTTTCAACTATCTAGAAAGTTTAATTAACAAGAGGTGTATTTATAACATATAAGTATTGCAAGGGTACTTTAGGTGATTCACTTTGAAATTAATCCATATATTAGTATCATCATCGCTTTACTTTTTTAAAATATATTATCTATCTATACTATATTAAATGTGAAAAGCCTTAAATAGAAAGTTCAATTACCTAAATACCCTTCTAAATAACTTAAAGGCTGAATACATACGGAGACACTTAAAGTTGGCACGATTTTTCATTTAGACACCTAAACCCAAGGGTGTTCCTATTGAGCATTTATACTATCCGAAACTTATTCCAATTAAGCACTTCTTTGACAATCAGCCAAACTTACAAAGTTTGTGCAATGCACTTGCTGCTGACTTGGCGAATGACGAATAAAAAAGGACAAATATTATTTTGAGTAAAAAAAAAGGAAAAAACCTAAAAACACTACTTAACTCAGCATCTTCACTATATGTTCATGTGTGTTATTCACTATTTTCATGTGTGTCCTTGTTCCAAACACGGTTTTAATCCAAATTTTTAAGAGAAGCTCCTCCAATTTGTTATAACTTCAGCTAAAGATTCCCCACAACGACCCGAAGACAACCCTAATATTAATTTCCCAAACTTTCATCAAATCAAGTAACCCATTTTGAACCTTCAAGCTTTTTAAAGACCCCATTAATGGCTTGAGATGAGATGGGGTGCAGCTAGTTTCTTAGGGGTGAAGAAGAACCCCAAATCTTGAACAAACATCAAAAGAAAATCATTCACAAAAAGTAGTGCAGCTGAAATTAGCATTAATAGCGGGCCAAACTTTGAACTAAGACGAGCAAAGCCAAACTACTTCCCCAAATCGGAACGAACAAC
>NC_031989.1:25149068-25187285 GCF_001879085.1 Nicotiana attenuata
TATATATATATATATATATATATATATATATATATATATATATATATATATATATATATAGCCCGCCTTGTCACGCCGCATGTGCAAATATCAATAGTAATAATAGCACGGCAGAAACCTCGTGCAACCCAATAACACCGCACGGCTGAAACCTCGTGCATCACAATAACAACTGCACGGCAAAAAACCTCATGCATCACAATAACAACCGCACGGCAAAAAACCTCGTGCATCACAACAACAAGTACATCAGCCAGAAAGACAATAAATACAAGTGTACGGCAAGTAAATCAACTCAAAAACTTTCGATCACAAAGAAACGGTAGAAATAGCTCACAAGGAATAACCACAATAGAGAACACTAGGCATAATAAGAACAGCTCAACAAGGGAGATAATAATATGTAACAACGATCCCACAGTATACAATTCAACAACAAGGGAGCTAACACGAGTCAAATGAATCCAAATAAGGACATGTCAGCTAAGATATAGAATATCTACACTTCTTTTAAGGTTGGGCAATTACGAAGAAGATACAAAAAATTCAATTAAGGATAAGGAGCGGAAAGATAATCATAACCTCAACTAAAACTAAATAATTACAGGAGAGATAATAATAATTTCAAATAAAGACAAGCAATTGTGAAAAGAAAGCTTGACAATAGAAGAGGTAAAAATCTTCAGTTAATCAAATAAGAGTCAAATAAGCAATATGAGTGAATCATAAAACAATTAATCCCAATTAAAGCAGATTGAGTGAAACTAGCAATTAAGAAAAACTTAATCATAACAAAACAACTTCACTCTCAGTGAATACAAGAACCTACGACCCTAAAAGGCCAACTTTCCACAAATAAGCCCGAGCACGTACTCGTCACCTTGCTTACACGGACTACAGTTAGCATAGAAGACTCAGATCCTAAGGGGTAGTTTTCCCACACGAAGTTAGGCAAGATACTTACCTCTAAGAAGACAGGCCGACACTCTAAAATGAACTCCTCGGATGAAATGACTTCCGGACGGCTCAAATCTAGTCAAAATAACTTCAAAGCATAAATAAAACTCATAAGAAACTAATCCGGATAATAAAGCATCAATCTTTATCAAAATCTAGAAATCGACCCCCGGGCCCGCACCTCGAAACCCGACAAATTTCTCAAAACCCGGACACCCATTCCGACACGAGTTCAACATACAAAAATTATCAAATTGCGATACCAATTTCCCCCTCAAATCATGATTTTTTATTTCGAAAGTTCTCTTCAAAAATCCCCATTTTCCTCAACTCTAAACACAAATTAAATGATAAAAATAAAGGACACTTACCGAATCGATTTTCTTGAAAAACCTACGAAATTTCTCAAAAAACCAAAGTCTAAAACTCAAAATATGGTGAAAATGGCCAAGCCCTTGATTTATATGGTTCTGCGCAGGACTTCCGCATTTGTGGACAAGGAAGCGCATCTGCTCTCGCATTTGCGGGCAGATGTTCGCATCTATGAAATTAACTTACCAGACCTAGGTCCGTATCTGCGGACAATATAGCCGCACCAGCGGCGCCGCAGAAGCGATAACAGGAGCGCAGAAGCGAACTCCTTCGCAGACACGATCACTCAATCGCAGAAGCGGTCTTCGCACCTGCATGCGAGCATCAGCACGGGCGAGCTAGCTCCCAGTCCTCTATGGTCGCAGAAGCGATCAGGCTCACGCAGAAGTGGAGCCACACATGCGCTCCAAGATGTCGCAGGTGTGAGACACCAGAACCTGACTTGACCAAAACTACGAAAACCATCCGAAACTCGTTCGAAACACACCCGGGGGCCCCGGGAACCCGTCCAAGAATACCAACAAGTTCCATACCCTAAAACGGACCCGCTCGAGGTCTCAAATCACATCAAACAACGTCGAAACTGCGAATCACACCATGAATCAAACTTATGGACTTTCAAATCTTCCACTTTTAAAACTCGAGCCGAAACCTATCAATCAACCCGGAATGACGCCATATTTTGCAGGCAACTCCCAAATGACATAACGGACCTGTTCAAACTCTCGGAATTGTATTCCGACCCCGATATCACCAAAGTCAACTCTTGGTCAAACTTCTCCATCTTCCAAACTTCAACTTTTCTAATTTTTGCCGAAATGCTTCAAATGATCCTACAGACCTCCAAATCCAAATCCGGACGCAAGCCTAAGTCCCAAATCACCATACGAAGCTTTTGAAATCATTCAAAACCCATTCCAGACCCGTTTACAAAAGAGTCAAATTCCGCAACTCTTACCGCTTTAGCTTCCGAAACTAGAATCCTTCTTCCGATTTGACTCCAAATTATCCGGTAACTGAACTCGACCACGTACGTGAGTTGTAACACATAATATGAAGTTGCTCAAGACCTTATGCCGGTGAACGGAACTTAAATCCTCAAAACAACCGGCCGGGTCATTACATTCTCCCCCTCTTAAAGAAACGTTCATCCTCGAACGTGCCAAGAATCGCCTCGAATTCATCACATCACTGAATGAACATATCCAACATACACTCGCAGGTGACCCCACGTCACCCCAATCCACATAAGCCTGGCGACACCAACTCAATTGTAATTTACCCCTTTCCACTAATACCAAAAAGCCGTTGAGCCAGAATTCTCACCTTCCACTCATCTCCCAAAGATCTGATTCTTACATTCACACCCTGTATCAGCCTCAACCAGCTACAACAACTTATTCCTACACCCACAAGGTACCACCACACAACGTGACACGCCATACATAGGATAATAATAACACTTCTGATCGCGATAGCTGCCCGAAATCAAATCCAACGCCGGCAATTAGCCTCATATCCGTTAGAACTCTATTTCAAACCTCCACAACACTAGCAGCGGTGCAAGGAACACGAATACCTCATGATTATAAACCTAAATCATGAAGTCACAATTAACACCACCGGGCACATAACTCGCAAGCTAAAACTCAAGAAGCACAAAACGAAAATGACAGAATATGTAAAGAGAAACACATAAGAGAACTATCAAACAAGCCCGACAAGCACAACTCTCTATCAATACTATCCTACGAAACAACATAACAAGGAAGAATCAAAGTATATGAACAAATCAAGAGGATCTCATCTTGATATAACTCCTACCGCGGCTCGCAGACCAGCTCAAACATATGAAATCACATGAAATAGCGAGGGTCCCACCCTCAATTCCGAATCACAAGTAGAATATACATCAAACCAACTGAAACCTTCCACTAGATCAATTCCGTCAATAAAATTACAACATGTATTGGCTCCCACACCGGTGGAGAATCTAAATCACAGGTCGTAACCAAAATACTCAGGGATCACATCAAACCTACCATAATGTACAACAAGAATTCATTACTAGCCTCGTAGCTCTCAATAATGAATAGAACAAACGATAGACATGGGTATCATTCATAGAATCTCCCAACGGGGCAAACACAACAACAAAATACTAAGTCATGAACTCACCCATGCGTGGAGCAACAAATAGGGCAACTCACCCCGATAAGCAGAAATGTAACAAAATACGGATGTGCTCCTCTATAACAAACCAAAAGCATACCTGTATGACATCATATAGCACAACGGCCTCAAGCCTACCTTATGAAATACATCAACGGGTCGGGCCTCCCCCTCTTGCGCGCCTTCTACTCGCCTGAATACCTCGCTGTAGCACAATTGCCCGGAGTCTAGGACAATCCCTCACCATGTGGTTGATGTCTCCACACTCAAAGCAACTCTCTGCTGGTGTGGTTGTGGGAACTGTGCGGTACCGATACCCTAAGAACCATGAGCACCTAAAATACCGTACGAAGCCTGAAGCGCAAACTGAAGTGGCTGACCCACAAAATCTCTACCATGCCGTACCTTACCTCCAAAATAAAGGCCGGTGGATCTTTCCATCTACGAGGCCTCATCGCATCCCTGTCCTCTCTCTCTTGACCTTACCCGCCCTCTCTCTCCTGGCCTCGACTGTCTTATCTCTCCTGATCCCACATGCCCTCTATACGGTGAGTGATCTCTACCACCTGCTGAAATGAGACATCCGACTCCAACTCCCGAGCCATGCTGAACCGAATATCATGCCTGAGTATCTACAGACTCGCTCCCTAACTATAACAACCAAGGCAGGTGCATGTCTTGCCAAATCACTGAATCAAACGGCATACTCTAATACTAACATAGTGCCCTGGTGCAGCTGCTCAAACTCTGCGTGCCATGCATCTGAAGTGACTGAGGTACAAACTCTCCCAAGAACATCTCTAAACACTGAACCCATGTGAGTAAAGCTGCATCGGCTGGTTACCCAACTCATACGCCCGCCACCACTGATAAGCGGCTCCTCAACTGCTACTCTAGCTGCGACACGTGCTCCTCGTCGGCCTCTGCCTCTAGCAACACCTGCTCCGGGAGAAGCATCATCAGTAACGGCAGCTCGTGTCCTTACCATCTGCGAGAGAATAGAATGACAAAAGTTCAAATTCTGAGATCAATAGACTCGCACGATAAGAATGAAAAAAGTGAATTTGTCCTAATAGTTCCGTAGCCTCTTGAAGATAAGTACAGACGTCTCTGTACCGATCTGCAAGACTTTACTAAACGTGTTTTGTGACTCGTAGCACCTATGAACCTAGAGCTCTGTTACCAACTTGTCACGACCCAATTTTCCCTCCGTTGGGTATCGTGATGGCACCTAGTCTTAGGGACTAGGTAAGCCTAACATTAATTGAAACAAAAACAATATTTAAACAACATCTAACAATTTGAAATAGAAATCTCTTTAGTATTTACAACCCCAAAACCAGTAGTACAAGTCATAAGCTCTACAGAGTGTTTGCTAGAAACCTCTAAATACAACTGTTAAAGAAATAAGGATAAAAAATGCAATACCAAAAACTAGAAGGTGATTTCGAAGCTTGCGGACATAGTAGCAGGTTTACCTTGAGTCTCCACAACAACGATCCGCACAACTACTAGTGATCAAATACCTGGATCTGCACAAAAATGTGCAGAAGTGTAGTATGAGTACATCACAGCGGTACACAACAAGTATCAAGACTAACCTCGGTGGAGTAGTGACGAGGAACAGTCAATACACATGTTGGACCAAATAACCAGAACGAAAATAAGTGTAGGAACAACAGAGTACGATTTCTATATAAGGACTACGCATAAATGGCAATGACAATAATACGATAATAAAAATAAGAAAAGGGAAAAACAACAACTAGCAGTGGAACACCATAATAACAACAAAGTAGAACGAGTGGAACACAGTTTGAAATCCGGTGAACACAGATAGAGGAAGGGCAAGTAATAACTCAAAAAACATGACCGCTTTTGCACCAGGCTCTAGCCAATAACCATTCACGAGGTACCGAACCTCAGAATATTCACATTTCATGGGTCCCAATTTCGGAACCCTAGGCACTTTCCTGTGCCCTCTTTACCAATTTAATACTCAACAATCTCAAGGTCCATCCTTTTATCCGATAAGAATGATTAACTACGTGTATGCTTGTGCAATTGTTCTAACATAGTTCATGCCCGCTAGTAAGTATAGAGAAAAAAATGTACAGCACTAAGGTGCTTTCCCCCAAAATAGAACTCACACAGGTAAGTTCACCGCTACACTATATCAACAACAAGAATGCCCCCAGGCCATCACAAATCAGAAATTAATACCTCACATAGCTCACCTTGTCTCGCCACGTGTGCAATAATAAGTAAATGCCCGCCTTGTCTCGCCACACGTGCATAATAATGTTCCCACCTTGTCTCACACGCGCAGCCCATAGATACATACATACATACATACATACATACATACATACATATATATAGCACCACAGAATTCTCGTGCAACCTGATAACACCGCACGACAGAAACCTCGTGCATCACAATAACAGCCGCACGGCAAAAAACCTCGTGCATCAAAACAATAAGTAGAACAGCAACAAAGACAATAAATACAAGTGTACGACAAGTGAATCAACTCAAGAACTTTCGATCACAAAGAAACGATAGAACTAGCTCACAAAGAATAACCACAATAGAGAATACCAGGCATAATAAGAACAACTCAACAAGGGAGATAATAATATGTAACAATGATCCCACAGTATACAGTTCAACAACAAGGGAGCCAACACGAGTCAAATGATTCTAAATAAGGACATGTAAGCTAAGATATAGAATATCTACGCTTCTTTTAAGGTTGGGCAATTACGAAGAAGATACAATAAATTCAATTAAGGATAAGCAGCGGAAAGATTCATAACTTCAACTAAGACTAAACAATTACAGGAGAGATAATAATAATTTCAAATAAAGACAAGCAGTTGTGAAAAGATAGCATGACAGTAGAAGAGGTGAAAATCTTCAGTTAATCAAACATGAGTCAAATAAGCAATAGGAGTGAATCATAAATAAATTAATCCTAGTTAAAGAGGTAGAGTGAAATTAGCAATTAAGAAAGACTTAATTATAACAAAACAACTTCATACTTAGTGAATATAAGAACCTAAGACCCTAAAAGGCCAACTTTTCACAAGTAAGCCCGAGCACGTACTCGTCACCTCGCGTACACGCACTACAATTAGCATAGAAGACTCAAATCCTAAGGGCTAGTCCCCCCCACGAAGTTAGGCAAGATACTTACCTCAAAGAAGACAGACCGATACTCTAAAATTAACTCCCTAGGTGTAATGACCTCCGGGCGGCTCAAATCTAGCCAAAATAACTTCAAAGCACAAATAAAACTCATAAGAAACTATTTCGGATCATAAAGCCTCAATCTTTAATAAAATCTAGAAATTGACCCATAAGTCGACACCCGATTTATATGGTTCTGCCCAAGACTTCCGCATTTGCGGACAAGGAAGCGCATCTGCCCTCTCGCATTTGTGGGCAGACGTTTGCATCTGCAAAATTGACTGACCAGACCTAGGTCCGCATCTGCGGACAATATAGTCGCACCAGCGGCGCTGCAGAAGCGATAACAGGAGCACAGAAGCGATCTCCTTTGCAGACGCGATCACTCAACCGTAGAAGCGGCCTTCGCACCTGCGTGCCAGCATCCGCACAAGCGAGCAAGCTCCCAGGCCTCTATAGTCGTAGTAGCGTTCAGGCTCACACAGAAGCGGAGCCGCACCTGCGCTCCAAGATGTCGCAGGTATGAGACACCAAAACCAGACCTGACCAAAACTATGGAACTCGTCTGAAACTCGTCTGAAACACACCCGGGGCCCCCGGGACCCCGTTCAAGCATACCAACAAGTTCCATACCCTAACACAGACCCTCTCAAGGTCTCAACTCACATCAAACAACATCGAAACTACGAATCACACCAAGAATTGAACTTGTGAACTTTCAAATCTTCCACTTCTAAAACTCGCGCCGAAACCTATCAAATCAACCCGGAATGACGCTGAATTTTGCGGAGAAGTCCCAAATGACATAATGAAGCTGTTCCAACTCTCAGAATTGCATTCCTACCCATATATCACCAAAGTCAACTATTGGTCAAACTTTTCCATCTTCCGAAATTCAACTTTTCCAATTTTCGCTAAAATGCTTCAAATGATCCTACAGACCTCCAAATCCAAATCTAGACGCACGCCTAAGTCCCAAATAACCATAAGAAGTTATTGAAATCATCCAAAACCCATTCCAGAGCCGTTTACACAAGAGTCAAATTCCAGTCAACTCTTACCGCTTAAGCTTCCAGAACTAGAATCCTTCTTCCGATTTGACTCCAAATCATCTGGTAACTGAACTCGACCACGCACCTGAGTTGTAACACATAATACGAAGCTGCTCAAGACCTTATGTCGCTTAACGGAACTTAAATCCTCAAAACGACCGGCTGGGTCGTTACAAGTTGTTTTGGCCCAATTTTAACTAAGACCAAATAGGCTCCTTATTTCTTTTTCTTTGTTTTCTTTGATTTTAAATTCTATAAAATTAATTAAAAATCCTAATTAAATCCTAACGTAATTCTAGTTGCAAAACTAACCTACTTACAATTTTCTAATATTTTAAATAATTACTAACTTAGCGCTGATGAAATGAATTTATGAATTTAAAACTAAAAGCTAAATGTAGGAAAATGACCATGTATTTTGTGATTTTTATTTAACAATGCATTTAATTAATGTAATTAAATTCTAAATGCTATTAAGATCTAAAATGCTATGCAATGAAGAATTGAACATTTTTTTAATGATTTTTATGGTTTTAATGTGCTCAAAAATACAACTAAATGAAAACAATTAAAAAAATGAAATTCCTAAAAATCCTATAAAAAATAAAAACAATAAGAAAAAGTTTATTTTTTGAGGATTTTGTAGGAATATTTCGTAGGGAAAAAATTACGTGCTCACAGCTGTCCCTCTTTGCTCGGAAACATGAAGAGTTTTCGGGCAAAGATAAAGTGAGAAATTACTAGCATTTTTTGCCCGTTGGACACTCCATGGGAAGCATTTTGAAAAGTTTGACCGAACATTGCTTCGGAGGTTGCCTACATATCCTCGGCTATAAAGGAATAAGTTCAGTGTAGTTCTGGAAATTTTGGTAGCTGGGACTACCAGAAAAGTTGTGATTTCATTGCTGTTGCTTCTACTTCTGCTTCTACTTGTTGAGCTCCTTATTACACTGATCGCTGCCAACTCCGCATCACTAAAAAGTAGCGAGAGAGGGTCGCAATAGCTTTTACCCGATTTTGGGTCGGGATCGAATCCACAGAGAGCTAGGATTGGAGTTGAGTATCTATTTAGCTAAGGATCGCGTGTGTGTTTTTAATTGGTCTTCTCATAATTTTTGGGGTTTTCTTTATATTCTACTTTGATGAAACTACTAGTTGAAAATGCAACTAGATTAAGATAAGATATAAATTGCTACAAGTTGTACTAATGGTTTGAAAAGGCACTAGGGTAGTGACCTTCACCTAGGTGGCTAATTGACGGGTAATTGCATCTAAGGCACGATTGACATGATTGGGGAAATATGTTATAACCGTTGCTCAATACTACCCACTCTACACCTCTCGGTAGAAAGATTGGTTTTGCCCAATTGACTCTCTCGAGACCAATTGGGTATGCATAATTGCCCA
The DNA here is from genome assembly GCF_001879085.1 of Nicotiana attenuata. Lineage (NCBI taxonomy): Eukaryota > Viridiplantae > Streptophyta > Magnoliopsida > Solanales > Solanaceae > Nicotiana > Nicotiana attenuata. The sequence goes on from NC_031989.1 coordinate 25,158,222, forward strand.
AGCAACTAGGGTTCAAGTCGTGTAATTACTCTCTCGAGGTTTAACCCTTTAATTGGGACTATCAAATCTCTTGAGTCCATCCCAATTCCTTGTTGAATCAATTTTGGAGACTTAGGCTCTCTTTCTCAAGAAGAGCCCAAGTCTACTAAGCACAAACTAGTGATTGCAACCACTAATTCACAAATTAAACCATAAAATCGACCTAAATAACAAACACCCGAAATCAATCTAACCTTAAATTACAACACCCATCAATTACCCACACTAGGGTTGAGCCACAACCCTAGCTAATGGGTCTAGCTACGCATGCTTGAAGATAAAATCAGAGAAATAGATGAAGAGAAAGGCATATTAATTAATTACTAAAGTAAATACAAAGTTTCAATGATTAAAACTACGTAAAGATGCCAAAAATAGCTAAGAAAGGTCTTCTCACGAGCGCAGCTACAGTGCTAAAATACCTGATACCCTAAAAATAGAAAAAGGTACTATTTATACTAAGCTGGAAAAACTGGACAAAAATACCCCTGCAGTCAGTGCGGGCCACACAAAATGGACTGCGGCCGCACTAGGCTCTTGGATTTGAAATCTTGGCTCTCTGAACTAAGGCTCCACAGACCGCACAGAATGGACTGCGGCCGCGGAGGCAACTAGCACGGTCCGCACAAACACGACCGCGGACCGCACTGGCTTGATCTTTAGCACTTGCATCTCTCTGAAGTTTGCTTCCGCGGACCGCATAAAATGATAGTGCGGCCGCGGTGCCTCAGTGCAGACCACACAAAATCTTCTGGGGCCGCACTGACTTGATGCCTGCGAATCTAACTCTCTGAATCTCCCTAGTGCAGACCGCACAAAGTGTACTGCAGCCGCACTAGGTTTGTTTCTCCTGAGTTTTGTCTTGTCTTTGGTACTTGTGCAGGTTTCACTCCTTTTGAGCCGATCTTTGACATCTCGTCACTTTGTTGCTCAAACCTGCAATCAAGCACAACTTATGAGCCTTTCGGGACTATTTTGTAAGAATTTATACTCAAAGCGTAAGCAAGAAGGAGCATGAAATACGTCAAAATCCCTAGTTATCAACTCTCCCAAACTTACGCTTTTTCTTGTCCTCAAGCAAACAAAATAAGACCCACCCCTTTTAGGTAAAATCCAAGAATTTTTAGCTATCCTAAAGTAACCTCAACTAGCCTCAATTGGGACTAGAAATTGCCCTCAATACAAATGAATCATTAACAACATTTAACCTTTGAAAAATCATGGATCAAGTGCGACACAAGAGCATCAAGAGTTGACTCAACACATCAAAGAACTCTTTCAATTACTTTGTTCATTGTGGAACCCAAACTCACACATCCTCAACTCTCCCTAAGCAAACCTCACCTTTAGAATAGTGGCACACAAAACGAGGTTAATGGGAATTCACTCATCTCTCTCAAGGAAAGGTCACAAGTCCGGCTCTAGGTACCATATGCTTGCCCCTTATGTAAGTATCCACTAATGTAAGCTTCATTCAACTCAAGATCATATAGGGCTTTTGTGGAGTCATTGTGAAGGCTTTTGGTTTAGGGTAGGACATGTTTTTGTTCAAGTGGGTTCCATCTTCCCTTAAGCACTTCTTTTGATTCATTTGGCACAATTCACTTGACTCTTTGAGTCATTTCACTTCTTTCTAAGGGGTTAGAGAGACACATTGTCATTCTTTCTTATGCATTTCAAACCTTTTCTCCTTTTTCAACTTTCCACACCTTTCTTTCTCTTTCATTGCTTTTCTTGAATCCTTTTTTATTCTTTTTCACATTGAACTTTCTTTTTGTCTTTTTGTTTTTCTTTCTTTTTCATTGCCTTTCCTTTTCTTCACTTTTGTGCCTTTTTACCACTTTGTTGCTATCCTCGTCTCTCCCCCCAAACTTACACTTTTGCCATGTGCTAAAGGAAAGATTTGGGTGCCAAGAGAGGGTATCTTTTAGAACGGGTATAGGCTTGTATCATGGTTCTTGAAAGAAAAAGGTCTAAGGCTCAAAAGGGTTAACTAGGGATCTTATCATTGGTAGGCTATGGAATTGTTCAATCTATCATTTGGATTAAGGAGAGCCTATAATCACGTCTCAAGTCAAGATTCACTTAGGATTTCGTCTCAACAAATATTCGGGGCAAGTTCTAGACCAATGGCTCGGGACTTGGACTTGCAATTCAATTACTCACCACACAAGCTAAGGGATTGCTAAAGACATAGAGTCGGGGGCCCACAATGACCTTAGATACGATTTGAGCACACAATGGTTCCGAAAAACCACTTGATGATTATCGGTCAACACAAGAGTCTTAAGGCCACGACTTTCACCATCCTAAACACAACAATTTGTTTTTGACCATAAGATCAAAGGCAAATGTGCTAGGCCCAAGTGAAGCTTTGCTTGAGGTACCATTAACTACAAACTACTAAAAACAAAAAGAAAAACGGACTAGAACCCTTAAGAAGGTTGTCACGCCATCTATCATTGGGAAGAGCCACCCGGTTCACACAACACTCCACCTTTGGAAAGAACCGTGGCATTAAGAAAACCAAAGGCTTATTGCAAATTTCAAAAACAAGAAGCTATGAATCACAAATAAGAAGCTAAAAACAAAATTTTTTTGCGGAAAATAGAATAAATATATACAAGAGGGGATTTTAATATACAATAGACGGGATAAATATATACAATAAGGTGTCACTTTATATATAGACCAACGGAAAGATAAAAGTGCGATAAAAGTAACTAAATATAAAATTATATATAGACCAAATGAAAATCAAGAAAGCATAAAATGGTATCAATATATACAGTCATCCAAAAGTGAAGGGCGCACCCTCTCGAATAAAAGCTGGCATTGTCCCTAATGCCAACTAGTCTAAATAAGCACCAAAAATATAGAAAAAGAATATAGATGACTCCCTAAGCCATGTCCGTCTGCATAGGATCATGGGTGGTCCCTGGGTCCTCTGTGTGCTCGGAAACCTCAGACTGGTTCCCGGTGGTCTGCTCTGCTGCTACTGGGACTTGGGCCTGGACAGGCTCTGGAACTGGTACATCCTGTGGCTGACTGGAGGAAGACTCCGGTGGGTCCGCCAACTGGATGATAGCGTCATCTGCTCTAGGGATCATCCTCCTCCTCTTCGGAGGCCTCTGGGTCTGCTCCGGCTGTGGATGAGCTGCTGGGACGGGATCATCTAGAAACAGGTCCAAAGGCAGCTGGTTTGCCTTCAGTCTTTCAACATCTGCCCGTAGCTCCTTCACGGACTCCTTGGAGGCCCATGTTTTCCGTAGCTTCCTATGCTCATTAGCAAGCTCCTTGAGAACCTTTCTTTGTGAATCCACTGCCTTTGTCAATGCATCCTCAGTATTGAGGATTTTCTTCTAGTTCTCAAGAATTTCCTTCAAAGCGTCCTCTATTGATTGTGGGACCTGTGCTGGCTGAGGTGCTGACTGAGCTGCTACAGTAGCAGACAATGTGGACAACTTAGATGACGCTGTGGACTTCCAGTTGTTGATACTGGCAAGGGCCTGGCTCAGTCGGGGGGCAGTGATGGGATGGGCCCGGCTAGATAGAATCTCTGGGCCTGCTGATGTGGAAGGGCCAGGAGGAATGGCTGCAGAAGTGGAAGGTCTGAGAGGCATATCAGCAGCAATGGAGGTAGGCTCAGTAGGGACCTCTACCACAACTGGCTCTTCAGACTGGCCAGTTCGGGCAGAAGTAGGGGCTTTGTAGTTTTTGTCCTTGGGGTTGCCATTCCCTTTCAAGCTACTAGGAGAACGGGGCTTTCGCCTTGACCTTGATATTATAGGGCTTCTTGTCCACCTTCAGGTCCCGAAAATACATAGTGAGGGTACTAGGGAAAGGGTAGTTCCGGTCATGCTTTGCTCCCACTAATGAGATAATACGGGACATCACATTCCCCACATTTATGGGGTATCCTTCCATAATCGAAGCAACCAAAACAGCCCGGTGGAGAGGAAGCGTCTGGTCATGTGTAGTAGGACCTAACCGGCTGCAAACAAATGTCTCCCAGCCCCTAGCCTCAAAGTTCAAGGTCCTCCGCAATATTTTGACCCCAGCAGTCAACAAATCAGGAACGGTACCTGGGATTGCCAGGTACTGAGCTAACCATGGACGGACCTCCTCGCCCATCTCCAACTTCGCCATATATAGAGTCTCATCCTCCTCATTGAAACCCAAGTATTCGTTGAGGTATTTCCCATCAAACAACACTTTCTTGTTGCGAACCTTGGTCAGTTTGGAGCCCTTTTTGATGTGGGCTACATTGCAGTAGAATTCCTTAACCATGTGTTCATTAGCATCTACACAGTCATCTAAGAAGTATTCCCAACCAACTCTAGTTCTAAACTGTCTACACGTCAAGGTTGTGGGGTAATAAATCTCTGTCAATGAAGCTCCGCTCCGGTATCAACTTTCTCACCGGCCACCACTCCTTAAACTTGTGGTACGCCACCTGGCTCACAAACCTATCCTCCCAAACATCAGGCTTTCTAGTTCGGGCAATGCCTCCAACCTGAGGCTCACCACCTTCAACTATCTCCTCATCCCCTTGTACTTCCTCCTCACCTCCGTCTGCACCCTCCCCGGATAATGAAGCTGTGGGAGAGGTGAAGTAATCACCACTACCGGCTGCTGAGCCCTCAGACGACTCAGTGGGAACATGCTCTGGTGCTTGGGCAGTGGTTGGTGGTGGAGGGGTATCTCTTAGTCTAAACCTCTCCGGCCAGTCTTCAACATACTCTGGCATGGAGTCTGAAGAAATGTCCCGTGACGGTTGGTACTCACTCCCCAAGGAATGGGAAGCAGCTCTGTCTGCAGCTTTAATTAACTTTCTGGTCTTTTTTATGTTCTCCCGAGCTTGGGAAGTGAGTTTTACCATCTTCTTCTTCCCTCCCCGGGAGGGTTCTCCTTTTCCCGATTGTTTTGAGCCTTTTCTCACCATTGTCTGCAAACATCATTCTATGTATTTGTTAGTATCAATCCAGGAGTTCAAGTTATTGCAGCAGAACAAATTGTAAAAGAAACACAATGTTGCAGACAGTTGCAAAAAGTTGCCTAGTGCGGACCGCACAAAATGGTAGTGCGGCCGCACTGAGGCCACCGCGGACTGCTCAAGAATGACCGCGGTCCGCACAGGTATAGAGTTCCAAAAACAAGCTCTCTGAATCTCACCAGTGCGGTCCGCGCAAAACCAACCGCGGCCGCACTGGGCCAGTGCGGACCGCACAAAAGGTAGTGCGGCCGCACTGGCAAAGGTCACTTGGACACAAGATGGCACCGCGGACCGCACAAAAATGACCGCGGTCCGCGCTACGTGCCCAGACATGGCACTGAGTTAGGGTTCGAGATTTAGCTAATTAGTTCAAATTTTCACCTAGTTAGGGTCCCTACTCAATTACCCAGCTCATTATACTCATCAAGCAGACAAAAATTAACATTTAAACTAACCTAATTCATCAATCAGCAACATACGGGAAGAAAAAGAAGCTACAGGCTAATAGAAATGAAAATAAAATGAAATTTCAAATTTAAAGACTTAAGAGTTGGGTGAAATGTTACCAGAATGTAAGATAAAGTGTAATTGATCAATGCTAAGCAAGAAAATACAGACAAGAGAGGAGATGAACAGTAGTTTAGGGTCTCTGAGAGTTAAGGGTTCGAAAAGGGTAAAAGGAGGCCCTTGGGGTCTATTTGTAGAGAAACCCCTGGGGCCCACTTGGGGTCTATTTATAGAGAAACCCCTGGGGCCCATTCTCACCTACCAGTGCGGCCGCACAAAATGGACCGCGGTCCGTACTGGTCACTTTTGTTCAATTCCTACTCAGTAACCCACCGCGGTCCGCAAAAAATGGACCGCGACCGCGGTGGTCCATCGCGGACCGCACCAAATCAACCGCGGCTGCGGTGGAAAACTTCAGAGAGCAATTTTTGTCACCCTTCACCAGTGCGGACCGCACAAAGTGTAGTGCGGCCGCACTGGAAACTTCAGAGACTGAACATTTTTGCAATTATGTCCTGCACTGCATCAACTCCATCCTACAACATCTCACAACTATTTAGCCTAAAAATCAATCCTATAGTACAAAGAAAATCAAAGAAAACAAAAAGAAAAACACATGGGTTGCCTCCCAAGAAGCGCCTGATTTAACGTTGCGGTACGACGCGGGTTACCATCACATCATTTGAAGTGAACAACAACCACCACATGGCTATCATCAAACTTCCCAAGATAATGCTTGACCCGGTGCCCATTCACTCTAAAAACTTCACCACTTTTGTTCTTCAAATCAAGAGCACCAAAGGGGGTCACACACACAACTTCAAACGGTCCACTCCATTTTGATTTAAGCTTTCCCGGAAACAACCTTATACGAGAATTGAATAAGAGCACCAAATCACCAACTTTGAACTCCTTTCCACGAGCATATTTATCATGAAGGCACTTCATCTTGTCCTTATACAAGGACAAACTAGAGTAGGCATGGAACCGGAATTCATCAAGTTCATTGAGTTGTTCAACCTGAAGATTAACAGCTACATCCCAATCAAGATTCAGCTTCCTCAAAGCCCACATGGCCTTATGCTCCAACTCCACTGGTAAATGACATGCTTTCCCGAACACCGACTGGTACGGCGACATACCAATTGGGGTCTTGTAAGCGGTCCGGTAAGCCCATAGAGCATCATCTAACTTTCTAGACCAATCGGTCCTATTGGCATTGACAGTCTTGGATAAAATGCTCTTGATCTCCCTGTTAGACACTTCCACCTGGTCAATTGCTTGAGGATGATAAGGCGTAGACACTTTGTGGTTGACACCATACTTGGAAAGTAAGGCATCAAAAGCTCTATTACAAAAATACGATCCTCCATCACTAATAATTGCCCGAGGTGTACCAAACCTTGTGAAAATACTTTTCTTCAGAAATGCCACTACACTCCTAGCTTCATTGTTGGGCAAGGCCACGGCCTCGACCCATTTTGAGACATAATCAACCACCACAAGAATGTAGGTGTTTCCACACGAGCTTACAAAAGGGCCCATAAAATCGATACCCCATACATCAAAGACATCAACTTCAAGAATGGTGTTTAGAGGCATCTCATCTTTCTTCGAAATCCCACTCGCTCGTTGACATTGATCACATCTTTTTACTAGATAACTTGCATCTTTGAACAAGGTTGGACAATAAAAACCATAACTCAGAACTTTCGAAGCTGTCCTCACCCCTCCATGATGGCCACCATAGGGGGAGGAATGACAAGCCTCCAAAATATTCACTTGCTCTTCCTCCGGGATACACCTTTAAATCACACCATCCGCACAAATCTTGAACAAGTATGGCTCATCCCAATAGAAGTCCATACTATCCCGGTTGAGCTTCTTCCTTTGGTTAGAAGAGAGCTCACACGGGATGATGCCAGTCACAATGAAATTAGTAATATCCGCAAACCATGGCACATCACACATTGACACAGAAAGTAGTTGCTCATCGGGGAATGTATCATTGATCTCCAAGCCATCACACGGCCTTCCTTCCTCCTCCAAGTGGGACAAATGATCCGCAACTTGGTTCTCACTACCTTTCTGGTCCACTATTTCCAAATTAAATTCTTGAAGAACCAACACCCATCTCATCAACCTTGCCTTGGAATCTTTCTTGGTCATCTAATACCTAAGGGCGGCATGGTCGGTTTGCGCTATGACTTTGGCTCCCATAAGATATGGCCGAAATTTTTCCATGGCGAACACAATAGCCAACAATTCCTTCTCCGTCACCGTGTAGTTTCTTTGAGCTTCATTCATAGTCTTGCTTGCATAGTACACGGGATGAAACATTTTGTTCACTCTTTGACCCAAAACTGCCCCAACCGCAATGTCACTTGCATCGCACATGAGCTCAAAAGGCAAGCTCCAATTGGGTGCGGTAATGATCGGGGTGGTGGTAAACTTGTGCTTAAGAAGTTCAAAGGCCTCCATGCATTTCTCATCAAACACAAACTTAGCATCTTTCTCTAGCAACTTGCAAAGAGGATTCACAACCTTCGAAAAATCCTTGATGAACCGCCTGTAGAACCCTGCATGCCCAAGGAAACTTCTCACCCCTTTGACAGAAGTGGGGGAAGGAAGTCTTGAAATCACCTCAATCTTGGATTTGTCTACTTCAATCCCATGCTTAGAAATTTTGTGACCCAACACTATGCCCTCTTCAACCATGAAGTGGCATTTTCCCCAATTAAAGACTAGATTGGTGTCTTCACACCGGGCCAACACTCTATCCAAATTACCCAAACTTTCTTCAAATGAATCACCAACCACACTAAAATCATCCATAAAAACCTCCAAAATGTCTTCCACCATATCAGTGAAAATAGCCATCATGCATCATTGGAAGGTCACCGGAGCATTGCACAACCCGAACGGCATCCGAGTAAAAGAAAATGTACCATATGGGCAAGTGAATGTGGTCTTTTCTTGGTCCTTCAGAGCAATTAAGATTTGATTATAACCCGAATATCCATCCAAAAAGCAATAAAAGGCTCGCCCTGCAAGGCGATAAAGCATTTGGTCAAGGAATGGCAAAGGGAAATGATCCTTGCGGGTCACCTTGTTAAATTTCCGGTAGTCCATGCAAACTCTCCACCCAGTAATGGTTGGAGTGGGAATAAGTTCATTGTTGTCATTTGTCACCACGGTCATCCCACCTTTCTTCGGCACACATTGCACCGGAGAAATCCATGAGCTATCGGAGATTGGATACACCACACCCGCATCTAGCCACTTGATCACTTCTTTCCTCTTGCATTGCTTCATTGAGCCTCCTTTGATGTTCTAAGGAAGGCCTTGCATCATCCTCCAAAATAATTTTGTGCATGCAAAATGCGGGGCTTATTCCCCGAATATCCGCCAGAGTCCATCCAATTGCCCTTTTTCGCCTTTGAAGCACCGCCAAAGTGGCCTCAACCTGCATGTTAGTAAGGCAAGAAGAAAGAATAACTGGCAAAGTTGAATTAGAGCCCAAGAATTCATACCTGAGGTATGGAGGAAGTGGCTTCAACTCCAATACCGGTGGCTCCTCAATTGATGGTTTGGTTGGTGGAGTTTTCCGATTTTCAAGATCCAAAGACAATTTTCTCGGCTCATAGGAATAAGAGCCCATCCCATGTAGAGCATTGACACACTCCACTCTGCTTGCATCATCATTGACATCAAGATTTAATAGCACGGCCTCAAGGGGATCCTCCACGTTAATCATAGAACTTGTGTCATCCACGATCACAGCTGTGACAATGTCCACAAATGAGCACACCTCAGTGCTATTGGGTTGCTTCATGGATTTGCACACATGGAAGACGACCTTCTCATCCCCCACTCGGAAAGTTAGTTCACCCGCTTCAACATCAACCAATGCCTTCCCCGTTGCAAGGAAAGGTCTCCCTAATATGATCGGGACCTCTTAGTCGACCTCACAATCCAAAATCACAAAGTCCGTTGGCAGGATAAATTTGTCCACCCGGACAAGCACATCATCAACTATACCCAAAGGTCGCTTCATTGATCTATTTGCCATCTGTAATCTCATGGAAGTTGGCCTTGGTGGCCAAATACCCAGAGTCTTGAAAACTGAGAAGGGCATTAAATTGATGCTCGCCCCAAGATCACATAAAGCCTTGGCAAAGTCTGCACTACCAATAGTGAAGGGGATAGTGAAAGCACTAGGATCCTCTAATTTTGGGGCCATTGAATGTACTATGTCACTAACTTGGTTGGTCATCTTGATAGTTTCACAGTCCATTGATCTTTTCTTTGTAACCAAATCCTTCATGAATTTAGCATAACCAGGCATTTGCTCCAAAGCCTCCACCAGAGGCACATTGATGGATAAGCTCTTCATCATGTCGATGAACTTTTTAAATTGGTTCTCACTTTTCTGCTTGGCTAGCTTCTGAGGATAGGGGGGAGGTGGCCTAGGCAAAGGTGCCTTGGCTTTTGGCACAACCGGCTCCGGCATGTCAATTACGTGCTCCCTAGACGGGTTCACGGTGTTTCCACCTCGGTTTCATTAATTTCAATCCTCACTTCATTGTTCACATTGTCATCAACCATATCTTCAACTACCAAAGGAACCACATCTTCTTGNGCCTAGGCAAAGGTGCCTTGGCTTTTGGCACAACCGGCTCCGGCATGTCAATTACGTGCTCCCTAGACGGGTTCACGGCCTCTTGAGTTTCCACCTCGGTTTCATTAATGTCGATCCTCACTTCATTGTTCATAGTGTCATCAACCACATCTTCAACTACCAAACATCTTCTTGCAATTCAACATCATCATCAATAACATGCTTTTGTTTCGAGGCATTCACATCACCGCCTCTCCCACTTCGTGTTCTAACCGCCATGACATGATTGTTCCCACCCTTTGGGTTCACTACCGTATAACTTGGTAGAGCACCCTTCGGGCGAGTATTCAATGATTGAGAGATTTGGCCTATTTGCACCTCCAAATTCCTAATTGTAGTATTGTGAGAAGCCAATTGCGCATCGGAATCCGCATTCTTTTTCATCTTTTGTTCGAACATCATTTCAATTCTACCCATTTCATTACCCGAAGAACTAGGACTTTGAGAAGGGAAAGGGGGTGGATTGTTCGGTTGTTGGTACATTGGGGGCCTTTAAAAGCCTTGCCCCCGGTTGCGTTGGTTTCCATTGTTGTTCCACCCGCCTTGTTGTTGATTGCCCCAATTGCCCTGGGGTCGCCACTGTTGTTGGTTGCAAGAGTTACCCCGTTGGCCTTGAAAATTGTTTACATATTGTACTTCTTCATTTTGCTCATCATAGCCCTCATTTTGAAACCCATCACACTCATCATCAAATTGCTTAGGATTCCCTTGGTTTTGTTGCCTTCTTTGCCTTCTCTTGTTGGTAAGCATACTAACACCTTCCATTGCATTCACTTGGCGAGGGTTTTGGACTTGTTGCAACTGCGCCTTAGCCAATTGGTTCATAGTAGTTGTCAACTCCGCTATAGCCTGTCCATGGTCATGTAGTTCCTTATGCAAATGAATAACCGTAGGGTCACCTTGAGGAACACTGGACCTACTTTGCCATGCGGAAGACGTATCCGCCATCTCATCAAGAATATCACAAGCTTGGTCATAAGTCAACTTCATGAAATTACCCCCAGCCAATTGATTGACTATGCATTGATTTGTAGTATTGATGCCCCGATAGAAGGTTTGTTGGATCATCGCCTCCGTTATATCATTATTGGGGCATTCCTTCACCATCGTTCTAAACCGCTCCCAAATCTCATGCAAAGGTTCCGTGGGTTCTTGTTTGAAAGCCAATATCTCATCTCGAAGTGCCGCCATGTGCCTGGGGGAGAAAAATTTAGCAATAAACTTATCCACCAACTCATCCCAAGTTATGATGGAATGGTTGGGGAGTCTCTCTAGCCAATCCAATGCTTTCCCCCGAAGTGAGAACGGGAAAAGTCGCAACCTAAGAGCATCTTCGGACACATTCGTCTGCTTGCTCCCCCAACATGTATCCACGAATCCCTTGAGATGTTTGTAGGCATTTTGATCCGCAGCGCCCGTGAAATACCCACGCTGCTCAAGTAAAGTCAACATCACATTGGTCATCTGAAAATTGTCCGCCCGAATTCTGGGAGGGACAATAGCACTTGCATAGCCTTGGTTCGGTAGCACTCGAGGAACCGCTCTTGGAGGTGGCGGAGGAGGGTCTGGAACATTGTCATTGGCGTTGGCCTGGCCCTCATCCGGGAGGTACAAGAGGCACCTCATCATCTCCAATATCCTCAACCGCCTCCCCCGCAAGCACATTTCCAAGAGGGTCATTTGCATTTAAAGCCATTTTGGTACCTGTATTGACACACACAAATTAGTAATAAAGAAGGAAAGAAGAACAACACACAAAACTAACTAAATAGATATCCAAAACCGTTAGCTCCCCGGCAACGGCGCCAAAAAGTTGATCGCTGCCAACTCCGCACTACTAAAAAGTAGCAAGAGAGGGTCGCAATAGCTTTTACCCGATTTTGGGTCGGGATCGAATCCACAGAGAGCTAGGATTGGAGTCGAGTATGTATCTAGCTTAGGATTGCGTGTGTGTTCTTAATTGGTCTTCTCATAATTTTTGGGGTTTTCTTTATATTCTACTTTGATCAAACTACTAATTGAAAATGCAACTATATTAAGCTAAGAGATAAATTGCTACAAGTTGTATCTAATGGTTTAAAAAGCACTAGGGTAGTGACCTTCACCTAGGTGGCTAATTGACTGGTAATTGCATCTAAGGCACGATTGACATGATTGGGGAAATATGTTACAACCGTTGCTCAATACTACCCACTCTACACCTCTCGGTAGAAAGAGTGGTTTTGCCCAATTGACTCTCTCTCGAGACCAATTGGGTATGCATAATTGCCCAAGCAACTAGGGTTTAAGTCGGGTAATTACTCTCTCGATGTTTAACCTTTAATTGGGACTATCAAATCTCTTGAGTCCATCGTAATTCCTTGTTGAATCAATTTTGGAGACTTAGGCTCTCTTTCTCAAGAAAAGCCCAAGTCTACTAAGCACAAACTAGTGTTTGCAACCACTAATTCATAAATTAAACCATAAAATTGACCCAAATAACAAACACCCATAATCAATCTAACCTTAAATTACAACACCCATCAATTACCCACACTAGGGTTGAGCCACAACCCTAGCTAATGGGTCTAGCTACTCATGCTTGAAGAGAAAATCAGAGAAATAGATGAAGAGAAAGACATAATATTAAATTACTGAAGTAAAGATAAAGATTCAATTGCTAAAACTATGTTCAAGTGCCCAAAATGGCTACAAAATGGCTTCTCACGAGCGCAGCTAATGTCTGATAATAACTCATTACCCTAAAAATGGAAAAATATTCTATTTATACTAAGCTGGAAAAACTGGACAAAAATACCCCTGCGAGGTCAGTGCGGGCCGCACAAAATGAACTGCGGCCGCACTAGGCTTTTGACTATTCAAATTCACTTCTCTGAACTCAGGCTCCGCGGACCGCGCAGAACGGACCGCGGCCGTGGAGGCAACTAGCGCGGTCCGCACAGAGTCGACCGCGGACTGCATAGGCTTGATGATAGGCTCTGGACATCTCTCTGAAGTTGGCGTCCACGGACCCTGTAGAATGGTAGTGCGGCCGCGGAGTCTTCAGTGCGGACCGCACAATCTCCACTGCGGCCACACTACTTTAACACTTGATTTGCCAGTTCTCTGAATCTCCCTAGTGCGGACCGCACAAAGTGGACTGCGGCCGCACTAGGCTAGTTTGTCCTAAGTTCTCTTTGTCTTTGATACTTGTGCAGGTTTCACTCCTTGTTGAGTCGGTACTTGACATCTCGTCACTTTGTTGATCAAACCTGCAATCAAGCTCACTTATGAGCCTTTTGGGTCTATTTTGTAAGAATTTATACTCAAAGCGTAAGCAAGAAGGAGCATGAAACACGTCAGAATCCGTAGTTATCAGCCACCACATTGGCCTTGCCCGGGTGATTCAAAATAGTGATATCATAGTCCTTCAGCAGCTCTAACCACCTCCTCTGACGCAAATTAAGGTCCTTCTGCCTGAACAGATGCTGAAAACTCCGGTGATCAGTATAAATCTCACAAGGCACACCGTACAAATAATGACGCCAGATCTTCAAGGCGTGAACAATAGCAGCTAACTCGAGATCATGGACAGGATAATTCTTCTCATGTACCTTTAACTGTCTGGACGCGTAGGCAATCACCCTACTGTCCTGCATTAATACCGCTCCAAGGCCAACCCTCGAGGCATCACAATAGACAGTATAAGACCCCGAACCGGTAGGCAATATCAAAACTGGGGCTGTAGTCAAAGCTGTCTTGAGCTTCTGAAAGCTCTCCTCACACCCTTCTGTCCACTGGAACGGAGCACCCTTCTGGGTCAGCCTGGTCATAGGTGCTGCAATAGATGAAAACCCCTGAATAAATCGACGGTAATAGCCCGCCAAGCCCAGAAAACTGCGGATCTCTGTAGTTGAGGATGGTCTGTGCCAACTCTGCACTGCTTCCACTTTCTTCGGATCCACCTGAATACCCTCACTCGAAACCACGTGACCCAAGAATGCCACGGAATCCAACCAAAACTCACATTTCGAGAACTTAGCATATAGCTTCTTCTCTCTCAAAGTCTGGAGCACTGTCCTCAGGTGCTGCTCGTGATCTTCCCAACTCTGGGAATATACCAGAATGTCGTCAAAGACAATGACGAATGAATCAAGATATGGCCGGAATACACTGTGCATCAAATGCATGAAGGCTGCTGGGGCATTGGTCAGCCCAAATGACATAACAAGGAACTCGTAATGACCATATCGAGTCCTGAAGGCAGTCTTCGGGATATCTGGCTCCCGAATCTTCAACTGATGATAGCCTGAACGCAAGTCAATCTTAGAAAACACACAAGCACCCTGTAACTGATCAAACAGGTCATCAATACGGGGCAAAGGATAACGGTTCTTCACTGTAACCTTATTCAAGTAGCGATAATCAATACACATATGCATAGAACCATCACTCTTCTTCACAAATAAGACAGGAGCACCCCAAGGTGATACACTGGGCCGAATGAAACCCTTATCAAGTAATTCCTGTAACTGCTCCTTCAACTCCTTCAACTCTGGAGGAGCCATACGGTACGGAGGAATAGAAATGGGCTGAGTGCCCGACATCAGATCAATGCCAAAATCAATATCTCTATCGGGCGGCATGCTCGAAAGGTCAGCTGGAAACACATCAGAGAAATCCCGTACTACTGGGATTGAATCAACTGTAGGGGTATCAATACTGACATCTCTCACATAAGCTAGATACGCGTCACACCCCTTCTCAACCATACGCTGAGCCTTAAGGAATTAAATAACTCTACTGGAAGTATGATCTAAGGTACCCCTCCACTCTACTCGCGGTACACCTGGCATTGCCAGCATCACAGTTTCTGCGTGACAATCAAGAATAACATAATGGGGCGACAACCAGTCCATGCCCAAAATAACAACAAAGTCTACCATGCTGAGCAATAACAAATCGGCTCTTGTCTCAAAACCACTAAGAGCAATAAAACACGACCGATAAACGTGGTCCACAAGAAGAGAATCTCCAACAGGAGTGGAAACATAAACAGGAGAACTCAAAGAATCCCGAGATACGCCCAAATACGGGGAAAAATAAGAGGACACATAAGAATAAGCGGAGCCTGGATCGGATAGAACCGATGCATCTCTATGACAAACCAGGATAGTACCTGTAATGACAGAATCAGAGGCGACAACCTCAGTATGGGTAGGAAGGGCATAGTATCTGGCCTGGCCTCCCTCTCGAGGGCGACCTATACCTCCCCGACCTCCACCTCTAGCTGGCTGAGCAGGTGGGGTAGCAACTGGTGCTGTGATCATAGCCTAAGAACTCTGCGGGGCATGCTGTGGCTGAGAAGTCTGTGGAGGTGCACCCCTCCTATGTTTGGGGCAATCCCTCACCATATGGCGTGTGTCACCACAATCAAAACAAGCTCTGGGAGGACATGGCGGCTGTGACTGGATCAGGCCAGGTCTGTTGGACTGACCATTGGAAGCACCCCGTGTAGGAGGCGCACTAGATACTGGTGGCGCATAATAAGGCTCCTGAGGTCTGGGAGGAACTGGAATACCACTGGCTGCTGGAAGAGCTGAATGAACAGGGCGACTCATATAACCCCTACCATGATGACCTGCAGCAGGGGCACGGGCACCAGAATAATGGCCCGACTCTCGAGACCTCTTGGCCTCCCTCTCCTCTCTATCCCTAGCATGCATACCCTCTACTCTCCTAGCAATGCTCACCACCTGCTGATAAGAAATATCCATCTCCAACTCCCGAGCCAAACTAGACCTGATGTTGGGAATGCGCCCCTTAATAAACCGGCGAACCTTCTCGCGAACAGTAGAAACCAAAGTTGGTGCATGTCTAGCCAAGTCGGTGAAACGGACAGCATACTCCGAGACAGACATAGTATCCTGGCGCAAATACTCAAACTCTGCGCGCCAAGCGTCCTTGAGACACTGGGGAACATACTCTCTCGTGAACATATCTAAAAACTGAGCCCAAGTCAGGGAAGCTGCCTCATCCGGACTGTCTAACTCATAAGCACGCTACCACTGATAGGCGGCTCCTCGAAGCTGAAGGTAGTGAAGGAATCCCCGCTCGATCCTGATATACCCATGGTACGGAGGATGCGGTAGAACTCTTCTAGAAATCCAAGAGCATCATCTGAGGCTAGTCCGCTGAATGTAGGAGGCTGATACTTCTTGAACCTCTCAAGCCTCTTCTGCTCCTTCTCTGAAGCTACTGCCCTCTCCTTGGGCTGAGTTGGGGCTACCGGCTGTACAGGAACAATCTCTGGGACCTGATCAACATGCACCCGCTGCTCAGGAGTGCGAGCGACTGGAGTCTGTGCTCCTCCCCCGGTGTGGGATGTAGCTGCAGCAAGGGGAAGCAACCCTGCCTGAGCTAGAATGTGTACATAGTCATAAACTGCGCCAGAGTCTCCTGGAGTGCTGGAGTAGTAGTAGCAGTAGGCGTATCAGGTGTCTGGACTCCGGCTGGAAATGTTGGTGGCACCTTGGTGGAAGCTTGTGCGGGTGCTCTGGCTACACCACGTGCGCGTCATCAGCCTCTACCCCGGCCGCTGATGGATCCAGTAGGGGGCGCGGTTGCCTAATCATCTCGGGTAGCACGTGTCCTCACCATCTGTGAGAGAATAGAAGATAGAAGTTCAGAATTGTGATATCAAAAATCTCGCACGACAAGGAAATCAAATGAAGTGGAACTTTCCTAACAGTTACATAGCCTCTCGTAGATAAGTACAGACGCCTCTGTACTGATCCATGAGACTCTAATAAACCGGCTTGTGATTCATGACTCCTATGAACCTAGAGCTCTGATACCAACTTGTAACAACCCAAGTTCGCCCTCCGTGAACTGTCGTGATGACACCTAGTCTCTACGACTAGGTAAGCCTAACAATTTCGGAAAAAGGAACCAAATTCAGAAAACTAATAAAAACTGAAGATAAACATATGTAGAAGTGTATAAGATGCCGCTCGGCATATACCAATACAAGATCTCAAAACTGAACAATTCCCAAAACCCGAAATCCCATGAATCACAAGCTAAGAGATACATAAAAAGCTCTAACTCCAGAAATATCTATCAACGAGGAAAATACAGAAGGGCTAAACTAGTACAGAGAATAGAAAGGGACTCCTCGGTCTGCGGAGGCAGCAGATATAACTCGAAGTCTCTACAAAAGCGCCTCGCCTCAAGGGTGATAAGACTGAGTGAGAGTACCTAGATCTGCACATGACATGCGCAGAAAGGGCATGAGTACTCTCGAGACCTCTTGGCCTCCCTCTCCTCTCTATCCCTAGCATGCATACCCTCTACTCTCCTAGCAATGCTCACCACCTGCTGATAAGAAATATCCATCTCCAACTCCCGAGCCAAACTAGACTTGATGCTGGGAATGCACCCCTTAATAAACCGGCGAATCTTCTCGCGAATAGTAGAAACCAAAGTTGGTGCATGTCTAGCCAAGTCGTGAAACGGACAGCATACTCCGAGACAGTCTGTCACGACCCAATTCCCCTACCCGGTCGTGATGGCGCCTCTCGTGAAGACAAGGCCAGCCAACTTACCCAAATCATTTCTTTAACAGTTACTAAACATAAGTGAATAGAATAATACAACTTAATGGCCATAATAATTAGTATTTTTAACCCCACATAACCCGACAGGGGTGTCACAAGTAACGAGCATCTAAGAAGTAGGAACACAACTACAGGGTCATATATATATAAAATGAAATCTGGAATCCAAAAGATGAAGTCCGGTGCCGCGAACGCTGGCGGTCACCTTGCTCAGCTACATTAGTATTACCTTCAGTCCGCTAATCACCCGCTACCGGGTGAACAATACCTGCAACTGCACGCGAGGTGCAGGGAGTAAAGTGAGTACTTCCAACTCAGTGGTAATAAGAGTAAATAATAACTGAGAGGCAAGAAATCACGTAAGAGCACTCCATCATGCTATATAGGACAGTACAACCCTTTTTAGAAAATAGTAAGACCGTGAAAAATCCTTTAGAAAATATCTGGCTCAGTTTAAAAACCTCTTTTGAAAATATCCTTTTCCAACAGTCAAGCATATGAATGCGTTATCAAATAGTGCAAGTCCGCACATAAGTTAGCCCATCGGGCACAGCACTCTATTAACAAATAACACCAGGGTATCTGGAAACAATGCATGAATGCAGCCCGATCCATTTGGGTACCCGCGCTCACTGTGGGGGTTCAGACTCCGGAGGGGCTCCTACAGCCCAAGCGCAATATCATCATAGTATCGCTGCGGCGTGCAGCCGGATCCATATTCAGTCCAAATCAATGCAAATGAGCCACTCGGGCAATGTCAAGTAATAGCTTTTAACTCAAAACATCAGAAAATGCAATTTAAGTCTTTAAACTTTAGCAATATGACTGCACATTTCAAAATTGTGTTTAACTCAGGACTGAAGTAATTTAACAAGCTAAGTGTCATGAAAACAGCAATAATAATCCCTAAAGGATTCAAATAATCGGCACGAAGCCCAAAATATGGCAATCAGCCCAAATCACGATAGCATCAAGCAGGTTTTAGTCAATTACGCAGTAAAATCAACAACCGGGACGGACCAAGTCACCTTCTCCAACGGTGCTCTACCCCACGCTCATACCTGGCGTGCAAGTCACCACAATACAGCACTATGATGTGCAAATCTGGGGTTTCAAACCCTCAGGATATCATTTACAAGTATTACTCACCTCGGACCAGTGAAATCCCTAGCTCGCGATGCCTTTGCCCCTCGAATCGGCCTCCACGCGCGTCGAATCTAACCAAAATCAGAGCGAATACATCACAATATGCTAAGGGAACAATACCCAATCGAAAACAATCGAAAATTAGCAAGAATTTTGAAACTAGCAAAACCCGAGCCCCGGGCCCGCTTCTCGAAAAATTACGAAATTCACATCACCGGATTCCTCGTCTCGCCACGAGTCCATACATATAAAATTCACCAAAATCGGAGTCCATTTGACCACTCAAATCCCTAGTTTAACTTTCTTAAGTTTCAAGCCCTAACCTCCATTTTTACCCTTTAGTTCCTTGGGTTTTCAGTGTTAATCCATGTTTATACACAATAATATCATAATCTAAGTCCAAGAATCCATACCTGATGATAGCCCTCGAAACCCTCTTCAAAAATCGCCCAAAATCTCCTTAGTTCGAAGTCCAAAATGTTTCTTCTCTTTCAAAATCGTGAAAACACTGTTCACTTAAACCCAGCCAGGTCTCCGCTTCTGCGGTTGGGATACCGCACCTGCGGTTCCCGCTTCTGCGTCAAAATAACCGCTTCTGCGGTCTAACTTAAAATCCCCAGGACCGCTTCTGCGGTCGCAAACCGCTCCTGCGATGTCCGCTTTTGCGGACTGCCTCTCGCTTCTGTGGAAATTGCCAAGCCCTCAAGGACCGCTTCTGCGATTGCTCACCCGCTTCTGCGGAACCGCTTCTACGGTCCGTTTCCGCAGAAGCGGAAATATCAGATGACAGCAGCAATAGAACTGAAGCAAACTTTAAAAACTCTCGTTCAATCACTTGAATTCACCCCGAGGCCCCCGGGACCTCAACCAAAAACACCAACGCATCCTAATACCTTATTCAAACTTGTTCCAATCCTCAAAACACTTCAAACAACGCTAAAACCATCAAATCACATCGGATTCAAACCTAAGTTTCTTAAAAACTTCCGAATTACGCATTCGATCAAAAACCCAACCAAACGACGTCCGAATGACCTGAAATTTTGCACACACATCACAAATCACATATCGAAGCTACAGCAACTCTCGAAATTCCATTCCGACCCTGGGGTCAAAATCTCACCTACCAACCGGAATTCGCCAAAATACTAACTTCGCCAATTCAAGCCTAATTCTACACCGGGCCTCCAAAATCAATTCCGATCGCACTCCCAAGTCACAAATCATCCCCCCAAGCTAACCAAAATACCGGAAATCACATCCGAGCCTTCTAACTCATAATTTAACGTCCCGTTGACCTTTCCAACTTAGGCCTTCCTTAAAGAGACTAAGTGTCTCATTTCCTATCTAAACCAATTCAATTCAACTATAACTCACTCGTTGCTGATAATGAAACATGAAGAAGCAGTAAATGGGGGAAACGGGGCTGTAGTACATGAGACGACGGGTCGGGTCGTCAAAAGCCTTCTCTGGTTTTTCCGTATTAATGTATCTCATATAAGGATGTGCTCATTTAGGTTAAGTTTGCAAGGCCCCAAGAATTGTCCTCCTGATGCTTGTGGATTACTCTTTGATAAAACAAAGGTATATGGACCATATGAATAATCAAGAGAAAATAAAAAGAATGGAAAATTACCCAAACTGTCACTCTATAAATTTTTCCAACCAAAAATAGCCCAAAACAAAATATCTACTAAAAAAGTCCAAATGTCATTTTTGGCCCAAATAGTTTCAATTAATGTCAGTTTTTGTATCCGTTATTTTTGTCTACAAACACCGAGTTCTCTCCTCATTCAACCCCAGTTTTAGTTGAGAAATTGATTGATGAACAAAATATGCGAAGACAAAATCGTTCTGACAGTTTTAAAGTGTTAGAATCTCGAAAGGATGTTGTTGGACAATCTGAGAAAAAGAAGAGCAAAAGGGTTAGAGTGGATGGTGATGAAGGTAATAGAAAACGTGTCGTGGAGGACGGAGTGAATTTGAGTGTCAAACCAAAAAAAAAGTAAGGTTCAGAAGGCGAAAAAAGTTAAAATTCATGACAAGTTTGTAAGGTACATACAATTTCAGTTATAATTTTTTCTATTGTTGAATCTTCTTTTAAAATTGGATTTAGTTTGTATTTGTTTGTTTTTAATTCGTGTCATGTATTTGTAGCCTTGGAAGCTCTATATTCCAGTTGGTGAGCCTTTTCCTGTTACTCATTGAACAGCATACACTAATGTGGTCATCTATTGGTTTTACAGTTAAAGTTGACTGATGTCCAGCTCCGAATGTTTAGGGAAAGCTGTTTTGGCTATTTCCTTGATTTACCTCGAGGTTCTATCCAGGCACAACTTATTCGTTCTTTAATGTTTAGGGAGTTGGTTCAAGATAAATGTGATCAATTTTATGTGAAATTGAATCACGAATGTGTTTTACTTATGGTCTTCGGGAATTTGGTGTTGTAAGTGGTTTAAACTGTTGTGGCAATGAACATACTGAGGGCAACTTCAGTGGACCCAATAGGTTGGTGGATACTTATTTTCCTGGTTTTGAAGTGGTGTCAAAGAAGTCGCTTATTGATTGTTTTGAGAAAAAGAAATGACAGTCTGATGAAGACGCAGTTAAGATTGCAATTATTTATTTGATAAACATATTTCTAATGTTCACTCAGGCTCAGAAGACATTTATAAGTAAACGTGATTTTCATTTTGTCGAGAGTGGTGAGTATGTGTCATTTCCCTGGGATAAGATTGCGTTTCGAGGTTTAATGAAGTCGGTGAGGGACATGTTGAGGGGAAAGTCTGAGTTTTATGGGATTGGTGGATTTCTTCTTACACTACAGGTGTGGTTATATGAATGTTGCACTGTAGTTGATCAAAAGTTTGCTATTCGCATTGGATATCATACACCACGCATATTGAATTGGGAAATGACAGACAAGTCAACGCGTGAGGACTTCTCTACTGGTTTCTTCAACAGCACAAGGAGTAAGGTACCAGCTTTTATGTCTTGATGGGACATACATATATAATACACTGTAATTCATTGTGATACATCAAATATATAGTTTTTATACATCTTTGATACATCTAGGACTGAAGCACTTTTGGTTACATTTGCAGTTTAAAAATATTTCTCCGACAATTGAAGAGCTAAGGAGATTTACTTTGCTTGTCGAAATTACCAATGAGTATCAGAAATATTTGACATCACGTAATAGGGAAAAACTTCCTATTGATGATAGCGATGATTTTGTCACGCCACCCCCGAAACAGATTAAGGAGTCTGTCCCACCAAAAAAGGTGTCGGGTGTCCAACCTGTTGATTATGACCGTGAGTTGCAGAAGTTGAAAGCTGATATGAAATTGGTTTGTATTGGTCTTTTTTATATAATTTTTTGAAAGTATTGTTAAAATTATATATTCAAAGTCTATTATATTTCTTATTTGTTTCGTGTTGTAGCTCCATAAGCAGTTAAATTCCTTCATGCAATATGTTTCTGATAAATTCAAGGAAGTCTTTGAGTTAATAAATTCCAAGGTATGTGTTTCTTTTCCATTGTGCATTTCCTTTTATTTTTTTAGTTAACTTAATGTATTTTTTTATAAAAAATAGCTTGGTGCAAGCAAAGACAAATATGGTGCACATCCAGGGAAGACACCAGTGGTCATCAAGACAATAATAATTTTGTGAGCAATATGGAGTTTGGTGGAAATGAAGATGTTGAAATGGATGGTTATAAGGTGTGTTCATTTGTGCATTCTGCACTTTTCCCTTTTCTTTTCTTTGTTGTTTTTGATAATTCGGTTCTTTTTTAAAAAAAAAATAGGTCGGTGGAAGTGAAGGCAAAGATGTTCCACATTCTCAAGGAGATACTAGTGGGTGTCATCATAACAACATTGTGCTCAATGCAGCAGATCAGTTAGGTGTCAATATCATGGAAGGACCTTCTGGTGTGAAAGTTAACATGGTCGGTACTAAAGTAACTCTCACACCAGATGTAGCGCATGCTGGCGCTATTGGTGAGACTGCAGATGAGGCGGCAGGGGAGACGGAGGAAGAATCTGAGAAACAAAAGATTCCCAAATCTCAAACTGGCGCTGTTTGTGTGACTGCAAGTGTTGATGAGGCGACAGGGGAGATGAAGGAACAATCTGAGAAGAGGTTGCTGAATCTCAGATTATTGTTACTAACCTGAATTACTTCCTGAAGTTTCCCCGCAAATGGAAAAAAGAAAGATATGTCCTACAAAGTCAGTGTAGTCTCCGTTCATTACTGTATTTGATTCAGGTTCCAGTACTGGTGTTGTTGCAGCGAAAGAAAAAAAAAAGCAAATTTATGCTGTTAAGCATCCTTTTCAAAGAAAAATTGAAACTGGCGCTAACAGCTCTTTGTTGAATGTATTTGCTGCATGGGTCAAAGAAGGGAAGCCTAGAAAGAAGTATGTTTCCAACTTCTGAGTTTTGTTCAGTTTTATATTTTAATATATCGTCACTTATAGCATTATTTAATATCAAATCACTGTATCTCTTTTGTGTATATCTGATATCGAAGCATGTTAGTGAACTCAATCCTGGTTATGATCTTGGTGTATATCATGTTGAAGACAAAAAATAATTTTACACTTTGGCATATAATGGTCAGCCTTTGGATGACTCGGTATGTAAGAAGTTACTTTTACAGGGTTTTTTTTAGCTAGTGTACACATGATCAGTCCTCTTAAGTTAGAACAGATTATTAATTGCTATCTTGCCTGGTACAAGAGTAGTGAGCATTCATTTTCCTTTATTTTTTGTGAATTTGGTTTGAAAAACCGTAGCTGCTTAAAGCTTACGATCCTTCAGTGATTAGTTATTTGTTATGTTTTGTTTCAGCACATTGATGTTTTGTTCTATTATCTGAGGAAGAAGGGGAAGTATGACAAAGACCTGTAACATTCACCACCATAGATTGGTACTTAGACGAGAAACTTAATGAGTTGTGGCAGGCGTTTATTGATACAAATGGAGATAATGATATGTGCAATCCGGAACATGTCATTGCAAAGTATATTCAGGGGTTTGTCTTGGATGCCAATGTTCTATGGCACATTGTCCAGCACGTCTTAATGCTAATTAATGTTGCAGAATAGTGGCATTGGATAATGGCTGTGATGTCCTTCAAGGATAGGTGCATTTATGTGTATGACTCTATGCGCGATGGAGTTGCTCATCAAGCCAAAGTTCATAAGACCATGGCCAAGTATTCCGTGTTGCTGCCTCATTTTTTTGTGCACACGCATTTCTATTTAAAAAAATATCAATTGGCGCACTGGTGTCTACAAATCAAAGGACTTGATTACCCTTTTTGATGTAAAACTGGTTGAAGGACTGCCTCAACAAGTCGAAGCGTATGAATTTCTTTCAACATAATCTGCTTTGTTTTTAGATTCTGCAATTTGATAATTGTTCTTCTTTTTATTTTTGCAGTGATTGCGGTGTATTTGCGGCAACATTTGCCGATTATTTCATTGAGGGCAAGACGCCTCCTAAAAAATTTAATGCCTATGCACATCGTCGCAGATTTGGTGTCTCTTGTGGGATTATGCTAGAAAGAAGATGGAACTGAACGCGCAAAGTGATGATGAGATTATTGTTCGACAGAATAAGTCACGGAAGCGGACTAAGTAGTTACTTTTGTCATTGTTGTAGGATGAACTCAATAATTTCTTTTTGTATTGTGTTCTGTTATGTTATCATTGTTGTAAGACGGATCAAATTTGTTTGTGTTTGAATTTTATGAATACTTTTAAGAATTCTATGGCAAATGAGATGTTTGCTCTGTTATAAAGGTTTAATGAGTTTCAGGGCGATATTGGGGTGTTGTACTTTAGTTTATTTTGGTGTTTTCTCCCCTGATTTTGTGTTGTGAATTAAAGATATGAAAAATATACCGTAGTTTGTGATACATTGTCTCTTCCAGATACACGCATGATACAAATATGATACAGATATATGATACACATATAATACACACATAATACATAGATGATACAGTCGTTTTGGATTGCGGCACAGTTAGTTTCTTAACAATGAGTTCTGCAGTTTGTTTGGTTTTGAAATATGTATTGATGAAGCCACACGCTTATTTGCAAATTTCTAAAACCATTTGCATAGTTTTCTAGCTAGACTGTTTTCCATTAGTTAGCTTTGTTACTACACAAATACAAACATGACTAAGAGCTGATACACAGAGATACATAGGTGATACACAAGAGATACATAGATGATACAAATATGATACTGTAACGACCCGGCCGGTCGTTTCATGAGTTACCGCCCCGTTTCCCCCATTTGTGCTTTATTGTGTGTTGTTCAGCTGTATTTCAAATCTTATCGTGTTGGTGGTGTTGTGTTCGGAGTGGTCTTAGGGTGGAATGAGACACTTAGTCTCTTAAGTTGGTTATTCAGTTAGTACAGTCAACCGAAAGTTGACTTGTGGGTAAATGATCTCGGAATTGGTTTTTTATGGTTCTAATAGCTTTGTTAGGTGATTTGGGACTTAGGAGTGTGTTCGGAATGTATTTTGGAGGTCCGTGGTAGATTTAGGCTTGAATTGGCGAAATTGGAAATTTGGCATTTCCCGGTCGGCAGTGGAAATCTTGATATCGGGGTCGGATTGGAATTCCGGAAATTGAAGTAGGTCTGTTGGGTCATTTGTGACGTGTTTGCAAAATTTCAAGTCATTCGTATGAGGTTTGGTAGGTTTTTACATCGTTTGCGGAATTCGGAAGTTTTGGAATCCTTAGGCTTGAATTCGAGGGTGATTTGATATTGTTTTGAGTGTTCTGAAGGTTGGAATAAGTTTGAATGGTGATATGTGACTTGTTGGCATGTTTGGTTGAGGTCTTGAGGGCCTCGGGATGGATTTGGGTGGTTGACAGAAGGTTTGGCTTTGAATTGTTGCTGCAGATTTTGCTGCTTCTATTGTTTCCGCACCTGCGGAATGGGGACTGCAGGTGCGATGATCGTAGACGCGTGAAGCAACCGCAGATGCGGTATTTGTCGCAGGAGCGGAGGTTTTGACCGCACCTGCGAGCCCGCAGGTGCGAAGCCTGGGGAGCAGGTGCGGAAGCTGGAGACTTAAGTGAAATGTGCAGATGCGGTGTTTGGACAGCAGGTGTGTGAATTGGGCNTAAAGGGGAACTTCAGATTTTCAGTTTTCCCTTTTGATCCTTCCTTAATTTTCATCTTTGCTTAAAAGTCCCTAAAGAACTGACTTATTTTCCAAGTTATCCTACTATATTTTCTGAAATTCTAAATTGAACCCTATTCTAGAGTGTTCTAGAGCTTCCAAATTCAGTTGCTATCCTATTCCCTAAGTAAACTACCCTTACTGCCCTGTACTACTCATGAAATTACTAACCTAGTTAAACCAAGCCCCAAACTTGTCACCTTAGTCAAGAGGTGACCCTAGTTACTTACTAAAGCCTAAGCTATTCTGCTATAACCAAATAATACCAATAAGAAAACCTAACAATTGACTAAATTAATCACACTAGACTAACTCCTAATTAACACTAAAGCACTAAAGCCAAATTTAAACCCAAGTCGAATTAGTATCAAACACCAAACTCAAAAGAACAATAATACGCTTCCAATCGTCAAACTCAATAACAGTTCAAACTCAAACCCAGATCAGATCAAGCAGAATTAAAACAAAGATGAAGGATTCAATAATCAGAACAGCAGTTAAGTTGAACTCCTAGGGTCAAATTTTAAACAAACGACTGAATCAAATGACAGGAGAAAGATTAACTACACATGAGACGAGTTAAAACCCTAAATTAATCCTAAAATTATCACGACCCAATTCCCATACGGTCGTGATGGCGCCTCTCGTGAAGACAAGGCCAGCCAACTTACCCAAATCATTTCTTTAACAGTTACTAAACATAAGTGAATAGAATAATACAACTTAACGGCCATAATAATCAGTATTTTCAACCCCACATAACCCGACCGGGGTGTCACAAGTCACGAGCATCTAAGAAGTAGGAACACAACTACAGGGTCATATATATATATATATATATAATGAAATCTGGAATCCAAAAGATGAAGTCCGGTGCCGCAAACGTTGGCGGTCACCTTGCTCAGCTACATTAGTATTACCTTCAGTCCGCTGATCACCCGCTACCGGGTGAACAATACCTGCAACTGCACGCGAGGTGCAGGGAGTAAAGTGAGTACTTCCAACTCAGTGGTAATAAGAGTAAATAATAACTGAGAGGCAAGA
Source organism: Nicotiana attenuata (assembly GCF_001879085.1). Lineage (NCBI taxonomy): Eukaryota > Viridiplantae > Streptophyta > Magnoliopsida > Solanales > Solanaceae > Nicotiana > Nicotiana attenuata. Next base: position 25,185,451 of record NC_031989.1, read on the forward strand.
AATCACGTAAGAGCACTCCATCATGCTATATAGGACAGTACAACCCTTTTTAGAAAATAGTAAGACCGTGAAAAATCCTTTAGAAAATATCTGGCTCAGTTTAAAAACCTCTTTTGAAAATATCCTTTTCCAACAGTCAAGCATATGAATGCGTTATCAAATAGTGCAAGTCCGCACATAAGTTAGCCCCTCGGGCACAACACTCTATTAACAAATAACACCAGGGTATCTGGTACGCAGTGCAAGAACAGCATGGATGCCAATGATATGAGAGTGCTGAATGTCATGCCACGTAGTACAAACAGGAAACAATGCATGAATGCAATGCAATGCACATGAGCGCTGCGGCGCGCAGCCCGATCCATTTGGGTACCCGCGCTCACTGGGGGTGTGTACAGACTCCGGAGGGGCTCCTACAGCCCAAGCGCAATATCATCATAGCATCGCTGCGGCGTGCAGCCCGATCCATCCTCAGGCCAGAACATGCAAATGAGCCACTCGGGCAATGTCAAGTAATAGCTTTTAACTCAAAACATCAGAAAAATGCAATTTAAGTCTTTAAACTTTAGCAATATGACTGCACATTTCAAAACAGGGTTTAACTCAGGACTGAAATCATTTAATATGCTAAGTGTCATGAAAACAGTGATAATAACCCCTACAGGGTTCAAATAATCGGCACGAAACCCAAAACATGGCAATCAGCCCAATTCAAGATAGCATCTAGCAAGTTTTAGTCAATTACGCAGTAAAATCCACAACCGGGACGGACCAAGTCACAATCCCCAACGGTGCTCTACCCCACGCTCATACCTGGCGTGCAAGTCACCACAATCCAGCACTATGATGTGCAAATCCGGGGTTTCAAACCCTCAGGATATCATTTACAAGTATTACTCACCTCGAACCGGTGAAATCTCTGGCTCGCGACGCCTTTGCCCTTCAAATTGATCTCCACGTGCGTCAAATCTATCAAAATCACACAAACATCGATGAAGCTCGATTTCTAAAAGACGGGGTTTTAGCCATACATATCTGAAATTCGCCCCTTAAATGATACTACAATGATCGAATACAGTTATGTAACTTCAATCTACAATACAACATTCAATAGGGCCAATATTAGTAATAAATTTCATAACTTATGCCATTTAGGCATATTATCAAACAGCTTGTAGGCATCGATATTTACACCTCATAACTATAGTATTGGTTCCTCCAACTATCACCATTAACCAACAATTCATCTCATCATCATTCCTAACCAATTTATAACTTCCAACTACACATGTATGACCATCCATTCACACCCAACCAACAAATCCTATCAAATATCCACCTTTCAATCTCTACAATAACTATGTATTTATATTGGGAATTTATGACTTCCAATCACCATACCATAAGTTGTAATACTTGATTCATACTCATATTCCCATAATATATCCATATATGTAAGTTTGAGGTGTAGGATTTACCTTTTGGAAGAAATCTTGCAAAACCCTCCTTTGAGTTCTTGAAGAAATTTCTTGAAAATCTAAGTGTTTTTATGAGAGGATTTCATCAATAATAGTATATGAATGATGGAATTTCACACCAAGATAATGGAGATTGCTTACCTTGAAGATTGGGGGAGTTGAAGGTCTTGAGAGGGTGGAAGAAAACCTCAAAGTTCGTCCAAAATAAATGGGTAAGAATGAACTCCGAAATGAGTATTATAGGCTGTTTCGGGCGCCACAGGTGGCGCTGGGTGCTGCCTGTGGCGCTGGATCCAGTAGCTCAAAATTTTGGGCGCCACGGCTAGCGCCCGGCGCTACACAGGGCGCTGACGACAC
>NC_031989.1:25194255-25228518 GCF_001879085.1 Nicotiana attenuata
ACTTCATCCCAAATCATTTGTAAGTTGATTTTTACTCAATTCTTTCAACTTTTAACATCATTAAACATGTTTTCCACTTGAAATCAAGGATTTTTCATGGGTGAAATTGTGGTTTTTGGGTAGAACCTAGGTTTTCCATAAATTGGGGTGTTGGACCTCGATTTGAGGTCCGATTTCAAAACAAATTATATATTTGAACTCATGGGGGAATGGGTAACCGGATTTTGGTTCGAACCTCGAGTTTTGACCACGTGGGTCCGGGGGCGATTTTGAAATTTTTGGGAAAAACTTGGGAAACTCATTTTTATGCATTCAAATTGATTCATATAATGTTTATTAAAGTAATTGAGCAATGTGTGATTAGATTCGAGCGAATTGGAGGTGGAACTGCGAGGTAAAGCAATAGTTGAGGATTAAGTGGATTTCAAGGCTTTGAGGTAAGTGTTTGGTTTAACTCTAGCTTGAGGGAATAGGAGTTGAGTCTTGTTGCTAATTGCTATGTGATCGAGTACGATGTATAGGCATGGTGACGAGTATCTATACATTGGTGTCTAGCATGACCGTGAGTCCTTATAACGTGATTATCATGACTTGGTTGTGAACTCCGTGTTTATTGGAGAATTTCTATATGTTGTGAATAACATGTGAACGGTAATATGATCATTTGATTCCTGGGAGCATAGGCTCGAATTGTGATACGAATATTGAAATTATACGAAATGACTTGTTTCTTTGGGCGTTGGCTCAAAATAGTAGGGTGAACTCTAAGATAAGAAAAGTAAGAAAGAGAAAGCGTTGTTGGTTATTCCCTTGCCGGGATGTTTGTCAAATATTCACTTATTTTTATGCCCCTTAATTGTGACTGTTGTTTGGGGAGTCGGACTGTTAAATGATACCGGGGATCGGGTTGCGCGCCGCAACAATGATATTGAGGATCGGGTTGCACGCCGCAACAGTAAAAGGTGAGGATCGGGTTGCGCGCCGCAACAATTATACATGATAAATGATATGGGTCGGGTTGCACGCCGCAACAGTGGTATTTGTGGAGCGGGTTGCACGCCGCAACAATAGTAATTATGGAGCGGGTTGCACGCCGCAACAGTTATTGAGGCTATGTGTTTGTACTGGACTATTGATTCTTTGTTCATTGTGAACCTAAGCTGTTTTAGTTGTTACTCTGGATTGTTGTTAATATTGTATCTCCCCTTAGCATGTTTCCCCTCCCATGTTGTTAATTACTTGGTATTCGATTTCCGTTGTATATTTATAACTGCACAGGTCTATGTGATATCCAGTCCAGCCTCGTCACTACTTCGCCGGGGTTAGGCTAGACACTTACCAGCACATGGGATCGGTTGTGCTGATGCTACACTTCTGTGCATTTTTGCATAGGTCCAGGTTTTGAGGAGCAGCAGCAGCAGTAGTTCGGGAGCAGACTTTCCTATTCACGAGACTGAGGTAGCCTTGCAGGCGTCCGCAGGCCCGGCGTCTCTTCTTTATGTTTTCCTTTTAACTGTTGCCTCATTGTTTTCGAGACAGACAGTTGTTATATTTCTTTCAGACCTTTGTATTTAGTTTATTCTTAGTGGTTCGTGAGTAATGTGACACCAAATCTTGGGTAGAGGCTATTGTTGACTATTCCGCGTTTTGATTCGGACTTATAAATTAGACTTCCGCTAATATTATTATTATTAAATTTCATGTTTCTTATTGATGCTATGGATTGTTAACAGATTTATTTATTAATGAAAGGTAAATAAGTTGGCTTGCCTATCTACCACGAGTAGGCGCCATCATGATCCCGATGGTGGGAAATCCGGGTCGTGACAATAATATACTGGAGATCGGTGCACCAGTGTATGAACTTCCAGCATATTATGCTGGAACTCCAAAACGCGGAAAGTTCCAGTATAATATACTGGAGATTGGAGCACCGGTGCTCCAATCACCAGTATATTATGCTGGACCGGTATATTATGCTGGAACTCTAGTATAATATACTGGAGTTCCAGTATACTTATGTTGAAATACTGGAGTATTTTTCTGGATTTTGAACAGTGTTTTTGTTCAGGTTTATTTATCTTTACATGAAAAGTTGCTAAATTTCGATTACTCTTAAAACTGTGGCTATTTTTAAATTTTTCCCAGTATTTCATCTTTATTTACATCAATAGTGGAGCTTCATGATTCTTTTTTTTTTATTATGTTTGGTCTTTTGATTACTCTAGCAATATTTCAAAAGGTCAACTCAATGTATCTTGAAAATTCTCTCAAGTTCCTGCATGAGCAGCTTTAGGAATTGGAGCATAATACTTGTATTTAGTTTCTTCTGAACCTTTCAAGTATTTTCACTTTAAATAAGCTTTAAGAGAAAGGAATTCACTAAAAGATTGGTGCTTACCATCATAATTCCATAGGGATACATGTAAGCATTCATAGCCATGAAATTTTATAAGCTATGATCTTAAAGTGTTGACATATGAAGTACTACAATCTTCAAATATTACAGTAATCATGCCAATCAAATTGTATGATCATATTTATGACTAATAAATCCAACGTACACTTTAGTCTTGATATACTCTGGACAATTAGCCACATCATCTTTGATTGCGTAGCATCACGTCAATTTTTTAAAAGTTTGTACTATCCTCCGAGCAAGATCGGATACTGTATTTTTGAGAATCTTGGTTATCTAATGTTCTTGATTCTTTGCAGGTAATAAGAATCGAGAAAAAGATAACCAGGGGCAACGTTAGTCTTTTCCCTGTGAAGTCTGACAGGTAATTTATCTTCTTCCATGGTCTTTGATGGTTTTTTTCATGCTCGTAAAGTTCGAGAGAATAACAAATCTAAAGCGATTAAACTTTATCCACTGAAATTTTACTCATGTTGGCAAAAATATTACTTTATATAAAATCATGGCATTATTTTGAACGAGGCGAAGATTTTACACCATCTCAAGTAAAAGACTCTTTTCTTTAGGCGAAGACGATTACACCAAGATTTTACTTAATTTGAGGCGAAAACCATTACACCGTCTGAACCAAAGATTTATTTTATCTAAAGCGAAGACCATTACACTGTCTGAGCCAAAGGTTTTATTTTGTCTGAAGCGGAGACCATTACACCGTCTAAGTTAATGACTTTATCTTGTTTGAAGATTTAACTTTATTTTATATGAGGCATAGAGCATTACACCGTCTAAGCCAAAGATTTTACTTTATCTTAGGCAAAGATCATTACACTGTCTAAGCCAAGGATTTATTATTTGAAGCTAAGACCATTACACCGTCTAAGCTAAAGACTTTATTTTATTTGAAAACTTGACTTTCTTTATCTGTGGCAAAGACCATTACATCATCTAAGCCAAAGACTTTACTTTTATACGAGGCAAAGTCTATTACACCGACTAAGCTGAAGACTATATTTTGCAAAGGCGAAGACAACCATCTAAGCAGAATAATTTACTTTGTCCGAGGCTAAGACCATTACACCATCTAAGCTGAAGACTATATATTTCAAGAGCGAAGAAAACCATCTAAGCTGAAGACTTTACTTTGTCCGAGGCTAAAACCATTATAGTATCTAAGCTAAAGATTATATTTTTTCCAAGATGATGACCAGCAAAGATCATTATAGAGTCTAGCTTGCAGATTTTACTTTACCGCCAAAAGATTTGATCTTTTGGTGCAAAGGAACGAAAACTCGTCCTCATTTCGAGATGCATGAATCAGAGATTGTATGAAGCATGAAAAATAAACTGACTGTCTCGCCCCCTTTTTCTCGCGAAATTGGGTTTCGACATNAATGCAAAAAATTGTTGTGGTGGGAGCAAAATTGCCACTGAGACTCATACAGGTGGCTCTATCAGTGTTGGGGAGCATCGCAAGAGACTTGTAAGTGTATTTATAACTTTTCCCTGGATTTGTATTGTGTGCATGTTCACTTGTGCGTATGATATCATGTCTCCACGAATTGAAGTTGCAGTTGCAGTTGCTTTGGTCTTGTCCCTGCTTTTACTATCAGTATCTGTTCTATCCTTTGCATATTCCCAAACATTTTCAGGTATATTTATACTCTGTGTGTGAGTTTGTTAAAAAAACTGATGAGGGACAAAGGATTTCTAGCGGAATTCAACTGATCGAGGAGATATCATAATACCAAACAGTTGATAGAATCAAAACAGACAGTCAAGTTTCTCAAGAATATTAAGCAGAAGACAAAACTGATAAGAGTATTTCATGCTTTTACTATGAAGACCTTTTACTCTTAAAATTTCCTACAAAAACATCTTCTCAATATATTTCTATAAAATGTAACATTGGCAATATTCTTTTCATGCATTTTACTATCACATGTTTGTTTTGAAAGTATTTCTCTGTACTTTCATCTAAGGATTCTTCTGATGTGTTTTCATCATCTAATGAAGACTCATTTGCCCATTCATCTGTAGCTTCCTCTTCTTCTTTCTTGTTACTTACTTGTTTGATTCTTTTCCTGATGTGTACTAACATGTCTATCATCACTATTTCCTTTATCTTCCTCCCTCCTCCATCAGTTTATCAAAGTTGTTTTGAGTAATGATAGTGTTCTGATCCATAGCTCATTTGATAGCATCTTCCACATTTTTCTTTATACATTTACTGCTCCCTTTTTTTTTTTCTTGAGTTCTTTTTAGATTTTGCGCTGCCAGCTATTTCCTAATCCATATTGAACAATTTAACTAGTAACTTGCCCGGCTCTTTGATCATGATACTATTAGGTGTGCTGTTGAGTAGATACTCATGTTCTTAAGCTAGTTCTGCATTGTCTTTTATATTTACCTGTTAAGTTGGTTGAAACACTTAAGTCAGCTCATTTTAAAAGCATTTTATCTTCAGCCAAAAGCTAAACAGCTTCTAAAATCTTGGTTTTAGAAAATGTCAGGTAATGGTATTTAAGGAATAATTTAGTTTCTATATTTCCACTCCAATTTGAAGTCAATATATAGATACTGACTTTAGTCTAAACTGGAAAATAGAACTAAGAGTTTGAATAATTGAATATATAGATACTGACTTTAGTTTCTATGTTTCTCTATCTTCTTAATTGAATAATTTTTGTATAGGCTGTTAAAAAGGGTCGAGATCCAACACCAAATAAGTTGCATTTGCACGTCCATACACGTGGTAATGATGGAAAATCTTTTGTTGCTGAGAAATCCTGAATCGTACATGTAAGATAACTTTTTAATTGCCTTTACTTTCATATATTTTTTTCATTTTGTAAATTGAATGTTCTTATTAATTCTTCTACAGGAAAAATATCAGGAGATATTACAACAACAAATGTAAACTCAATCTGATATTGATCAGTGTAAAGCATATTATCAAGCCGCAGGAGGAGAAAAGAAAAGAAGAGTATATGGTCTTGGATCGCAAGCAAAATGCTACTATAGGCCAAATCTTCATGGCTCTCTTGGATCTGATGCTACATCGTCAACAACACCTCCAAATTCTCAATCAACACCGACAGGGAATCCGGATGAGTTAGTGATGCGATTGATTCCTGCACTGACAGATCATATAGTTCCTGTAATCGTTGAGCGGGTACGCGAATTAGTTTCCTTACCCTCGCATCAGCCAAATACTGATATGGCACCTACAGTTCCAACATCTTCTACTGCTGCTAACATTGATGAGGTTCATGCATTGGGTTCTGATGATGACCGTAACTCTCCAGCCTAGCGTAGTTAGCTTACTTTGTTTGGACATTATTGTTGGTCCTTGTGGATTTTTTGTACTTAATGATACTGTTATATGCATTATGCTATATATTTTGGACCTTTTTGAATTTATATTAATATCAGTGACTTTTATTAAGTGTATTTAATAGTTTATATAATATGTTTTAACAGAGTACATTTAAAATAATAAATAAAAAGAATTTTAAAAAATCAGCAATATAGTAAAAATAAATCAGCGATGGATACGTTCCGTAGCTAAAATTATCGCGTAAAATTAAAACAAAAGGTTTTTGTTGCAAAAAGCAGGGACAATTAGCTATAACACGGCTAGCGACGGACAATTTCATCGCTATAAGAACAAACGACGAATTTTATTATGTATTGCAGCGATGAAAGGCATCAAAATAGCGACAGAAACAAGCTCTATAGCGACGGATATTTCTCTCGCTAAACTTTGCTACAAAAATATGTCGTCGCTACTCCGTCGCTAATTCTGCGACGGATTGGTATTTTTCATCGCTATAAGCCTAGCAACGAGGATTTTAGGGACCAACTTGAATCCGTCGCTATTCCGTTGCTAAACAACTTTAGCGACAGAAAACATTGATTTAGCAACGGAATGCAGCCGTCGCTAAACGCTGTTTTTTTGTAGTGAGACAAACAGTCTGAACGTACTATATATATCTTGAAAGATATATCGATAGCTTGCATTCTGAGTTTGGAGGTAGTTGGAACGTTTATATACCTTTAGCTGAATTTGCCTACAACAATAGCTTCTGGTCTAATAATCAGACAGAGATTGCCCGCGACTTAAAATAGATAAATGTCTTATGGGGATACGAGGAGAAGGAACTTAATTTTCACAATTAAGGGACAAAGTATCCCTATGGCTCTTCCCTATGAAAGGTGTGATGTAATTCAGAAAACTGAGGTAAGTTTAGCGCGAGGGTTATAGGGTTGTATGTGATACTTGATCAAGTGTGAGTTATGGCGTATTGTTTGGCACTTTATCCTGAATTGTCTTTCATATAACAGGTATTTTATGTTTATATGCTGAGGAAGTGTATATCAAACTCCTCTCATGTTGTTGAAGCACCAATTATAGAGTTAAAAGAACTTATTATGCGAGGAGGAGCCAGTAGCTATTGTTGACAAATAAGTGAGAAAGTTACAGTCAAAGAAATTGTGTTCGTGAAAGTTTTATGGAGAAACTATACAATATAAGAACCTACTTGGGAAGTGGACGATGTTGTGTAAGTCAAGTATCCTCACTTATTTCAATCTACATGTATGTACTTGTTTAAAATTCGGGGACCGAATTTCATAAGGTGGAGAGAATGTAATATCCTATATTTGAAATAAGGGCATAATTGCCATTTAGCCAAAAATTTAAATTAAAAACAAAAACATGCATAAAAGAATCCTAATGGGCCGAAGCCACTACCTGATGCCGTGAAGTCCAAGGTTTTATAAACCTAAGTGTATTAGCCATCAAGAAAAATATTTTGTTGAACAATATCATGGATAATCAATATGACAGCTTTTTATTAGAAGAATATTGACCGTGTTGAGTAAACCGAAGCATATGTAGATATTAACTGGATGAGCTGACAAATAAATGTATAATCTCGAGGGTTGGGTATTCTAAATTAGTTAAGAATTAGTCTAAACAAGGAAATTAATACGAGATTAATGTGATGTGACTATAGATTGACCGGAGGAAGTTGTACAGATTGCTTGAGGTGAAGCGTTTGGTAATTCAACACGAGTACAGTGAGTAGTAATCTTAGCGCAATTTGTGTTTTCATAACCTGCATTATTTATACGTTATTTTGAAAATAAAATATGTTATCGAATGTTCGAAATTGCATGTGGGACAAGTCCTTTACTTGATATGGTACTGAATAGTTTACTTGAGATGTTTACAGTTATTTAAAAGATTCTCATTGTTACTAGACATGTTTTACTGTTGCTTGAGATATGATTACCGTTACCGAAACTGGATTACATGATTTAATAAGAAGTGAAATGCCCTGAACTATTTTGAAAATGTTTTCATGTGAATATTTACTGTTTACAAAAAAAAGGTATAAATGGGAGGAGACTTTGAAGGATCCCGTAGCTAATGGCGGGTTCGTTAGACCTGGTGCACCTTGTACTTACCGATTACCGAGCACAGTTTTAGCCCTCGCTAGTGGGAAGGTAGAACTAGCATACAGTTACAGTTTTCCCTTGAGTAGGGACCTACAGTTATATTTGACTCCTTTTACGAAGGGGTCCACACAGTGATACAGATTACATGATCCTTTCTTGGAAACCTCCCAAACATGAATATTGATATTACACAGTGTTTACCGAGCTTATTATCGAATTGTCAATTGATTTATATTACATGAAACGCATGGTGAGACTAATTACTGTTATTGTTTCTGAAAGGGTATTCTTATGATATTTTCTATTTAATATACTAGCATGTTTTCTGACTTGTCCCCAATTAAAAATGGTTGTGGTTGAGTGTTATTACTCACTGAGCTAGCGACTCACTCGCCGCTATTTTTTTACAGAGACAATAGTTGACGCGACCAAGGATTTCGTTAATTAGAGTACACGAGTTGATAGTTTCTGGTGAGCCCCACATTTGTTCGCGTGGGCGAGGAGTTCATTTATTTATTTTGTTCTCTCCTTTTGAACTCTTAGAGTCGATCCATATTCATTTTATTAGTGTCATGTGTATTCGTTCATTATTAGACACATGACTAGTATTAGATTCTCTTATAGTATTTTGGAGATGAAGTTAAGATTAACGTGTTGCAAGTGATTGATTAATAGTGGTGAATAACTGTTTGATTAGTCGATGAAGATTATGAGATATTTGGTCGATATAGGTTGGTTTTGTTGCTGATTTTTGAGACACGGTAAACTTTTGGATAGTCCTAAAATAGGGGAAACTCTGTCCGATTTTCTGTAAAATATCGATGAGGCTTACTTAGGGGCACTTGCTCCTAAGCGCCGATCATGATCCTATATTGGGTCGTGATAGTAACTTTTAATAAGAGGCCTTAAGTTTTTTAATAGAATTTACTTGTTTATATTGTAGTATTAAAAGACACATAACTTTTAACTTCACATATTATTATTATTATTATTATTATTATTATTATTATTATTATTATTATTATTGGTAAAATTTAATTCAATTTAATAAGATATTAGTTATATATTTGCAATGCATAAAAATTTTATTTAGTAATATAAAAATTTGACTAGTTTTATTCAAAGTTATAAAATATTTTTAATGTAAAAAATTAAGCAGTCTTTTTTTTTTGTTTAAAGATTTGCTGTTTTTTCTACAAAATTCAACATTGTCAAGCAAAAATAAAACAATAAAATTCATAAACTTGGAGCTTTAAAATTTTGGGGCCCAAAGCAAACATTTTAGAGGGGGAGTACGCAAGCATCCATTTTAGGGTTGTTATTTAAGGATTAGCCCATACTTATTTTGTCTTAAAATTTTGAACTAAAAATCACAAAATTTAGATCAATTTCAAAAATTTGAACTGAAAAATTAAAATTAGTACATATTAACCAATTTCTAAACAGCAACCCTTTAGAGTGGCTATCTGATCTCATGTCTACTTTTTTAGAAACTCCGCCTTTGTGCCTCCCCTGACCCAGATAAATCATAAGATGCTTTGATTCCAACGCAAGCTAAACCCCCGGGCTGATAGCGGGTAGGTGATGATCAAAGTTAAGGTGTACAAATTTATTTTGATTGTGCTGATATTTTCTTATAAAAGTTTGTTAAGGACACATTTGATATAATCTTAAGATGATCTTCAGCCTTAATTCATGTAATCTTCCATTTTAGTAGGATAATTAAGATAATGACTTTCATGATTGTTGGCCTAAATTATGCTGCAAATCATTCATATGAGATTTAACTGCTACTTTTTTATTGGAACCCCTTCCCTGTCTTTATCAGATGTACTCCACAAAAGTACTTTTGCCCACTCTTCATCAAGTTATTTCTTCAATTAAATGGATCGACTTGTTAATTTATTCATTATATATCTTTGGGGAACGCCTTTAATTTGGTAGAATTATTGAGTCATCGACATTTTCCACAAAAAGGTTTCAGAAAAATCAATTAAGGCCTCATTTGTTTGCACTTAATGGAGGTCTGAATCTTAATCATTCAGATTTCAGACATTAAGTACGTTTGTTTTTAAAGTCTGAATCTTAATTATTTAGATCTTAATCATTAAGTGTGTTCGTTTTTTTACTTCACAACCACTTAATGGGTCTGAATAGGTCTGTATGATTAAGATCTATAACAACGACTTAATTTCATTAAGATGCTATCACATATTCATATTAACTGCCGCCACCGCCTACCATTATCAACTACCACTATGCCGCCACCACCACTATACTCAACCACCACCACCACCACCATCCTCCATCATAACCGCCACCATTATCAACCATTACCACCCACTATCCCCACCACTCCGACCACCATCATTCTCACCCACAATCAACACTCATCCACCTCAACTACCACAACTGACCACCCCATCACCATCAACAACCACAGCCGGTACTGCCCATCTTATAACCTACCACCACCCACCCACCACCTTCCTCAGTCACAACTATTACCACCACCCGCCATTATTACCTATCACCACCCATCGCCAGCATCCTCAATCGTAATCGCCACCACTACCAACCGCTACTAGCTACTAGCATGAACCACCATCATCAACCAAAACTATCACCAACCAACGCCTCTAGTCGACATTCACCCGTTAGCCATCACCACCAACAATTGTCATATTTTAAAAAACTATATATTTTGTTGATAGAATATTATATTAGTTAGTATTACATTTGAATTTTATGTTTATTAATATTCAAATAAAGATAAATTTTATACATTCAGATGTTAAAAATCAAACAGTCTTAATTAGTTCTATTCAGATCTTAATACACATCTTAATATATTCAGATATGTATTCAGATTCAGATGTCTTAATCTTAATACACATCTTAATATTCAGATGTGTATTCGGATTCAGACGTCTTAATCTTAAAAAATACAAATGAGGCTTAAATTATCTTTAAGTAAGCTTAGTTTAATGTGGTAGCAAGCCTGCTTTATTGATTTAAAATTGAGGAATAAGTGTTCAAATTATATCACTGCCCACTTTTCAATCATGTATTTGAAAAATAGCTGCTTTCCACAAATGAAAATATGAAAATTTAGAATAAATTTGAACTTTAGGACAATGATTATTTTATTACTTGGACTGAAAAGTAATTATTTACATTTTGATAAGCTCGTTATCATGTTTGAGTTTCACCTTTTGTATTTGGAAGGTTTTTCTTATTTTCGCAAGGACAGTAAAGCTAGATAAAGGAAAATAAAGTATGAAGACCTAATTTTTCATTTTGTTTCCTTTAAAAGAGTGGGGAATTAGAGATGGCAATGGGGTGGGGAGAGACGATTGCGAGGCGTGTCGAACCTTAACCCGCAAAGATTTCAACCTGTCCCGCCCCGCCTCACATAAAAAGTTCTTCTATTTTCAACCCGCACTGCCCCGTACCGCCCCGTATAACAAAATATTTTTTCGTTTTTTTAGTGAGGATTAATTCGGTGGCAAATCTTTTTCTAACTTGAGACATCATTCATCTCCATTCTTTAGATACTTTTTTTTTAAAAAAATTCAACTTTAGACAGTAAATTGCTAATTAATATACTCACTTTTTCCCTTCTCAACATTTATTTTTGCTTTGCATATAAAATATAGTAGTATTTACTTAGAGAGAGACCTTTATATGCACTGTTATTATTATTTTTCTTTCACGGGATGATTTTAGCTTTGGCTCCGAAATTTATGATCCTTTAATTTATTTAGCGAAATTGCAGGCTTCAGACTCTTATATTTATAAACAGTAAGAACACTCCTAAACAAAAAGAAACTACAATAATTCAATATATATTTATTTTGCAAAACTTTTTTTTCTCTCAAAAGTACATTGGGGAAATTATATATTCAAGATTCTAGATTATTGTCATAAGATTTGTAGTAATAATTAGTAACCACGTACCAAAAATTGTTTGTTCAAGAATTAAATGTGTAAAAGATAAAACTTTCAGTTGCAACTTGCAAATCCTTAACCTAGCCACTTATTTTGATCTAATACGCAACATACCCGCAATTAACCCGCAACCGCCCTACAATCGTTTTAAACACTCTTTAAAAATTTGAACTCGTCCTGCACCTGCATAACCTTAAAGCCGCCCCGCCCCGCAAAAGTTCAAACCCGCATCGTCCCGCACCGCCTTGTTGCCATCACTATGGGGAATGCAATTTTTTGGTATTATCTTTATTATTTTCTTAGCATATCTTGCATTCTCAAGTTAGTGAGACGATTTAACAAATATAAAATAGAGACAAACAAGAGAGAAGACCTCAATTTACATTTCTGTCGTCCCTATTCCAAGCAGAGGCGAATTTAGGATTTCTTGAATATGGGTGCCCATCAAAAAAAATAGAAAAAAAGTATTAAGTGCGAATCGATCATTGTTCCTTAGGATAAATAATCCAATATTCAACCAAGCGTACCATTCAATTCTTTAGCAGCTTGGGTGCCATAAATAATATTAGACTAATTCTAGAAAATAGGTATATAAAATACCTAGTTTGACGGTGAGACCATGAGTTCACGTGCCCCATAATTAGGGCTATAAATCCGCCCTTGATTTCAAGGGGTCTCAATTTCATTTAACTATCCTTTTATAAAAGACTTTGAGCAAAACCGGTACAGCCCGGTGCAAAAAGCCACAAAGCATTCCGTATTCATGCAAGGTTCGAGGAAGGGACGCACCACCAAGGGATGTGATGTAAGCAGCCTAGGCCTAATGCAAGTATTAATAACTGTTTTCACGGTTCGAACTCGCAACTTATAGGTCCTATTGAGACAACCTTACCATTGATCCAAGATTCCTATGCGTGAGCTAAACCAATGTTAAGAATATGAAACTCAAAACTATCACAAGCAGGAAATCTCATTAGTATATGTAATGGAACGTCTTAAAAGTTTAAGTAGTTACTCCTATAAACAGAGGATACTTTATTACTACTTCAGTATGTCTTTAGAACGACAAATTTGAGGAAAAAAGTGTCCCCTAATATATTTAATTTAGAGATTTTTTCCTATCTATACCATATATGAAATCTTATTACTAAAAATGTACATATTTTTATTATTACCCGCCATGTTTATATTTTTCCTACAAAATTTATACCATTCATTAAATATCCAATATTAAGAGCTGATTCCTTCCAAATTAGGCGCCTACAAATCTGGGATAAATATTTGAATAGCTTATTCCTTCCAAATTAGGCGCCTAAAAATTTGGGACTAAATATTTTTTCATATTCACATCAGATTTGTTTCCTCCCTTTTCTGCAGGCTTCTCTTTCATCATTTTTCACGTATTTCTGTTTCTCCAATACCATTCCCATTTGAAGAATGACTCAAGAATGTGCAAAGAAGATACATATGCTACTAGCGCCACAAACAAGAAGCTCGAAATAGTAATGAATAAAACGAGATATATGCAACAGGCCACTTCTAGGTTAACAGAAAACAACAGGGACGTTGCAACAGTGAGTAGATTTGAAGCTGGAAGAATAGAAAAATATATTGGTGAAATGAAACTATCTAAGTTAAACATCTGCTTCCAAACACAAAAAAATGTTGACTACAAAATTTTCTCCTAATCTACAAAAAAATCTATAAATAAACAACAAATCAGTTTACGTATGTATAAAGTAGTATTGTTTTTGAAGGGTATCTACAAAATTACTACATTTATACTACAATTACACTACAATCTATATTGAAAAAAGATGTTGACTACAAAATTTTCTCTTTATCTACAAAATTTCTATAAATAAACTACAAATCAGTTTAAGTATTGTATAAAGTTGTATTGTTTTTAAGGGTATCTATAAAATTATTACATTTATACTACAATTAAACTATAATCTATGTTGAAAAAAAATGTTGACTACAAAATTTTCTCTTCATCTACAAAATTTCTACAAAAAAAACTACAAATAAACTACAAATCAGTTTAAGTATTGTATAAAGTTGTATTATTTTTAAGGGTATCTACAAAATTACTACATTTATACTACAATTAAACTACAATCTTATGTGAAAAAAATGTTGCCAATAAAATTTGCTCTTCATCTACAAAATTTCTACAAAACTAAAAATAAACTACAATTGCACCCATACTCCCACACTTATATTGCACGAAATCGACTAAGTTAAACCAACACAAATACAAATTTCAAGCTACTAGCAAAAAATTGCACGAGATCGACTAGGATTAAAAAGAAGAGAAAATGAAGAAATTGTCGATGAGAAGCTTTAAACTCGAGGAGAACCAAATAGAAGGTGAATCAAGAGTTTAGGACTGAGATATTGATTTTGCTGACTTCATCTTCTTTTTCAGATCTAGCTAGTGTTTTGATTTTGATTATTCTACATCTTGATGGTTACGGCCTTTTGAAGCTCGCCGGAGGAGGTTACAGAAGATTCATATGGCTACCCCACAAATTTACAATTGAGAATTGTCTATGTTGAAAAACAATGGGTTTCATATTGAATCTCTTTGGCTAAAAATCTGATTATAAAAAATGGGTCTCATTTCTGTATTTTTTGAGAAGAAGAAGGAATGGAGAAGAGAAAGAAATGGGAGGGGAAAAATGGCGTTGGTCAGATCTTGGGAATTAAGGGGAGAGAGAAACGTAGGATATATGGACACCTTTAATTAAGGAGTAAAAAACTGCTAATTAATTATGCCTCTAAATTAATTATGGTATATAAATGGTAATTTGGTATGCTGAAATGCAATTAACTCAAACCTTAGGATATATGGACACCTTTAATTAAGGAGTAAAAAACTGCCAATTAATTATGCCTCTAAATTAATTATGGTATATAAATGGTAATTTGGTATGCTGAAATGTAATTAACTCAAACCTTAAACATTGAGGGTAATAAGGTTTCATATGTGGTATAGGAAGATAAAAATCCCATAGGGGATATATTTAATGGATATTAAAGGTGGTCCATTCTACCCAGCCCTAAGCACGAGAGTTTTATAAACCTCTTTGACCTCTATTCTATAGATCTATTGTACGAATATACATCAAATGTTCAAAACAACTTTGATTCTTTGAGAGTAAATTATCCTTTCTTTTCTAAATGAAGATTTATCATTTAATTAATTTGGTGTAGTATCATACTAGCATTGAATCCTTTTTTTTTTTTGGGGGGGGGGGGAGGGGGTGGTGGGAGGGAGGTCAAGTATCATTTTGAAAAATATAAAAAAAGGAATTTCTTATAGTATTGAACTATTTCTACAATTGTTATTTCTTATTGTTTATTTTTTAATGTTTAACAGGAAGAATTTTTTTTGGAAAACATAACAGCCAGTAATCCACCTTTTTTTCAAAGAACATAAAATATGGGGTTTTCTTATTTCATTTTCTTTTGACCAAATAAAATATTGGCTTACTCTGACTTTTAGAGAAAAAAGTGTTAAATCTTGCGAATCTCTAGGAAAATATTGGGCTTATTTTTCAAAGGATAATCAATTCCTTGTGAGATTCTCTAGGCAAACAAAATGTGGGCAATGAGCATCTTCTTCTGACTTTTATATGGAATTAAATTGTATTAGAAGCTAAACCAAAGTAACAAACACAGTGAGTAGAATGATAATTAGGAGTTATGACACCAACTTTACTTATCTGGTATCCATGATAAAGTAAATTCTTTTAAGACATTGCTCTGCATTTATGTGTGAGAGACAGAGAGCTCATAGATTATTCTCTTTGATTTAAAATAATACTACTAGTTATTTGAAAAATTGATAATTTTAATATACTTAATGCTTTGAAAAATTAGAAGTCATTAATGTTTTTTTTTTTGTAAATTTAGTTTTTCTTTATCAATTATAAAGTAGTATTAATGAACTTAGATGTTTAAGAGATTAAGGATAGTGCAAAAAAATAACTTTTCTGAGTAAAATTATTAAATATTTTTAGTGATAGAGTGTATAACGTTGAAAAGACAAATAATATGAATAACAAAAATATCTAAATAAGAATTTAAAAGCTTAAAATATTATATAATAGTCGAATTGAGAAGAGATAAGTGGGGTCAACCATTCAAGAGTCTGAAACCGAAATGTTATCTTTTTGGACTCAAAACACTTACCTTAATATGTAAAACGCAGTTATGAACCACGTTTTACCTTAACGTCCGTTTGCGACGTTAAGGTAACACGTGGTTTAATACTGCATTTTACATAAAACGTGATTTAATACCGCTTTTTACCTGGAAGCTGATAAGACGACTATGTAAAGCACGATTTATAAACGCACTATATGTAAAATGCAGTATTAAACCGCGCTTTACATATATAAGTACTCGTCTCCTTTCCTTTCCCCCCACGTTCTGGCAGAAAACCTTCCCCCATTAACTCGATAAAAAATTGGGTGGACCCCACCCGCCCCACAAAAACTAATCAAAGTTGGTCCCACATCCTAGCCAAGCCTTCTATTGTTGTGGGTTGCTTGTTTCAGAGTCAAATTTTTAATTCTTCAATAAACCGAAAAATATAAATCGAGGTATTCCGATTTAGTTTATGTCGAAACTCGTATAAATAATGCATATTAGTTGTTTTGAATGTGTTCCATGCTGTTTTGTATTTTTTTTGTGTGATTAAATTGGTATGTTATTTTTATCCGGACTAAGATATTAACGTTCTAAAAAAATATGTAAAAATTGCAAAATCGTTATTATTTGTTAATAAAAATATTATTAAATTATTATTACTGTTTTATATGTATTTTTGTGAATATTTTGTGATTAAAATGTATTTGTTGTGTTTTATCTGGTTTATATTATTTATTTGCTTAAAGACTAGTAATATAGTACCCTTTTAGAGTAGTAAAATGTAGTGCCTTTTAGCGTAGTATAATGTAGTGCCTTTTACCGTAGTATAATGTAGTGCCTCTTAGCGTAGTATAATGTAGTGCCTTTTAGCGTAGTATAATGTAGTGCCTTTTAAAAAAACTTTTCTTCTCAAAATGCTCTCGGCGCACGTTAGTTAAACGTACGCTGAACTAGTATCCATGGCAAGAGGAAGAGGTAGAGGAAGGGGAAGACCTCGGAAATATCCACTAGCAGCACTAAAAGCACTATTAACTGCAAAACAGCCATTAATGGAGAAAACTCCACCAGCTTCAATTCAAAATCCAGCTCAGAATTCAGCTCAAAGTTCCGATCTTAGCAAAGGAGCAGTTGCATGTACAATTGGAGCAAGTTCAAGTCAATCAAGTGTAGCTAAGAAGCTAGATCTGACAAGTAACTCTCTTATAGAAGTAGTATCCGAAGGGATAGAGAAGCAAACCAATGGAGCAGTGATTACGCAGAATCCAATCCAGATACAGAGTGACCTAACTAACAAAGAGGATCCTCCGGTAGTGAAGAAGGACCAAAAAGACGAAGATAAGGCCCCATGGACAACGCTCTTCCAGAAGAACAGATTTGCATCTAATGGTATGTCACTTTCATACATACCACCATTGTTAATAGATGGTGAACCTGTGGTCCAATTAGATAAGGCAAAGGTGGAAGAAGAAGAAGCTAAATGGAAATGTGTTTTGATTGCTTATATTTTAGGTGATGGACTAGGGTATAAAGCAATGCAAAGGTATATTAGTATTCACTGATCTCATGTGCCTGAACCTGACCTGTTTTATCATGAGGAAGGTTATTATATAATCAGATTTAAAAATATGGAGGATGCTCGTGAAATTTTATGTGCAGGACCTTACTCCATAGCTAGTAAACCTATCATCCTAAAGCCAAGGACCCCGGATTTTGACTTTACAGAGGAATTTCCCACTTCCATTCCTTTGTGGGCAAAGTTTCTTAAACTTCCTATGTCATGTTGGGGTATGAGATCTTTAAGCAGAATAGCAAGTGTGATTGGGAAACCTATTTTTGCTGATGAATGCACAACAAAGCAGACTAGAGTTTCATATGCTAGGATGCTTATTGAGGTTAATGTTACTAAGGAACTGCCAAGTGAAGTGTGAGTGATGGAACCAAATGGCAAAAAATTCCTACAGAGTGTATCTTTCGACTGGAAACCTGCTTACTGTGAGAAATGCCTAGTAGTGGGACATAGATGCCAAGCTCAAATCAAGACTGGTGTTCAAGGACCTCCTAAAAAGGGTAGAATTATCCAAGAGTGGAGAACTAAAGTATCAGCTCCTACTGAATAAAAACAGGAGATCCAACAAGGCAATAATATCAAGATAGTTGAAACTCAACAGCCTAAGGAGAAGGTTCAACCAACAGGTGATCATAACATTACAGGGAAGGGAGATTCTGGTCCCAGGATGGCTGAATTTCAGCAGACTAAGGAGAAGGCTCAACCAATGGCTGATCATGATAATACAGGGAAGGAAGATAGAGGGAAATCAATACAAAGTCCAGAGCTGAACATTGTCAACTTTCCTCCACTATCACCTATTCCTGTCAAGAATAGATTTGAGCCTGTGTCTAATAGCAAGTATAATATTCCACCTAGTGATAAAGGTGGAACAAGCTATCACTGATGAAGTGGCTATTCTGGAACATCAGGGGTGTAAATAAAAGGTATAAGCAAAAGGAAGTTAGGGAATATATTAGAAGTAACAAAATAAACTTAGTAGGATTAGTGGAAACCAAGTTAAAGAAGAAAATGCTCAAAAAATATTGAAGTATATTGCTCCTGGCTGGGATATTCTGACTAACTACAGAGAAGCTAAGAATGGTAGAGTATGGCTGCTATGGAACTCTAATATTCTCATGGTTACNAGGATTAGTGGAAACCAAAGTTAAAGAAGAAAATGCTCAAAAAATATTGAAGTATATTGCTCCTGGCTGGAAGTATATGGACAACTATGAGTAGAGTAGCNCAATGTTATCTGACTGTTGTTTATGGATTTAATGGGTTAGAACAAAGAAAGGAACTGTGGTAGAATCTTCAACAAATTGCTACAATTGGTACTAACCCATGGTTGGTTGCAGGTGACTTTAATGTTGTTCTGTATGCTAATGATCGATTGTCTTGTAATCCAGTTAGTTTTGCAGAAACTCAGGATTTCAGCTCATGTTTGCAACAAACAACATTATCTGAACTTCCTTGGCAGGGTGAATACTATACTTGGACAAACAGGCAACCTGGAGTAGATAAGGTTAGCAGCAAAATTGATAGAGTTCTTGGGAATTATGAATGGATGATGAACTGGAATCGTGTGGAGACAGTATATGATCTGCCTCAGATATCAGATCATGCCCCTATGCTTCTAACTCTTACAAACTCATCTTGGAATGGGAAAGTTCCATTTCGATTCTTCAATGCATGGACTAACCATCAGGACTTTACTCAAATAGTGACTGAAGGGTGGAATTCTATGAACTCTGTTGGTACTATGAAATCTGTTTGGTATAAACTGAAGGAATTGAAAGCTCCCCTAAAAGCTTTGAATGTTAAAGAATTTAAAGGAATCAATCTGAGAATTGAAGCAGCTAGAAGGGACCTTAAAGATATACAAGAATAGCTTGCAAGTAAGTATTCAGATAGTCTTTTGAAAAGGGAGAAGGAGACATTACTTAACCTAGAGAACTGGTGTATGATTGAGGAGAATATACTGCAGCAGAAGGCAAGAGCTAAATGGATCCAACTGGGAGATGATAATACCAAATATTTCACAGCTGTTATGAAATATAGATCACAGATGAAACAAATCAATGATATTACAACAAGGGGTGGAGATAGAATTACTGATCCTGAAGGCATTAAAGAAGAGATTTTGGATTTCTACAAGTCTCTTATGGGATCAACAGCAAGGACACTTCCAGCTATAAATAGATCATACATGTCCAATGGTCCCAGACTAACTCAACAACAAAGAAGAGACCTATGTGCAGATGTTACTGATCAGGAAATTCTGGAGAGCCTAAAAGCTATTGGAGATGATAAGGTACTTGGTATTGATGGATACAATGCTGTCTTTTTCAAAAAAGCATGGAACATTATTACTAAAGAAGTCACAGATGCTATTAGGGAATTCTTCTTAACCTCTAAGATGTATAAGCCAATCAATTGTTCCACCATCACCCTAGTGCCTAAAGTCACTAAACCTACCACAGTCAAAGAATATGGACCAATTGCATGTTGTACAGTATTATACAAAATGATCTCCAAGATTCTAGCTGCTAGACTTCAAATGATCATGGCATGCATAATCTCTGAATCCCAAGCTGGTTTTATTCCTGGTAGGAAAATTGCAGATAATGTAATATTGGAACATGAGCTAGTAAAGTCTTATACTATAGCCCAAATCTCCCCTAGATGCATGATTAAAATAGACCTTCAAAAAGCCTATGATTCAGTTGAATGGATATTCTTGCAACAAGTAATGGAGGAGATTGGTTTTCCTGATAAATTCATAAAGTGGATCATAGAATGTGTCACATCAGTTAGTTACACAGTGCTGATCAATGGAGAAACTACTAAACCTTTTGAAGCTGCTAAGGGTCTTAGACAAGGAGACCCCATCTCTTCTTTCTTGTTTGCTATTGTTATGGAGTACTTGAGCAGATCATTCAGGGAAATGGGAAAGGATAAGTTGTTCCAATACCATCCTAGATGCAAGAAACTGAGCATAACTCACCTGAGTTTTGCTGATGATCTTCTCCTTTTTTCTAGAGGTGATCTTCTTTCTATATCCACCCTATACCAGTACTTCTCTCAGTTCTCTAAAGCATCTGGATTGCAAGCTAATATGAGTAAAAGTGCAGTATATTTTGGGGGAGTGAAACAAGTGTAAGGCAGCAAATTTTAAGCTATCTTGGATTTGTACAAGGGGAGTTGCCCTTCAAATACTTAGGCATCCCTTTGTCCTCCAGGAAAATTGCATTGATCCAATGGCAACCTTTAATTGATAGAATCACAGGGAAGATATATTCTTGGACTGCAAAAAAACTCTCTTATGCTGGTCGAATTCAGTTAGTCAAATCTGTGTTCTTTGGAATTCAAGCATAGAAGCTACATATGGTCTGGTACTAATACTATTACCAGAAAGAGCTATGTGGCATGGGATAAAATGTGTACTCCAAAATCAACTGGAAGAATGAATATCATTAACCTGCTGATCTGGAACAAGGCTGTTATTGCTAAAGTTTGCTGGGATTTAGCTTATAAAGAAGACAAGCTGTGGATTAGGCGGATCAATGCCTACTACATTAAACATCAACAGTTTCACACTATGCCTATCCCAAAGCAAGCTAGTTGGATGGTTAGAAGAATAATAGCTTCCAGGGATATCCTACAACAAATGCAGTGCACAAGAGGGGACAAAGAGACTATCAGACATATGTATCTACAACTTCTGGGAGACCTACCAAGAATGAGTTGGAAGAGCTTAGTTTTTCAGAACTTTACTAGACCAAAGGCTATCTTCAGCATGTGGTTAATGTTACATGGAAGATTGCCTACCAGAGATAGAATAACAAGCTGGGGAATGACCATTGACCAAAGTTGTGTATTATGCCAAGGACAACTAGAAACAAGAGATCATCTGTTTCTGCACTGTCCTTATGCAACAGAACTATGGAGTAGAATATGGAAATGGATTCAACAAGATTAAGGAAGCTACGGCAATTGGCAACATCACCTTCAATGGATCATCAAGAAAGCAAAAGGGAAATCCAACAAAGCCAGTATTTGCAGATTGGTATTCACAGAAACATGCTATGCATTATGGATAGAAAAGGAACAATCGTATCTTTGAAAAAAGATATCGTCATTGTGATAGTATAGTTTGAGAGATAGCCTATATTTGTAATGTTAGAGTGGAGCTTAAAGCTAGAAGTCAATTACATAAATACTTATTAGTATAGAGAGTAGCAAAGTGTATAGTCCTTGGGAGTAGATTATGGTTACTATGACCTAGTTGAGATAATAAGTAGAGTTTGATACTGATTATAGTTTTGTAATGATCTCTCTTTGGTGATTAATATAAAGAAAGTTAATTACCAAAAAAAAATGTAGTGCCTTTTAGCGTAGTTTCCCTGTAGTTTAAATATCTCTTATACTAAAAAATACATCAAAATAACTGATAGATCAAACACAAACTCTGTCCAATTATAGTCAACATATAATTGGTGCTACTGGGTCGCAAATATCGAGCCTGGAACCCATATATGAATATTTAATAATTAAATATTGTATAATTATAAAAGTTAATTATTTAATTTACAAACAAACATATAGAATTATAAAACTAACATGTAAAATAATAAAACTAACACATAGAAGAATTCAGGATAAATTGATGCTACTGGGACGAAAATATCGAGCGTGGAACCCATATGTGAATATTTAATTATAAAAATTAACTATTTAATTTACAAATTAACATATAAAATTATAATAAAACTAACACATACAAGAATTCAGGATATCTTGGTGCTACTGGGCCGCAAATATCGAGCCTGGAACCCATATGTGATCTAATTATAAAAATTAATTATTTAATTTACAAACTAACATATAAAATTATAAAACTAACATGTAATTAATGTTGTTTAATTTACAGTAGACGACATGGAGGTGCCGCTTATTCGTCCCGAACCTTCCAGCGATGAGCTATTGTCGTTGCAGGGCGATCATAGGTCCGCCCACATATGGGAGGGAGAGTTACTGACCCAGACTCTCCGCGTCAGGAGAGTGGACGGCATGTGGGACTTTCTGCATGACAGAGTTCTCCATCCCCGTGTAGTCACACGCCTGCGGGAGACGGGTTCCTATAGGATTTTGGAGATCGGGCGCAACTCGATTAGTCTTTGTTCATGGCCCTGATAGAGCGGTGGCGACCGAAGACGCACACATTCCACCTGCCCATTGGCGAGGCCACCATCACACTGCAGGACGTGGAGGTTTTATATGGGCTGCCCGTTGCTCTGCTGCATGGCATGAGAGAGATGACACGTGTGTAGTACCTGGACATGCTGCAGCGGCTCACTGCTTTCCGGCTAGAGGATGAGAATGTACTGGCCGGGACCAGTTGTTTTCCGTTGACGACTATTCGACAGTGGTTGGAGGCATTGCATCCTGACTTCGATGGCGATATACCAGATTATCATGTTGACCGGTATATGAGGTTGCTGCTACTCCTTATATTTGGAGGGGTCTTGTTACCGAACACTTCGGGGAACCTAGTCAGCTTGAGATTTCTTCATCATCTTGAGCTGCTAGATGATTTACCCCAGTACAGCTGGGGTGCTGCTGTTCTCGGCTACTTGTACAGGTAGATGTGCCGGGCGAGCATGGGCACCCAGCGTGACGTTGCTGGATTTTTGCCGCTACTGAAGGTGACAACATATTCGAATACTTTATTCGTTTTAACATACCTAGTAAAAATATATCTTAAATTTTACGTCAATTTTTTGTGTTAGGTTTGGGCCTGGGAGCGGTTCCTGCAATTGCATCCACCTCTACCACCATTAGATCTAGATGTACCACCTCCGTTGCTCCCTCTAGCTAGGAGGTGGGTTCTCCGGCGGGGACATACGCGCGAGTACGAGGCTCGGCATAATCTCTCCTTGTGCAGGGATATCTTGGATTTGTTGGATGGCGCACAGGTTAATGTATATCTAAGTTTACTTGTCATAGCTTCAAACACAAGTTGCATATACTGACGGTAGCTGTTCTTACTTAATAGTTCATCTGGACGCCATACAGCGACGCGTTGATAGCTGGCTTGCCCTGTTATTGCTCGACCGACCGACTTATGTGGGGCTCTTCCATCCCGTTGATCTACCTTGATATTGTGGAGCATCATGCCACCGAGCGGGTACTTCGCCAGTTTGGCAGGACGCAACTCATACCAACACCGCCCACCTGGCAGACCACACATTACCAGCAGGATGATCATACCAGGGCAGACGACGCATATTTGGCATGGCTAGAGGAGCAGATCGATACTTGGGACCGGCGATCTGACCTAATTCCACCCCCTTCACCGAGTCGGCTGGATACTAAGCATGATTATAAGGGCTGGTACAGCAGCGTTACCCGTCTTTTCGTCGGGAATCCCATTCATCGAGCTGGCGGTCGGTACGTTCCATACGCCGGGAGGCACGAGGCACTGGTATGTTATTTGGTATTCTTACTTATAAGTGTGATCTAGCGTTCCGTAATTTATATTTTACATGTTGTGCAGGCTATTGGCCTACATTTGTTCCACCAGTTGGGACTGCAAATGCAGCAGCATGTCGGTGAGGGAGTGGTCACTTTGCACGAGTATGGTCGGCAGGATATAGAGCTAGCTGCCGGACACTACATCGAGCCAGAGAGGACCAGCGCTTAAACCATGTCCCTGCTTATGTGGCGCTAGAGCACTACCATCGAGGTAGGCCTGTCCCATGACCGAGGGGAGCACGAGGCAGGGTTGCCCCACGAGGCAGGGCTATCCCACGGGGTCGTGGGGGCCGGTGAGGAGGTGGTCCCCAGCAAGGGGGCGTTGAGGCACTTGTTCAGGCACCTGTTGAGGATGTTGGAGCTGATGTGCCGGGTGACCTCCATCAGCCAGATGAGCATCACAATAGCATGCCGTCATACAGCCTTCAGCTGGCGTTCACTCCAGCAGCATCGCAGGTGACCCCGTCAGATCCATTGTTGATCACGGGCACGAGCATTACCGGAGATGATTGGGAGCAGTTCTTTTCAGGCCCATCGACCGCTGCTGAGGATCGGCCGACCCGAGATGTGGATGGTGGGTGCCGGCTGAGTTATGGCTCATCGTCGACTGGTGCTGTGGATCTTTCACATGCGCATGTACGTTTGTATTACTATTAAATTTAAATTTATTTTTATCTCATTGATTCGCCATAAATAACTTTATAATTTTCTTATTAAGGCTTCATCCCAGCCCGTCACGGAGGCCACTTTGTGCGATGCTGAGCAGGATGCGACAGATGCTTATATTCAGGAGCCCGACGAGACCATGGTAAGACAATTTAAATTTTTTTGACACAACACGTACATTACTAATATATATTTTCATATACTGAACTGACTTATTCTTTTGTAGGTTGATGATGGACCGACGACCCCTTCTACCGATCCTGCCAGCACTACTGACGATCATGCTACAGCGCATCCTCCGATAAAGAGGCGACGTGATGAGGATGATCCTGATAACGTAGCTGGGTGGGAAGGGATGCACCTCAGGCCAGCGGCTGCATTGAAGCACACAGGTTGTGGGACATATTGATTTTGTTTTTTTGTATTTTATGTACGTTATGTAAATATTATTTTATTTAAATAATAATAACAATTTTTTATGTTTACAAATATGTGCATTATATTTTTATTTCCCCGTTTCTTCTTTATTTCAACACTACAACACAAACACAAACATAGAAACTTAACATAATTTAAATTCAGTGCAACTAATGAAAACACATGACACGGGAAACTTAAAGATAAAGTACTACACTCAACACATGCATGTCATTGTTTAGTCACCACCGCCTATTATTCTCAGCTCCAACCACTTAAATTTCTCTTCCAGCTTATTTTTTTCTTCTTCCACCTCTTTTAGTTTCTCCTTCAACTCCGCAATTTTTCGTTTATATTCTCGTTCATATTCCAACTGTTTTTGGTCAAATTATGAAGATACTGCAAAGATCGTTTGTAGCATTCCTGCTCACAGTGTTCATCAAGCCATACCTCAAAATTGCAAAAATTTCCATTGTTGTCTCCAAACCTGTTCACACACATCCAATATCTGCGCCCAACTTGACCATCATCCCAACAGTCCGCCATCATACAACGTTTGCCACATTAGCACATTGGTACATACATGCGTTCAGACATCTGTTAAAGCAAGAAAAACCCCCTGCTTTTATGGAAAGTTTTGCTATTTGTTATGGTTAAGCGCAGAAAATAACTAGAATGCGTTATTTATAGGCAAGGCAACACATATAACATAGTATTTAACCGCGCTATATATATTCATACAAAACACAGTATTTAACCGCGCTATGCTTTGCGTGTTAAAGATTCTTTCCGATACAAAATAGCTTTTTCGCAGTCGGGCAGCTTTTCAGATCGACAAGGCAACACACATAACGTAGTATTTAACCGCGCTATATATATTCACACAAAATGTAGTATTTAACCGCGCTATGCTTCGCGTGTTAGAGATTCTTTCTGATACAAAACAGGTTTTTCGCAGTCGGGCGGCTTTTCAAATCGAAAAGACAACACACATAACATAGTATTTAACCGCGCTATATATATTCACACAAAACGTAGCATTTAACCACGCTATGCTTCGCGTGTTAAAGATTCTTTCTGATACAAAACAACTTTTTCGCAGTCGGACAGCTTTTCAGATCGACAAGACAGCACACATAACGTAGTATTTAACCGCGCTATATATATTCACTTATTTATCAAACATCTTCCTCCTCTGACAATGTAGTTTTCTAATAATTTTGGAGTGACACTCGAAAGTGAATGTAAAAATTTTCCATTTTTTTTATCAAATACTATTTTTGATTACGTGAACGGGAGGGAGAAATTCATTAATTTACTTAACTGAAAAATATTAAATATCAATAAGATTTAACAACAATGGAAACATAATTTTATTTGATACATCTTGCAACATAAACAAGTACATACACTTATTACAAAAAATACTACGAAAACAAAACACTACGTGTATCCTTGATAG
Source organism: Nicotiana attenuata (assembly GCF_001879085.1). Lineage (NCBI taxonomy): Eukaryota > Viridiplantae > Streptophyta > Magnoliopsida > Solanales > Solanaceae > Nicotiana > Nicotiana attenuata. Next base: position 25,220,881 of record NC_031989.1, read on the forward strand.
TTGGGCACATTTGATGAACTTGCACCAGGAGCTGGATTACCACCGCCACCCAAACCAACTGATGGACATTTACGACGGTCGTGTCCTGTTTGCGAGCATATGCCACATTTACGCGCATAAACGGTATCACCAACATCCATTTGGTTCCGTATACACGTTCTCTTTTGAAATTGTAGCTTACGCAGATATTCCTTGTTACACAGCATTTTAAATGGTTCCGGCGGCCAATAATGCTCAGCACCCACTGGCTGCAACTGCCCACTATATGTGTTTAAGTACGCAGTAACATTGTATTGCCTATCAACATATTTGGTTGCCCCTAAGCCTGTATGTTGAAAGAACTTCATGGTATGTGAGCACGGCATGTGATAGATGGTCCATTTCCCACTTGAACACAACATGCTGGCTTCATTTACAGTGTGTATATTATTCCTCCGGTGTTGATGGATAGCGGTGCGAACTTCAAAAATACCCTGGTCGTGATCATATTGTAAAAATGAATGCCAATGTGCTCGCCTCCTATATTTCTCAAATCTTTTCATCGGTATTGGCATAAATTCAACACCCCTCTCCATCAATTCCGATGCACGTCTATGCCTTTCAACAAACCTCTTCGCCATCTGTTTGAATGTCATCTGGACCATGGCAGTGACAGGCAATCCACGTGCAGACTTCAATAACCCGTCGAAAGACTCTAACAGATTTGTAGTCAGGGTTCCCCATCATCTGTCACCATCCGCATGCAATGTCCACTTGTGAAGGTCATGTCGCATCAACCAATTATAGGCTCTTTCGTCTAACTGCCGGATCGATTCCATGCGCCTCCTGAATTTTCACTGATGGTGATAAGTTGCAGCCATCCACATTAAATCATGCAAGTCCTTGTTGGGATATTTCTTCTGTAAGGACTTCAGGTGTCTCACACAGTAACGGTGGTATGCATAGGGTTCCTACCATTCAGGCAAATGCTCTACAGAACTTAATATGCCACCATGTCTATCAGATATTAGACAAATACCTGAACGTTGTTTGACAACGTGCTGCTTCAAGTGGTTCAAAAATAGCGTCCACGTCTCTTGGCTTTCATTGCCACAGATGACAAAAGCTAGTGGAAATATTTGTCCATTGGCATCTACTGCAACGACGATCAACAGCTTAATATCATACTTTCCATAGACATGAGTACTGTCTAAGGAAATTACCGGACGGCAATGCACAAAACCATCAATTGCTGGTTTAAATGCCCAGAATACGTATCTGAATATATATATTCCGGTATTCCTGCACTCCGCTTAAGCTTCCATTCAACAAAAGTCCCGGGGTTAAAGTGTTTCAGTGCGGCCATGTACCTGGGTAGAGATGCAAATGACTTATCCCAATCACCATAAACAATTTCAAATGCACGTTTGAGCCCGAGATATGCCTTTCTTTTGGTAATAGTACACCCATATTCCTGGTGGACGGATGTAATACACTCTTTGAACTTGTACCTAATGGACACTTCAATGTGTGGAATCAGTTGAAGAGAAATCAAGTCAACATCCAAGTTGAAGTCATTCCCATTGAATGTGTCCGTTTCACAATTGTGGGTGCCAATATATTTACCCATTTTCCACAACCCTGTTTCCTTCTTGGTCACAGCAGCATCCAGTGACAACCCGTAAACCATCTACGGCAAACAACCTTGTATACCTCCGGACTTGACTCCCATACTATAATCTCACGACACTCTCTTACGCTGTACATTTTTGCAACCCTGGTTAGGTGAGCTTTATCGGGAAAAAACATGCCCTTTGCCAGCACCATTGGTCTAGACTCATCCCACATTGCTGTCCGAATTTCGTCAAGATCCCTTGTGAGGGCATCCACATCCGGCATACTTGGCAAATTATCAAGGTAGAAAATATGCCTTGAATGAAACGGCACGTGAGACTCGTATACTCTTAGTCTAACGGGAAGTGGAGCATGCTCCCTCGTCAGCTCAGGTTCGACATTCTCTTCCTCCTCATCATCACCCTTGTCAGGGAAGAGTGTGTCATCTCCAAACTCATCGGCATTGTTGTCATAATCACTATTATCTTCCTGACTCTGCGCATCTGCCAAATCCCGAGTAAATACGTCGTCTACCGGCAACTGAGTGAGGTCAGGACTATCAAGTTGCTCGTTTTCACTGCACAAACAACAAAATAATAAGCTACTCAAATTGATAAATACTTTACATATAACTATATCACTTCACTTACAAGTCGTAATGTGTTGACATTCCATGATGGACATTATCCTGTTGGTGATGACTCCCGGATGGACCACCGTGATCCAACACACCAAAACTACGCATATTCCAACTGGGTATGGGTTCATAACTTGTAAAATTCATATCTGGACGGTACCCCCTGTAGAATATATGAGTGTTAATACAAATTCAATAAAATAAAAATAAACATCATAACACAAAGGAAAATTGAAGTTTACCGGTCGTCTTGTGGATTATGTAAAGTAGGAGAGAAATTATTTCCTTGCTCCTCGTTTTCCCGTGGAGATAAGTTTAGATCCGGCCAAACTCTTTCAGCCGAAACCTGTTGGGCTAAAACTGCTCCAGAATAACCACCTGATGATTGAGGGTTATCCCTGTTTTGTGCAATATCATTATTGCGAATGTCTTGAACCTTCACGTACATTTCCAACATTTTTATCAAAATAAGTTCCCGGTATTCATCCGGAGTCCCCAAAAAATCTCTCAGAGTTTCACCATCCTCGATGTTAAACTCAGCGTAACAAGCAACCCCTTGCGGTGTCACAGAATACGGATACTTCCGGTTATTTTAAGATTCAGCGAGCGTTTGCTCAACTTCATTTTATTGCATAACAATGATAGTAGTCTATCGTACTCCATTGTAAGTGGCAACTTAACATGACTCTGTGGAGATAAACTATAGCTCACTGAGTTATTCGCCACCACAACCTCACTCCCCTTCCCCCCCCCCTCCCCCTCCCCCCCAATATAATGAAACACTTACTTTTCGCTCTTCAGACATTATGAAAAAAGCTTGAGAAGTTAACAACAAGAAAAATTTATTACGAAGTTGGAGTAATTCTAAATGATTTTTCTCAAAACCCTTAAAACCTTTAAATAAGGCAATGCCCAACCCCGGGAGATCAAATTTTTGGAAGTAAAATGCAGTTTAAAAGGGCGTTTTACATATTTAAATTATTGTTATGTCAGTTAAGCGCAGAAGAGTTATTGGTAGGCCCACAGAAATATAAAACGCGGTATTAAAAGGAGTTTTATGTAAAACGCTATATTAAATCACGTTTTATGTAAAATGCAGTATTAAACCACGTTTTACCTTAACGTCCCAAACGGACGTTAAGGTAAAACGCGGTTCATAACTGCGTTTTACATATTTTAGTCACTAAGTTTCTTTCACCTATTTAAGTATTTTGAGTCCAAAAAGACAACATTTCGATTCCGGACTCACCATTCAACTACGTTGCGTGAGCAGCGAGCAATGAGGGGCAACGCACTTTCATGTGACGGGCTAATCATCAAAAGTACTGTCGGTGCTCATTAGCCTGATAAAGCACTTGGACTAAAGGAGATTTTAAACTTTAAAATTTGATTGGTAAAAGATTTTGATTTATATTTCTTTTTTATATCTTTTAAATATGTAATAAATTAATATGCCAATTCATAAGAAATTAATTACATTAATCTTCGTACTTCAAATCCACCTCAAAAGGAGGAGTATGAAATTGAGTTTATGAAGTTGGGTGCTTCCTTCAACTTTCACTCACTGTAAGTTACTCCGTTATAACCATTTTTAATTTAATTTTCTTCTATAATATCCGAAGATCAAATTAATAGGAAGAAGTGAAATAGTAAAAGTTGAACTCAAACCTTTTATATAAAAATTCTGGCGAATATCACTGGACTGTAAACTTAATAGTGTATAGTTTATCATTCAAGTCAATAATGCATTTTTCCATTTTTGGATAAATCAAGTGTGAGACAATCTAGAATGCTTACAATATAGTAATAGTACCACTTGTCATGTGGATCCCCTTCTCACGTACAAGTGTCCATGCAAAGATGCCAAGCTCTTGTTTTCTCCTTTGGAGTATAGTATTAAATTGCATTTGAAAATTTCTCTTAAAATATCATAATTTAACTTTCTTGACCTTTTCTTCAATTGGATTCCAGTTTTCCCCTTAACTATGGAAGAAGAAAATCAAAGAACATTACAAACGAAAGACAAGAGGTCAATCATGTGATTTTTCACTTACTAATCTAAATCGATTCATGCGTATGACTCATTTGGGGGAAAAAGCTAGTGTTAACAGAATTTTTTCATTTTTAGGATTCAAATTCCAAACTTTTGATAAAGAATAGATAAATCCCATCCATTTCGCCGCACGTTTCGGTGTTAATCGTACCTTTAGGGTCGTTTGGTACGAGGTATAAGTAGATATAGTGCTGGTATAAAATTTAATATCACTGTATACGGTGAAATCAGAGGGTACAATTTTCCGTCGACGCGACACCTCAAAAACGCGTCTCGAAAATACGGCTGAGTTTTCCTCCCTTGAAGGTCGTCGACGCTTGGCCTCGGGGCAGTATAGACCGACAGCTATGATGAAAAAGTGTGAAGTTCCGTAGGCGCACGACTGAGGCTGACAAAGCCTGTAGGTCTAGCCCTGACCCGTATCAGGGCATTAGGTGGCTACACCTGCCCCATATCTTTATAATTAATGCATCTTGTACAGTCGGGATCCCTCTTAATATATAAAGGGGATCCTTGTTATTTTGTAAACATCGGTTGCTCCGTACAAAAATATACAAGAACATTCTCTCTGCTCTCTAACATATTCTCTTGAATTCATTACTTCATTTATTGCTTACATTTATTGTGTTCTATCCATTGTTCTTCATTTATTACTTATTATTGGCCATAAAGAGCCGTCATTGATTCTATTATGACTGTTAGTCATCCATCGATTATCCCCGATAGCTCCCAGCCGAGCTTCAGACTCGACCCCGAGGTCCTCGAATAAGCCAGCTCGAGGCTCCAACCTTTAGTCATTCGGTTTGGTTATCACCCTGCTCTCAAGCTCTAATCTCGTTTCTAAGTCTTTCACATAGCATCAACTGCTTAACAACTAGCATAAAAATAGATCACGTATTTTTAGAACCTCACATAATCAAATTTAATTGTTATTACCATTTTCATGGTAAACAGTTTGGCGCCCACCGTAGGGCTAAAAATAATAGTGATTATTTTCTTGCTAGTTTCACTACACAAACGCAAGTTATCTTTCACATTTTTTCTTGCCCAAGATCTTTGATTTCAGGTCCAAATGTCCGATTCAGTAAACAACAATCTTGAGAACCACGGAGAAAATGGTGTGGATGTTCCAGGTGCTGGTGTACCACCACGAAACCCTGAAAATGTGCCAGAGCCAATTCCCGTGGACGCGGTCTCGCGCGACGCCCAACTCGTCGATAAGCTCCCACACTAACTGGAGCGTGCACCAAGGCGACCAACAAGAAGCCCAAAAAACCCCAGCTAGGGAAGAACGGGAGGTTAGCCTTCACGTTATTTTTGAAATGTTGCAGGCACAACAGCTGGCTATTGCTCAGCTGCAAAGTCACCAGAAGACTCCTAGCACGGTAGCACCGGGGACGGCTCCCCCAGCCGAGCAGGTACCAGAGAGATCAAGCAACAACGAGTCGGCAGCCGACCCCGCCATCATAAAGATGCTCGAGGACCTCACGAGGAGGATCGAATCGGGCGAAAAGAAGATAGAGGCCAACGATAAAAAGGTCGAGACCTACAATTCCAGGGTCGACCAGATCCCTGGAGCACCCCCGATCCTGAAAGGTGTGGATTCGAAGAAGTTCGTGTAAAAGCCGTTCCCACAGGAAGTGGCTCCGAAACCCATTCCGAAGAAGTTTAGAATGCTAGACCTCCCGAAGAACAACGGAACCTCGGACCCCAATGAGACGTTACTGCTTACACCTGTGCGGTAAAAGGCAACGACTTGAGGGACGATGAGATCAAGTCCGTCCTGCTGAAGAAGTTCGAGGAAATGCTTTCTAAAGGGGCAATGATGTGGTATCACAACCTGGCCCCAAAATCGATAGATTCGTTTGTCGTGCTGGTGTATTCTCTCATTAAGGCACATACCGGTGCCATCAAAGTAGCAACAAGGAAATCCGACGTCTTCAAAATTAAGCAGAGGGAGAATGAGATGCTGTGAGAGTTCGTATCTCGCTTTCAAATGGAACGAATGGAACTACCACCAGTCTCCGACGACTGGGCAGTGCAGGCCTTCACTCAAGGTCTGAATGAGCGAAGCTCAGTGGCTTCGAAACAGTTGAAACAGAATCTGGTTGAATATCCCGCCGTGACTTGGTCGGACGTTAACAACCGATACCAGTCAAAAATCGGGATCGAGGACGACCAACTGGGGGCCCCCTCGGGCTCGGTATACCCAAGCAGGCTTCCGGTAAAGGATCCAAAACAAAACAAAGAAAGGTACCAACCGTACATCAAAGACCGGAGAAACACCCCGAGGTGCAACATACCCCGCAACGACCGAAGGATGGACCGAGGACAGAATCCGTCGGGACGTCGTCNGTGATGAGGACATCGAGACCTTGTCTCAACCTCACAACGACGTACTGGTAATCTCTTTCCTTGTAAATACATTTCAAATTAAACGTGTACTCGTGGATCCAGGTAGCTCGGCCAACATTAGCAGGTCGAGAGTGGTAGAGCAGCTCGGGTTGCTCGACCAAATCATACCCGCCTCACGAGTCCTCAACGGATTCAACATGGCGAGCGAAATAACAAAAGGGGAAATCACCCTCCCAGTCAACGTGGCCGGCACAACCCGAAATACCAAATTCCATGTCATTGAAGGAGACATGAGGTATAACGCCTTTCTCGGAAGGCCATGGATACACTGCATGAGAGCGGTACCGTCCACCCTCCATCAAATGATGAAATTCTCGACAAAAGAGGGGATTAAAACCGTCTACGGGGAACAACATGCGGCAAGGGAAATGTTCACAGTACACGATGTAACGCCGACATCAGTGCCTCCACCCTCGAAGGAGCCAAAGGATTGTCAAACAGTAAAATAGCGATATCAAGCTATGCCCTCGGCTAAGTCCGAACCAAACGAAGCAAAGGACTGTACCGCGTCCTCATGACAAACGATTGAAACATCGCCAGGCACATTCTACACTAAGGTATGACCGTCTCCTTTCTCTTTCAGTTACATTCTACACTAACCGGAGTGCAGGTATTCAATCGAAACGGCCAAAGCACTCTCCAACTCGACGACCTTAGGTTTCAAAAGCATGCGTTGCACTCTTTTCCTTCGACTGGGTTTTTTTATCCCAAAAAGGGTTTTACCGACAAGGTTTTTAACGAGGTCAACATCCATATGCTACCTAAGGAAGACTCAACAAAGTATTCAAGGCTTCTTTTGCAATCAACCTCGAATACTGGGGGCACCTCTCCCAGAAGGTCGCCTACTCGAAGAAGCCAAGATATAGCCGAATGGGGTCTCGGTAGGAAAATGATGTACCTAGGCCAAACGGTCGAACGAACCGTGTACCGTATACGAATA
>NC_031989.1:25228538-25329414 GCF_001879085.1 Nicotiana attenuata
AATAGTATTCATTTACATAATTAACAAAAATTAATTTTATACTTCCAAAATCTGCCCCTATTTACATATTCTAATGTATCAAGGTAACAATTAATTAGGTTAATTTAGTGAATACATCTTTTTTTATCTAGGAGTTTAGTATTTCCTTAACGGCTGTGCAAAGATAAAATGGTCACTTATTATGGACCGGAGGGAGTACCAAAATTACTTATTACAACATACGAAAATATAGCATTATGCTACTCCTTCCGTTCTATAATAAGCGATCTTTTTACCTTTTTATTTTGGTCCAAAATAAGTATCATTTTTACATAATCAAGAATGATGTAACTTTAGTTTTTCATATTTGCCCTTATTTACATATCCCAATGTGTCAAGTTAACGATGTACAAATTTTAATTAAGGATAATTTAATTAAAATACTTATTTCTTTTTTAGGAGTCAGTATTTTATCAAGGGGAGAAAAGGTCGATTCTTGTTGGCAGTCTCAGCAATTTTTTCCTTATTTAAGAAGGTAGCTAAGGATCATCCAGAGAACAAGGTCTACTGACCATTAGTGACACTACAGTCTCTTCTGAGTAAAGAAAAAATGGGGTTCAAAGTTCTCTTTTTCTTTGCTATCCTCTTCTTTTCAGCTGTCTGTGCTTTTGCAGAGGACAATTCTGGCCTTGTAATGGATTACTACAAGGACACTTGCCCTCAAGCTGAAGATATTATCAGAGAACAAGTCAAGCTTCTCTACAAACGCCACAAGAACACTGCATTTTCTTGGCTCAGAAATATCTTCCATGACTGCTTTGTTGAGGTACAAAAAATAAAAATCTATGTTGTTTTTCTTTTTTTTAGGCCACCCTTTTTGAAGATGTTGAATTAACATATGACAAACAACTGTACATTATTTTTTTTCTGCAGTCATGTGATGCTTCATTGTTGCTGGACTCAACAAGAAGGATGCTGTCTGAGAAGGAGACAGACAGGAGTTTTGGTATGAGAAACTTCAGATACATTGAAACTATTAAGGAAGCTGTAGAAAGGGAGTGTCCTGGTGTTGTTTCCTGTGCTGATATTCTTGTTTTGTCTGGTAGAGATGGCATTGTTGCTGTAAGTTTTTAAGACATTTTTTCTTTCTTAAAGTGTTTGTTTCCTTTATTTCTATGTGTACTTGTAGTAGTAGATTTGGATTTACTCTAGTCAATAATTCATTAAGTTTCCAACTTTGAACAAATATTTACTCTGTGGGCATGACTCAAGTTCTTGTCCTTTCATACTAAGTGGAGTATTAAAGACAAGACTTATCCATATATGTATGTTTAACAAGTTCAGATATTTTCTGTGTTTATTCCTTTTTTGACTTTTAAAAGTGGCTTGGTTAAATAGTACTCATATTTACTGACATGTAATGGACTTGTACAACAGCTAGGAGGGCCATATGTCTCACTCAAAACAGGAAGAAGAGATGGAAGGAAGAGCAGAGCAGACATTCTTGAGCAACACCTCCCAGACCACAATGAAAGCATGAGTGTTGTTCTTGAGAGATTTGCCAATGTTGGTATCAACACTCCTGGAGTTGTTGCCTTGCTAGGTACTGTAGACACCCCCCACCCCCACCCCCAAACCCCAACATACAAAAAAAGAGCACTTCAAATTTCTTGGTTCTATTGGTATTTGACTGTGAAGGGGAGCCTTGCGCAACGCTAAAAGTTGTATTCATGTTACCAAAATGTCACTGGTTCAAGTCATGGAAACAGTCTAACACTGCGTACAATAGACCAAACGCGGTCTGACCCTTGCATAGTTGTTTGTACATTAGTACACTACTACTTTTTTTAATTGTTATCCGAGTGAAAAAATCAAAGCTTATTTTGTGTCATTTGGTCTTGAACAGGGGCGCATAGTGTGGGAAGAACACACTGTATGAAGTTGGTTCACCGTTTATATCCAGAAGTAGACCCTCAACTCAACCCAGACCATGTTCCTCACATGCTCAAGAAATGCCCTGACCCAATCCCAGACCCAAAGGCTGTACAATATGTAAGAAATGACAGAGGCACACCAATGAAGCTAGACAACAACTACTACAGAAACATATTGGAGAACAAGGGGTTGATGTTAGTTGACCACCAACTAGCAATGGACAAGAGGACTAAGCCCTATGTAAAGAAAATGGCAAAGAGCCAAGATTATTTCTTCAAGGAATTTGCAAGAGCCATCACTATTCTTACCGAGAACAATCCTCTTACTGGAACAAAGGGTGAGATCAGAAAGCAGTGCAATCTTGCCAACAAGCTCCACTAGAGCACCTAGCTATGGTTGTACTCATTATCACTTTTCCACTTCCTTTGTATAGGTTAGGGAGAGGACAGTGTAAAATGATAGGAATAAGATGGTTTTCTCTCAGTGTGAGTCTGTTTTAGTGCAAGTAGTAGTGGCATGAAATTGGTGGTGACCATGTTCATTACATTCCATGTTCTGTTTGTAAAATTCACTGTTTTGGCTATCCTTTAATTTAATTAAGTTATGAATTTTATGTTAGAATTGGGCTATGGTGAAGGAGATGTTTGATTGTTATAATGCAAGAATGGTGATTATGATTCTTGCACAGAGATTCACTTTTTAACAATACAAGCAAGATTCCAGCAACTTTAGGTGGAACTCAATAATAAAAAGAAGCATCTTCCTGAGGAAAGTTAAAGCAGGAAAAGCAAATTAGGGTCCCATATTTTGGATAAAATATGGGAAAAAAACATTTTTTAAGTTAAAGAAAAAAAGTAAAAAGAAGTTCCTTTACAAGAGAAATAATGAAATTATCCTCAACAATGTCATCACTTACGTCATGGCTGCTAAGACTAAAGATAGTAATATAATAGGGTTCAGACAAAGAGAAAGAGGGTCATGAATGTTGTACAGAAGGGAAGATAGGTAAATGACAATAACAATTAATTAATGTACATAATTACGTAAAAGCAAACAAAAACAACCAGACAGGTGGCTTGATTATAAGAAATCCAATTCAAGAAATAGACTGGTGTTTTTGGGTTATTAATTTCATATCAATTTGAAAGTATGCTCTGAACAACCAAGAAATTGAGTTAGTTGTACCTTAAGGTGCATTCTTGATTAAAGAGGGAAATAATACAAACAAAATACTGGCCATACACTCATACTCTACTCTATTTATAGGTCAAATAGCGCCCAAGACCAAAACACCAAATATTCAAAAGATTACTTGAGGAGGATTATTTTGCTTCTTGCTTGTTCACAGAGAAAAAGTATTAGGACATGCTAGTAATAAATAAAATGACTCATGCTGTTCAGTTAAGAGAAAATATATTTTCATTTATGACTTGTGAGCATGATGGAGAGCAGCAATACTAAAACTTTATCCCTTTTTATTATGTCACTGAAACAATTAGCAAAATGTTCTCACTCTCCTAATGTAGGATAAGTAGCAGCCAGGGGCAGAGCTAGGTGGGGAAAGGGCGTTTAGCCAAACCCCTTCCGCCAAAAATTATTCTGTGCATATATATATATATATATATATATATATATATATATATATATATATATATATATATATATTACATGTTGAATCCTCTTAGCTTCTTTAGATGTTTAACATTTTTATTGAATTTCCTTAGGTGAAAATCTTGCTCTGGTAGCGGCAAACTAGAATATATGCTAAGCATGTTTAACCAACATAAGAAAAGTAAAGTTAGAATGAGACTGGCAGAGATTGTGATGGCTAAATGCAAGCGACTTAAATATCTAAGCTCAATGATCAAAGAGAACTGTATGATAGATGAAAATATAGGGTCAAAGTAAGGATGGTCCCTCTCTCTGATTTGATTCAGTTGATTTAGCAAATACTAGACCTAATTAAAATACGGCTTCATGGCCATTTACAATGTTAAAAATAAGGGTAATAATTTCATAGCCGTCAAAGTTTCTGGTTCTTCATTTTCTTGTAATCAAATCAATAAATTTGTCTCTTGAAATGACGATAGATAAGCACAAAATTACAATGGGAATCAGACAAGTCAAGAAGAAACAAGAAATATAGAAGAAAAGAAATGCACTCTACAATATACACGGTGTTCAACTCAATCTATATAAAATTGCTTACAGTGCTGTACTCCAATGCATCCCAAGAGTATTTACCTCGATTTACTTCAAAAACTTCTCTTCCAAGTGCGTTCCACTTCCCATCATAGCACAACATATTTATTCTACTACTCCGTTTAGGTGAAAGAGTCAGCACAAAAGTAGAATATCATAACAAGATTGTCAACCTTTAAACATTTCATGACACTACTTATGTTGTCTGTGTCCATTCCTACTATAATTTCCTGGACGGTGGCCTCATCACCCATACTATACTACTTCAAAGCACTTTTCTAATTCAACTCTTGTGATGATACTGAATCAGATTGTAGGAAATTGAGTACTCTCATAAGTGGAGGCGGAGCCATGATTTGAAGTTGAGTACTTCCATAAGTAGAGGCGGAACCATGATTTGAAGTTATAGGGTTCCAAATTCTAATTATAAATTAAAAATTTGTATATATTCAATAAATTCCTTAAGACGAATACATAATATGGACCAAAGCTACTGGGTTCGTGTAAATACTTGTGAATTTGATATTAAATTGTAATCGAACAAAAATTGAAACTCAAATTGGGATTTTATTGATTCAATCAACAATTATAGTAGAATTGAAAGATTGAGCCCAAATGATAACTACAAACTAAAGATTAGGTTCCAACTCCATTGATGAGCTTGAGTAACTGAATGAACAGAAATGAAGGTGAGGAAGGTTCTAAAAGAAAAGAGAAGAGAGAATTTAGAAAGATGTAGAGAGAGGGAAATGGCAAATTATCGGATTCTAACTAACTCCTTTCCCCCATTATGTTAGTTGTTATAATGACTGAGAATCAATCTGGACCGTCCGATGATCTATAGTGCATCTTCTAATCTGGACCGTTTATTCTCTATCTTTAGTCATCAACTCTTAACCGTCCACGTGTCCTTCCACTTTACCAATTACACCTAATACCTACCACTATCTTCTTTATTTCTTCAGACCCGTCTTCTTCTTTACTCGTCTGCTAACAAACCCTCCTTGTTCAAATCGACCTTGTTCTCAAGGTCGGAGTTGGGCCACAAATGTCGGAAACTGGCTCCTGATATAACCCTAATCTTCCCAAGTAGCTGCATCATCACCCAAATTGGCCCATTTCACTAAAACCTTCACCCCCACTGCGTTATTAACCTTGACCATTTTCTTTGTAAAATGGCCTCTGGTTGCATCAAAATCCTTCCGTCGGAGTCACAAGCTGGAGGCTGCTGCTGTGGTGTGATATCTGGGTCAACCCTGCGTTTTAGTTGCGACATGTGGTACACTGGGTGGATCTGTGAACCTAGAGGAAGATCTAAACGATAAGCCACTGAACCCACCTTCTGTATGATTTTGTAAGGCCCATAGTACCTAGCACTCAGCTTACGATTTCTCCTTACTGCAACTGATGATTGTCGATGTGGTTGTAACTTGAGATACACCAAATCCCCTTCTTGCAGTTCCCTATCTGTTCTGTGTTTATCTGCGAAAAACTTCATTCTTTCTTGGGCTTGCTTTAAGTTTTCCTTTAGATTCTGTAGAAATTGTTGTCTCTCTGCTAGTTGTATAGAGTGGGGTAGAGTGGGGTAAGGACCCCATAGGAATCTGGGAAGGGTTGTACCCAAAGAGAGCTTGGAATGGGGTGGTATTTAAAGCACTGTGGTGGTTTGTGTTGTACCACCACTCTGCTAGAGGCAACCACTTTATCCATCTCCTTGGTTCATTTAGCACCATGCCCTAAGATAAGTCTCAAGGCACCGATTGAGCCTTTCAGTTTGGCCATCAATCTGTGGATGGTAAGATGTTGACATGGTTAATTTGGTGCCCATGGCTTTGAATAGATGCTGCCAAAACTGACTAGTAAAGATAGGACCCCTGTCAGACACAACGGTCTTGGGAAGTCCATGTAGTCTATATATCTCTGCAAGAAATAATTCAGCCACATCTTGAGCTGAAAAGGGGCGTTTAAGTGCTAGGAAATGACCATACTTAGTTTGTCAATAACCACTAAGATAACATTTTCGTGACCTGAAGAAGGAAGCCCTTCAATAAAATCCATAGCAATGTCTTGCCATGGTAATTTTGGGATAGGAAGGGGCTGCGGAAGCCCTGGTGGTTGAGTGTTCTCATGCTTTACTCTTTGGCAAATATCACACTCAGAAACCCACTTAGAAATATCTTTCTTCATGTTTGGCCAATAGAAAACTATCTTTATTCTCCTGTATGTCCCTTGCTGTCCTGAATGCCCTCCCAGTAGTGACTGATGTAGTGAGTTAAAGATTCTTTCTCTTAAATTGGCTCCTCTGCCTATGAAGATCCTCTGATCACACCTAATAATGCCCTGAGCTAGAGTGTGATTGGCCTTGCTTCCTAGGGTTATAATCAACTCAGCCATTAGTTACAAGGCTATGGGATCATGCTCATAACTCTGTGTGATCTCCTCCATCCATGTAGGCTCCACTCCTGAAATATCATTAAGGGTAGGACTTTCCTCATCTCTTCTGGATAATGCATTAACCACTCGATTTTCTGTCCCTTTTTTGTACTGTACCTCGTAATACAACCTTAGGAGTTTGGTTAGGCCCTTTTGTTGCAGTGCTGTAATGACCCTCTACTCCAAGAGGTACTTCAAGATGTGGTGGTCAATTTTAATGATGAAATGACCTCCCTGTAAGTAGTGGCTCCACCTATCTACTGCTGAAAAAACTGCCATAAACTCCTTCTCGTAGGTTGATAGGCCCAGGTGTCTAGGGGCTAAGACTTTGCTGAAATATGCAATGGGCCTTCTTTCTTGCATCAACACAGCCCCTATTCCTTTTGAACAAGCATCTGTTTCACTGATGAAATGCTTAGAAAAGTATGCTAATGCTAAGACTGGAAAAATAATCATAGCTGTCTTTAACTCCTAAAATGCAGCTTCTGCTTCTTCATTCCATTTGAATGCATTCTTCTTCAGTAGATTAGTCAAGGACCTGCAAATCAATCCATAGGACCTCACAAACCTTCTATAGTAGCCTGTGAGTCCTAAGAATCCTCTCAATGCCTTGATAGATTTTGGAGTGGGCCAATTAGTCATGGCCTTAATCTTAGAGGGATCTGTGGCCACTCCTTGCCCAAGTGATTACATGGCCTAGACACTCCACCTTACTTTGACCAAACGAGCACTTAAACATTTTAGCAAAAAGTCGTTTTCTTCTTAATACCTCCATAACTTTTTTGAGATGCTGCACATGCTCTCTCATGGATGCACTGTACACCAAAATATCATCAAAAAACACTAATACAACCCTTCTTAAGTAAGCAGCAAACACTTGATTCATCAGACTTTGGAAAGTAGTTGGGGCATTAGTCAGCCCAAAAGGCATGACTTTGAATTCATAATGCCGCAAATGAATCTTGAATCCAGTTTTATGTATATCCTCCTCTTTCATCCTTATTTGATGGTAGGCAGCCCTTAGGTCAATCTTAGAGTAGACCTTAGACCCACATAACGCATCCATCAAGTCATCCACCAAAGGGATTGAAAACTTATCCTTAATGGTCATTTTATTCAACTCTCTGTAATCAATGCAAAATCTCCAACTGCCATCTTTTTTCTTTATTAACAATACTGGTGAAGAAAAACGAGAGTGGCTAGGTTGAATTATACCATTACTCAGCATTTCATTTACTTATTTTTCTATTTCATTTTTTTTTGGAAATAGTTGTATCTGTAAGGTCTAATACTCATAGGTGTTGCATCATTCTTCAGGGGAATGAAATGGTCATGACTTCTATTTGGTGGCAAGGTTTTTGGCTCAACAAAAACATCATGGAATGCCTGTAAAACTTCTTGGGAGTTGTTTCACTCCTTTTGCTGTCATACCCTGCAGTTCTGCTTGGTGGTATATCCCTTTCATCTCCATCCTTTTTCCCTTATGTGTCACTGTGCTTTATACTCCACAAAACCAACAACACTAGATTATGACCCCTCATCCAATCACCGCCTAGAATCAAGTCATTGCCCCCCAATCTGACCAGCCTGACTGCATCCTCAAACTCTACCCGCTGTACTTTCCACTTAAATTTAGGACATGTGTGCCAGCTTGTAATATGATTACCATTAGCTACTGTAGCTCTCATAGGTCTAGCATCATTAATTAGGCACCCTATCCTTTTGGCAGTCTCTAGATCTAAGAAGTTATGTGTGCTACCAGAATCTAACAACGCGGTAATTTTGTTCTTCTTAGTCTCACCTCCCAGCTTGATGGTATTGGGTACCTTAGTCCCAGACAAGGCATTAAGACTTATTGCCTCATCCAGTACTTGCTCCTCCTGTAGCTCTAGGATATCATCATTATCCACCACCTCTTCCGGTTCTTCCTCCTGGGTTTCAGGTGCTGCTTCTGCTGTCATGGCATTAATCTGCTTCTGCTTGCATTGACGACCTATAAAATATTTCTCCCCACACTTGTAACACAGCCCTTGTGCCCTCCTAGTTTCAAACAACTTATTTCCTTGAGTATTGTAGTTATTGGTGGTGCCTTTGTTGGGTTGTGGTGAGTACCCTGGTGCTGTATTCTTACCCCACTCTAGCTTCCCTTTTTTGTACAAGGAGTCCATTAATTTCTCCTTGTGTCTAGCCTTCTCAAAAGCCTTACTGAAAGAATAGGCATCTAACATCTTAACTATTTGCCTGATTTCTTCTTTCAAACCTTAAATGAAAACTTCTAAGAAGAACTCTTCTTGAATAGTAGGGTTTCTTATCAACACCCATGCCTTCAGTTTTTCAAATTGTTCTAAGTATTCATCCACAGTACCTGTTTGCTGTATATTCTTGAAGGTCCCAATTAGATTAAATTTATTGTTGGCTGCACTTGCAAATCTATTACAGATTTCAGCAATGAACCTACCGTAGGAGAAAAATCAAGACTCAGCTCTCCCATTCAAATGAAGAACTGCTTCCTCTAATTTTTGTTGAGGGTCAGTGATATGATTGTACTGGAAGAAGCTCTCACACTTCCTCAACCAAGCACAAGGATCTTAACCGTCAAAGTAAGAAATCTCATATCTCGTGCGATAATTATAGTCTTGATTCTTTCCTACAAAAGTATCCCCTTGATCTGTAACTCTAGGTCGATTGATCGCACCATTGAGGATCTCAAGAGGAGCACTACCCAGTGTTCCATCTCTTGGAGAAGAAAGAAGTTTCTCCATGAGATTATCCAACTTCTTACCCAGATCGTCCATTTTAGAATCATTTGCTGCCATGTAACTTTGTAATTGCGATTCCGATTTCTTCATAGTTTCATCAGTGGTCTTCGATCTCGTTTCTGCTCCTGTCATTTTTAATGGGCCAGGTCGCGGCCCTGATACCAATTGTAATGAACTTGTGAATTTAATATTAAATTTAATCCGACAAAAATTAAAACTCAAATTGGGATTTTATTGATTAAATCAGCAATTACAGTAGAATTGAAAGATTGAGCCCAAATGATAACTACAAACCAAAGATTAAGTTCCAACTCCATTGACGAGCTTGAGTACCTGAATGAACAAAAATGAAGGTGAGGAAGGTTCTAGAAGAAGAGAGAAGAGAGAATTTAGAAAGATGTAGAGAGAGGGAAGTGACAAATTATCGGATTCTAACTAACTCCTTTCCCCCATTATGTTAGTTGTTATAATGACTGAGAATCAATCTGGACCGTCCGATGATCTATAGTGCATCTTCTAATCTGGACCGTTTATTCTCTTTCTTTAGTCATCAGCTCCTAACCGTCCACGTGTCCTTCCACTTTACTAATTACACCTAATATCTACCACTATCTTCTTTATTTCTTCTGACCCGTCTTCTTCTTTACTCGTCTCCTAACAGTTCGGTCGAAACGTAACACATACACTAGCTCCGCCTCCGTCCATAAGGGTGCTCGCTCACTTTAGTCCTAAAAACGGGTCAAATATGGATAAGAACCATATTATAGAGAGTATCCCGGTGCACTAAGCTCCCGTTATGCGCAGGGCCCGGGGAAGGACCGGACCACAAGGGCCTATTGTACGCGGCCTTACCCTGCATTTCTGCAAGAGTCTGTGTTCCACGGCTTGAACCCGTGACCTTCTGGTCACATAGCAGCAACTTTACTAGTTACGCCAAGGCTCCCCTTCTATAAGAACCATATTATCCATCTAGAAATGGATAACCAATGGATAACTAATGAGTATAACTTTTACATTTGTAAAGCCTCAAATTGAAGGTTCCTAAAGTTTTGGAGACTAGGAATTCTCCCAAAAGTGATCATTTTCAAGAAGTCATGGATATCCATATTATATGTCGATTAACCCGTTTTTTATCTGTATTAAATATGAGTCGGGTGGATAATTTATCCGTTTTCGCATTACTCGTTTTGACCCGACCCATATCCGACCCGCCCTGCCCGTTTGCCACCCCTAATCCTAACTACTTCGTAACATACCGACTAACGGTACCGACTAAATATATACGGAATACAATAAGGAAGGGATTGATCTAATACAAAGTAACAA
The DNA here is from genome assembly GCF_001879085.1 of Nicotiana attenuata. Taxonomy (NCBI): domain Eukaryota; kingdom Viridiplantae; phylum Streptophyta; class Magnoliopsida; order Solanales; family Solanaceae; genus Nicotiana; species Nicotiana attenuata. The sequence continues at coordinate 25,239,173 of NC_031989.1, forward strand.
CCACCTCGACCAATAATTCTAGCCGTGATTCATCCAGTCTTCTACTTCCACTAAAACAAGTGAACATCTTAAAGGAATAATGTGAGAAACGATAAAGACTTAATAGACCATACTGGACTAATAGATTGAGGCCTCGTTAAAGGGATTAATTTCAGAATATCTAAGCACATGCTTCCCAAATAGGGCCCAAACTCAAAGGCTAGGAAAGCTATAAGGAGCTCCCAAAATAGCCTAGCCCAGACACAGCCAGATATCGAAATTTATACAAAAGTTTCAAAAAACTTATGGTAAATGTTAATAGTTTGCACTTTTAGTATAGTTCTTTACTTTTACATTCTAGTTTGATTGGTAGTTTTCTTTTGTTAAGTGTAAGAATCCATTTCGTGTTAAAAGTAATTTATTTTTAATTAGAGTCCTTAAATTATTCATCACTATTTGATTCGATTATCATCAATATATCTTGGTAAATAATAGATTTCTCAAAGGGCAATTCATTTGATAGTATTACGTTGAAAATGTGATCGCCGAAATATGTGTTTGGTAGTATATGTCTTATGTTTAAGAAAAAACCGATAAATAACCGAAAAGACCAAAAAACCGACTTAATTGGTTTGGTTTGGTTCTAATATTTGAAAAACCGACTTACTTGGTTTGATTTCTTTTTAGGAAAAAAATGGTCCGAACCGAACCGTGAACACCCCGGTGTTACACCCCGTGTTTTCGTATGTGAGAGTACATCATAAGTCAATTAATGTGAGCTCAGAAAGGGAATCATCTTTTAAAAGTTTACAAAAATAGTTCATCATGTTAATATAGAGGTTATAAATATTTAAGATCATTAGTACCAAGTAGCAAGAGGGTTTGAAGGCTTAGAAGCTAAACGAATTGAAGAAAATAAGTTTCGTCGAAAGTCGACAAGTTGGAATATTTTACCATGTACTTTTGGGGTGATACTAGGGTTATTAACATTATAAGGAGATTATATTATGAGTTATTTTAGTCGTACGATAGTTGATGTTATGTTTTGAAGTCAAGCGAGTTGTGGAACAAAAGTTGGAAAAGGTCATCACAAATTCCATTTATAATATGCTGAAATTTAGGTCAAATGTAGATGCACTTTTCTCCAAATATACTTGGAATCAATGGATGATCTACATATCAAATTGAATATCTACGAGTCTAGTTTCCAACGCATTAAACCGTTTGTCGATACGATATTGGAGTAGAGAGATATTTGCATTGTCGTGAAACAGCGCAGACTGGTAGGTGACAAGTAGGTGCATCACCTACTTGCCAAAATGAGAGGACTTAATTAAAAGCCCCAAAGTCGGCCAAGAGGGGTCTTTTAAGGGAATACGAACTGAGTTATTTCACCTGTATTTCAGACCAAGAAAACCTAATTGAACCCCTGCAACTCCTCCCCCAAAATCCCACACAAACCCTAGGGTATTCCGGGTGTTACGACGCGATTCTAGTGCTGAAAAGTCCGGACAGCATGCTAGTTTCTCTTTCTCCTTCTTGTATCCGCGTTGAGGAACTTATTTTTGATGAAAAAGGACCAGGTTTCGTGGGTGATACTCAGTACAAGGTAAGTTTATGCTTCTCCTTCCATTATCTATGCGTTTGCGAGTTGTAACTCGATCGTAAAGAATAGACCTAGTTAGTTTCGGAAGAATGGTATGTTGTTTGATCTTGTGCAATGGTTGGCTGGTTGTGAACTTATTTTTAGGTTATATTCATGGCTGGTTTATTGGACAAGAGGTGTAATGATGTACTTTTGGTTGTATTTCTCAATTTGAAAGAAAAGATAAGTCGAAACGTGTTTAAGTAAACCGAAAAATTATGTTTGAGTTGATGAACTTGTGAGACTGTTTTTGGGCTGTTTCGTGTTGGTATTGGGTTGTCTCTTTTACTACTGTTTTTATGGAGTTGAGAGGAGGAAGGGTGTGGAGAAACACCACATAATGGCAAGGTTGTTTGTTGGTCGTTCGTCATAACATTTTCGGATTGTTTGACACTATTATGGTTGTCGTGTTGTGTATAAAGTGATAGGGGTATGTTGGGCTGTTTGTGATTGTTTTGACTAGTGTGAAGTCATATATATAGGGGGAGGTGCTGTCCGTTTTATTGTAAAATAGGTTGTGGTCGATACATAATAGTTACGACGCTTAAACGATAACGAGAGTGTCATTTCTCTTATTGTAGACTAAGGAGCCGTGAAATTGCATAGCTTGAGGTTGGGAAGAATATACAAGGTATGTTAAGGCTCTCCCTTCATTCTTTTGGCATGATCGATAGTGAAACGAACGTAAACGATACGCTATTTCATAATGAATCTACTCCTAGCAACTAAGGTTGTCCATGTTGTTCTTCCCTTACAAAGTTATTCCAAGAAAGTATGTATGATCCTTGAGTCCTAGTGAAGTTCATATTGATGGTATGATGTCCATGATGTTAATCGATGGTGCAATGACCTTATGTCACTCCAAAATGTTTAGAACGTGACTCCATGAGTCCAGCATGCATTATATATGTATCTATTTTACTCTACCGAGCCGCGCTATAGTCGGCCGGGTATGGCACCTATTGTGCAACCACTGATCAGTTGGGTTTACCGAGCTCCACGTGGCCGGGTACGTTTTTACCGAGTCCTCTTTGAGGCCGGGTATGATATGATGATGATGATGCCCACAGAGGCGTATGTTTTTAAAAGTTTATGTATATATATGTATGATGCATTTCATGTCAGTAGCCCCCAGAGGCACTCAGATGTTACAGGTTGTATCTCCTCTATCTCTCTTTACATTACTGTTCTTATTTATGTTTTCCTGCCTTACATACTCGGTACTTTATTCGTACTGACGTCCCTTTTGCCTGGGGACGCTGCGTTTCATGCCCGCAGGTCCCGATAGACAGGTTGACATTCCTCCTAGTAGGCTATCAGCTCAGCGAAGGTGTTGGTGTACTCCACTTGCTCCGGAGTTGCCTATTTTGTTAGTATGCTTTGGATATGTATTGATTGGTATGGCGGGGCCCTGTCCCGACCTTTATGATTTTATGTACTCTTAGAGGCTTGTAGACAGATGTCAGGTGTATGGATACTTGTATGGCCTTGTCGGCCTATGTTTTGAGTTTACAAATGGTCATGTCGGCCTTATAGGCCCGTATGTCACATGTATAAGTTTGTATATCATGCTGGGTCATCATACATTAAGTATTCCCTTATATTTTATTTTTGTTATCTCATGAAGGGTTTTCTAGCTCATTTACCCCTGATAGTATGATAAGAAAGATATGTTACGTTGGTACTCGGTTGAGTAAGGCACCGGGTGTCCGTCGCGGCCCTTCGGTTTCGTGACACCCGGGTCACATATATATACCCCAATATATAGTAATATAGGGAGAAATTCAAAAATAGTCAGATTTACAAGTGGTTGTTCAAAAATGGCCCAGTTTCAAAAGTAATCGAAATTTAGCCACTTTTCATGTAAAGATAAATCTGAGCGAAAACACTGTTCAAAGCCCAGAAATTACGCCAGTATATTATGCTGGAGTTCCAGCATAGGTATACTTGAACTCCAACATATTATAGTGGAGTTCCAGCAAAGTATACTGGTCCAGTATAATATGCTGGAAGTTCATATACAAGTGCTCGAATCTCCAGTATATTATGCTAGAACTTTCCGTGTGTTGGAGTTCCAGCATAATATGCTGGAAGTTCATACACAGGTGCACCGAGCTCCAGTATATTATGCTGGACCGGTCTTTGTTGCAGCAAAATATTGGCTATTTTTCATTGACTTGGTAAATGCTGGCTATTTTTAAATGAGCAGTCCAAAAACTGGCTAGACCGTGCTATTTTTACAGTAATATACTCAAATTTTTAGATGGGTTACACAGGGCTGTACTCAAATTGACCCGTTATTTGGACCGAGTTGGACGGTTCAAAAGTTATATTTTTATCATTTCATGAGCTGAATTTGACATCAATTGTGGGGAAAAAATTGATTTTCTCAAGATTAATAATATACGGTATGAAACTAAATGCTCTTCTCATCCTCATTCTAGGCAAAGGAAAAAGGAAAGCAGTAGCGATATTATGGATAATCATTTTGTTTCCAACAAGCTTAAACAAATGACGGTAATGAAATCATAAGCGTTTAGCTAAAAGCAAGATGTATGTTGGTGCAGATGATTAAAATTTAGTGACGATAATTAGCACAAACAGGAATTTGTCCCCCTTTTCTCATTTAACTTAGACAATCAATTTTTTTTTTTAAAAAAATGATTGTTGAAATAGCAGTGAAGAATGCGTTTTTGGATTAATATCTAAAAGTATTCCCTTCACAACAAAACATATTTGCAGAAACTAATGAGCTCCAAATTGGGACTTGGTAGCCTGGTCTCTTACTCTTTTTTTTTTTTTTGGGGGGGTCGAAAGTCTCTTTCTATATATTAACTGAGATCGAAACAGATACAAGGGAGGTATTTAACATACTAAAAAGGCAGCGCGATGCACGAAGCATTCCTCGTTTACGCAGCGTTTGGAGAAAGATTGGACCCCAAGTGGCTGTAATACAGGAAACCTACGCTGAATTCCACGGCTCGAACACATGACCTATAAGTCATAGGAAGATAACTCACTAAAATGAACATTATGCAAATTTCATTGATGATGTTAACTTTGAATAAGTTGGGGATAAAAACTGTATATTACATCTAAATAGAAGCTAACAAGTCATGGATGACTAGCCAAATATAGAAGCAAGCTGAATGTATCTAGCCAAGGTGGTGGACCTTGTACTTTTTGTTCTTTTCCATCCTTTATTGGACTTATTCTAATGTTGCATTATGCCTTGTCAATCACTTGTAACATTATGCTCCTAGATTTATTTATTTATTTTTTTGCAGAATTTGCAATTGCTCCATTATCAACTCAAGTTTGGTCTCTTAAAAAATAAATTTTTCATATCAGCTTGTTTTTTATTAATCAAATGTTCAAAAAAGTATAAAATTTCTTGATCAGGGAGATGCCAATAAAGTTTCTTTGGAGGCACTTAATTAGACATTTGAAAACAACTATACGTGCATAAAATGTTGAAAAGAAAAAATTTAAACCTTGTGGGGTTGGCCTAGAGGACCAAAACAAAAAATCACAGTATCACACACTTGAAATATACAGTCATAGGAATTTGTAAAAAGAAAATCTTTTAGAAAATTTCTGTCGACCGACTCATGCACACAAAGTCCGACAACCCCACCAACCTCTAAGACCCGCCTTTGTTTTCTCCTTTCCCTGTTTCAAACTTTCTAAGCTAATTCATAATGCAAATATAATAAATATATACACAGATTTGTTCTACATACCTACTTACTTTAAAGTTTAAAATATTTTTTAATTATATGTACATAAATAGTTTGAATTCAAATTGTACATGTAATGATGTACTAACTATTTAGTACTCCATATGTTTGATCAACTTTGAGCTTCATGTGAGTACAAACTGCAAATTGGAATAAAGTTTTCTTGTTAAGAAAAATGAAGATTAAAGACGGGACTTACAAGTCAAATTCTGCTAGTTCAGTTGAGTATCTGTTGACTACTGATCGTCAGAAGTTGCACCATCGCCGGCAGAAAACAAGAACTCCGGTGGCCGGAGGTCGGAGGAGGGTAAACGGTGGAAGTGGGTCACCCAATCGATTCGTGCTAAGCAAGTTTAAGGAAAAAGATGAGGCAGGGGTGGGCGTCTCTGCTAGGAAGCTCGCCGCTGGCCTGTGGCATTTGGCGGCGGAGTTCACCGCTGGTGGCGGTGGCGTGAAGCGGCAGTGTGGTTTGATTCATCCGGTAGGTTTTTGGTGTGTTGGAATTATGCGTTATGTTGTTGTTTCCGATAAAGTTTTTCATTTTATTTTCTCAGTTTTGTAAACTTTTGTTTCTTTTTGCTACTTAATTGGTTTAGGAATTTGATTAAATAGCTTAGCAAAAAGTAAATGAAACTTACATGTCCTCTGCTCTCTAGATGACATGTTAGATTGTGTATGGTTTTTAAAATTAGTCCTTACACAAAAAATCGGAGAATCAGTATCTATTTTTTCAGGCGGAGAGAGTATAATTATGTTCATGAGTGATGAATTAGTTTTTGAGGGGAGCCTTGGCGTGACGGTTAAAGTTGCTCTCGTGACTAGGAGATCACGGGTTCGAGTGGTGGAAAAAGTCTCTCCCAGAAATTAAGACTGCGTACAATAGACCCTTGTGGTCCGGCCCTCCCTCGGACCCCGCTGATAGCGGGAGCTTAGTGCACCGAGCTGCAGCTGCCCTTTAGTGATGAATTATTTCTGGATTTTACTGTTGGATGATGGATTAGGTTCCTCTTTAGTCTGCATTCTCTGCATCTATCATCCACAAACCTTTTCAATGCTTTATTTATGACAAAAAAGCTCCATACTTGTTGATTAAAGAGAAAGTGACTATAAATTTTCAAGTCAAAAATAGATGCAAGTTGTATCTATTTTGACTCATTCCCAATTCAATTCAATGGTTCAAATAGTTTTTGCTCATTTCCATCATGGTCAGCTTGCTTGCCTGATGCAATTTCACAAGAGAGACATGTTTTAGTGTACTGATCTGGTAATTACGTTAATCTGAGGGAGCTGAGGAGTCTAATTGTGGTTATAAACTTGTTACCCTTAAAATCGGATAACAATTAAACTTATAAGTGGTTTTAAGGATAAGTAATTTCACCTAGTACCAGTAGATAAATATGATGATTAATAATAGAAATAAACAACAAAGTATAGCAAATCAGTATTGAAATGCTATTCAGGCCTCGAGCTAGGTCGCCCTCGAACTGAGTGAGTGAGAGTGAAGTTATGAAATAAACTGATGAATAAGAGAGTATGAGAGTAAGATGGTTACAGAATGATTAGACCCCTCTTTATATAGTAGATGAATCCTATTTATGGTACAATTCTAATTACAGAAATAAATCCCATGATGGGCTAAATAATCGTTCTTGATTTGATCCGTTCTGAGATTTCCGCCATGATCCTTGGGCAGTCACGGATATCTCGCCTTTCCGTTATTATGCTATCTTCGGTCTTGCTCGATGCCTATCATGTTTGGCCTCGATCATCACCGGTCTCGACCTTGATAGGTACTTCGAATCCCGAACTCGGTGTCTTATCCTCATACCTCGATCTGATATACTACGGGACCGATCCTTGATCTATCCCCCTCGTCCCGATTAATCAGTGAAATCGGGTGGACCCGATTTTTACCGTATACAAAACTAAAGTGCGTAACTTTAAAGTGGAACATGAGGGAAGGTAAGAGATTTTAACCAGTATGATGTAATAAAAAAACCTCAAGCTTTGTAACAATATTATAATGGATGTAGATAGCCACCTACAAAACAATGAAATATTTGTTTCCTTAATCTCGCAAGGAAGCCAAAACTGAAATACAAACATCTAATATGGTCTACCACCTTTCTTGACGTATATATTGTTTGTAGCAGCTGCACACGCCCAGAATGACCGTATATTTTGTTTAGTCATGCTGCAGTTCATTGCACAAATTTTTCTGTAACACGGATATGGTTTAACTTGCCTGCTTTATCCTTCTTTTCATTTTCATTGTATACATCGTTCCATCACTTTGATTCCTGCTTTTAGTTTGATCGCTGTTTCTTTTTCTCTTCTATTTCAATCTACTAGATATGCAACTGGAAGTTTCATTTTAATTAATATCCAGACTTCCTGACCAATTTCATGATTGCTTTCATTATCGCTAGCTCCACTCTTGGACACCAATCACTAGATCCGCAACGGAGAGAGCTACAAAGTGGGATCCTGGCCACTTAAAAATGTCCAGAGAAGTTAAACATTCCAATGGCCTTGTAAAGCTTTATAAAAGTCAACATACTGCTACTACCTCAGTTGCTTCTGCCTTACATGTTGAACTAATAAGAGCGCGGAATTGCATTCAAGAGCTAGAAGCTAAGAGGGGGCGCCTTAAAAAGAAATACAAACACTTAGTGAGGAAGCTGGAAGAAGAAAGAATCTCATGGATGAGAAGAGAACAGCGGAAGATGCATTCAGTAATTGATGGCTTAAAAGATGATTTAAGAAGAGAAAGAAGTAATTGTAAACGACTGGATTTTGTTAATTCCAAAATGCTGGTTGATGTAGCTGATTTAAAGGTATCGTCCAGACAATATATGCACGATTATGAGAAAGAAAGAAAATCAAGAGAATTACTGGAGGATGTGTGCAACGAGCTAGTCAAGGAGATTGAAGAAGACAAAACTGAAATTGAAGCTTTGAAGAGCGAAAATGCCAGGCTTGGCGAGGAAGTGGAAGAAGAAAGAAAAATGCTGCAATTGGCTGAGGTTTGGCGTGAAGAACGGGTTCAAATGAAGCTGATGGATGCGAAACTACTTTTAGAAGAAAAATATAGCCTGATGAGTAATCTTATATCAGAACTTCAGAGCTTTTTGAGATCTAACAATGTAACTGTGGATGTGACTAGCTTAAGTGAAACACAGGTGGTCAAGGAGGTTGTTGACTCATTGAACATCCAAGAAATAAATGAGTTCTCTTCTGGCTCTCCAATATCAAGTGACATATATACAACTAAAGAGGATACTATTATCGTTGAAGCTAAAAAATTGGGAACTAATCAGTGCACTGATTATAGCATTCCTAGCCATTCCTCTACAGTCCATATTGTTGGTACTGAGAGTAAAAGATGTGATACAAACCACAGCAGTGAGTGTTTGAATGGCTTTCTTGATCAAGGCGAGAGTTGCAAAGATGCAAGTGGGAGGAGTACAGTGACCCACGTCGAAGATCAGTTTTCAAACTACACTTTTGGTGAAACTGAGCATTCTGTGAATGGTATTGACGGAGGCAGATATATTTTTAGTGGCAAAGTGAATCATGAGAAAAACACCGGTCAATCGAGTTCTATGGATTTTGAGACCAGTGAAATCTCCTCGGTACCTCCAAAGCAATCAAAGAAGAAAGGATCCTCTTTTCGCAAATTTTGGAGATCCTCACTGTCAAATGATGAGTACTGCAAGACAATCTCATTTGATGAGATTGGAAGACTTCCAAATGGAGCAGCATCTAATGTGGATGTTATTTCTTCAGAGACTGTACCAGCTGAAAGGCCATTAGCATACCAAGATATTGAGAATCATTGCTGCTCTGATGGCCCAAGAAATCTGCACATTGTTCAAGCCATGAAAGGTTGTATTGAATGGCCAAGGGGAATCCCAAAGTATGGTTTGAAGTCCAAGCTTTTGGAAGCAAGATTTGAAAGCCAAAAATCGTAATTGTGCAATGTACTTAACGCATGAATTAGGCGGAGGATGGCTTCAGTTTGCTGCTTACTGAGGTAATTATACAAATTTCAGGAATATCATGAACTAATAGTTTCACATGGGGCATTAGAGCGCAGCTTTAACAGTTTTATTTCTTCTTAGCTGCCTCTTAAGGATTTCGATGTGGTTCATTTTTTCAATGAACTTCCAGATATCATCAAATTGTATCCTCCCCAAAGTTATATGTTACTTTCATCTTGTATATGCCATCTTCTGTTACGTTATATATATATATATATATATATATATATATATATATATATATATATATATATATATATATATGTATGTATATATATATATATATATATATATATAATCCTATCATTAACGAACCAACTAGCTTAATTGTATAGTTTGTACGTAAAAGTCAAAATAAAACCAGAGTCATTCATATCTATGCGACTATGCATGCTTCTTGGAGGTTAAACTTTTTCTTTCTCGAGATCTTTCTCCTACCCTTCCTTAGACTAACATTTTATTAATGCCTTTAATAATGGTTGTTACTTTCTTAAAAGAACTCATTTACAATTGGGAGTTCACTAATGGAAGTGATGGTTTCTTCGTTGAAGATTTAATCACTTAATTTTAAGTATATTGATTGACCTCATCAAAGGAAAATGGGAAATCTCAGAATTATGAGGTGAAGTCATGCACCATGGATTTTGTCCCTACAAATGAATTAGGGGTGGGGGCACAAAAGATATCCATGCTTTAATATAGCAGCAGAATGATGTGTGGCTGGAGGTGATTGTCTTTACTTTTCCTTGGCTTTTGTTTGTATCATTCTGGGGGACATCTATGACCCAAACTTTTTCACAATCTAGTTCCCCAGGTATTGGCCATTTCTTCAGTTTTCAGGAAACAACCTCTCTGCCTTCTTGAACTTAAGGGTAAGGTCTGCGTACATACTATCCTCGCCAAAGCCCACTTATAGAATTGTACTGGGTCTGTTGTTGTTGTTGCTGTTTTGTTGATACCATTTAGTCCTGAGCTGAATGTCATTACCACCATGTAACCTATCATGGAATTGCTGAGTCAGTTAATATTTCTTTATAGCAACTAGATGACCTTCCCTATGTTCGCAGGTGACTGGGCTCCAGTCACAGGCTCACAGCAGATCCAAAATTTTAAGTAAGTGAATACATAGTACTACTGCAACATTATTTTTTTGTGACAATATGTTTATTCTTAGTAATTTCAGATAAATGTGTTTCTAGAAATATTTTAACTGTATCTACATGTAGTTGTTCGAGGCAAAAATAATGAGCGAGTTCGCATCCACAAACCTGTAAACCATGGCAAATCAGTTAGCATTAAGTTGGTCTAATCTTTTTCTTATATGTTAAGGTATCAAAATACATTGTACCAATATTATACCAGGTTAGAAGGTTCCACACAAGCTTCCGTTCTGTGGCGTTTTGTACAACTTTGTTCAGATTAATAGTGAGACGGAGAATAATGAGTTTTGATGCCTTCAATAGGATCTTTCATTGTCACCAATACAAAAAAACAACTTATGGAATTTAAATGAGTGTTTTCAATAGGATCTGCCACAGATAGATTGTTGGAATTGTATGACTATTTTCAAAAAAGAGATTTTTGCCTCAGCCAATCCCAGAATGTAGGTCTTTTTCCGTTGTCCATAAAGTTTTCTATTTAGGCTGGCTATGGTTCCCCAGTTTGCTTTAGTCTTTCATCCTCCAGACTCCACAAACAACAAATTCCCATGAAATAAACATAGGCAAATGAAAGTAGGAGACATAACATGTTGAGCTGTCTGATGAGAAGTCACACTTGGGCCCAAAACAAGAACATAAGAATTAAGTGGCCCAACACAACTTATTTATTTTATGGCCAGATGTAATTGTGTAATTGTCTTGTAAAGTGTATAGTTAGCTAATTTTGTAAATGAGAACACTGAAGTATAAATAGAAGTAGAGGCAAAAAGTTCAATTGGCTCGATTCATTTTATTTCTCTCTTTCTCGTTTTTCTCTCTGAACGAACATTCTAGATTTCCAAAAATCCATTAACGATTTCTTCAAATCAAGCTCTTCCATGAATGTTAACATGGTATCAGAGCAGAGAATGCTCATCTCCTCTTCGTCTTTTATCGAGCGATACTAGCCGTGTTCATTTACATCAAGTTTTCGGAGTTCGACCAAAATCTGCAATTTAGGTCTCTTTGGTGAGAATTGTTGGCACGTAATTTTCTGTTGTTTCTGGATCATTCACTGATGGAACTGAAGGTATTCTGTGATTTGAGGCGTTTATTTGTCAAAGAATTCGAAGATCCAGTGTGCATGTATCAGATCTAGGGTTTCTCCTGGACCTAGGGTTTTGGTTTTCCTTTCTGTCAGCTGATTTTGAGAATTTGATTAGCCATTGCCTTCTCAAGGCCTTTACTTCTTCAGGTTGCGAAGAAGTTCGGCATCTTTCCTATCTCGCTATTTTCAATTTGAGTACAGTAAATCTGTGATTTTGTGTGATTTTTATTATTTGATATGGGTAGTTCTGAACCTAGTGCATCTACTTCTGTGTGTACCTCCATTGATCCTTCTTCTCCCCTGTTCCTTTCATCTTCCGATGTTCCTCGTATTTCCCTCACTATACCATTCTCGGGGGTTGCATTTGGAGGATGGAAACGTAATATGATAGTATCCTTGCCTGCTAGAAAAAAAATAGGGTTCATTAGTGGGTCATGTATCAAACCTCCTGAAGATTCTCCTCAATATAGGCAATGGGATCGTTGTAATAATATGGTCATTTCATGGCTAACTTCCTCCTTGTCACTAACACTACTGATAGTGTACAGTATTCAGACGCTGCTGAAAGTATATGGAAACAACTTAATATTAGATATGGGGTTGTAAATGGGACCAAAGTATTCGAATTAAAAAGACAACTTGCCTCCACTTACCAAGAATCCCTTGATATTTCCTCTTATTTCAATAAGCTCAAAAAGGTCTGAGATGAACAAGGAGTTATGTGCACCACTCATGCAAATTCATGCGTTTGTGCTGCAAAAGAGGGGCTTCAAAGGGAAAAAGAGGAGGACAAAGTCCATCAATTTCTCATGGGTCTGAATGAGGTGTATGTAGGGGTTAGGAGGAATTTGTTGATGATGCAACCCCTGCCCTCTCTTGACAGTATCTATAATATTCTTCTCCAAGATGAAAAGCAGAGACAAGTGAATCCAAATCCTTCTTTTCAAGCTGAGTCAGCCTCCTTCAATGGGAATTCCTCTTTCAATAAATCCATTAAACCTCACTTTCAGCAAAAGCAATTAAATCCTCAAACCTAACAAAAACAGTTTCATCAAAGGGTGAACTTTGATCAGTCTAGAAATGTTGTTTTCTGCAAGTATTGCAAGAAACCTGGGCATATGGTTGAAAATTGTTACAAACTTAATGGGTTTCTTCCCAATTTCAAGTTCACCAAAGGAAGAAAGGGAGCAGCTAACATGGTTGAAAATCCGGATCCTCCTCATTCTAAATGTGTTCCTGCTGCTCAGCCCACACAGCCTTGTGTTAATCAACATGATCAAGGATCTGGGGTGTCTGGTCTGACCAAGCAGCAATATGATCAACTCATTTCTTTACTTCAGCAAGCTCATATCTCTGATTCTGGATCTCCACTCAACATCATGGCTTCTGCCAATTTTGCTGGTACATACTTGCCTAAAAATGTAGCATATAGTTTTAATTCTGCCTTGCTGACTCAATCTGATTCCTTAACTTGGATAGTTGATTCTGGTGCCTCTGACCATATGACATCAAATAAAGAGTTCCTTATTAATATCACACCACTACCAATTCCCTTTCTAGTTTCCCGTCCAAATGGTTACAAGGTCAAAGTTACCTGTACAGGGTCTTTTGTACTAACTGATTCTATTGTCTTACAGAATGTACTATATCTTCCTTCTTTCAAACATAACCTAATTTCTGTGCACATACTTACTGAACAATTTGATTGTATAGTTCAGTTTACCAGAATTTCATGTATTCTACAGGGCCCTTCTCTAAAGAAGCCTCTCGATCTTGGTAAACTGGACAGTGGTTTATACAAGTTCATTTGGGAAAAACCTTCTCAGTCCCAGAGTATACTGCCTTCTGCTTACAGTAGTAGCTCATCACCTTTGTACACTTCTAGTTCTCCTCTCTCTCTTGTACAAACTGTTTCTTCCACATGTAATAAAGCTACTATAAATGACATGGATTGTGTGTGGCATAACAGACTCGCGCATGTTCCTTTTGCTAAAATGAAATGTATTTCTGAAATTTCACCTGTTATATCATCTGTTCAATCTTTCCCTTGTGATTTTTGTCCTATGCCAAGGCGGACTAGACTGCCATTTCTTGATAGTTCCATTCATACTTCTAAACCTTTCCAATTGATTCATGTTGATACTTGGGGACCTTATCATACTCCCACCTATTCTGGTTCTAGGTATTTTCTCACAATTGTTGATGATTTCTCTAGGAGTACTTGGACTCATCTGATGGGATCCAAGAGTAATGCCTTTTCTCTTTTGAAGGCATTTGTTGCAATGGTTAAGACTCAATTTCATGAAACTGTACAAAACATAAGATCTGATAATGCACTTGAACTAGGATCTAGTCATGTTGCCATTTCCTTTTTCTCAGAAAATGGTATTACTCATCAAACTACTTGTCCACACACACCCTAACAAAATGGTGTGGTAGAAAGAAATCATAGAACCCTTCTTGAAGCATCTGGAGCCCTACTTTTTTAATCTAAACTTCCTATTCAGTTCTAGGGTGACTGCCTTTTAACAGCAACATATCTCATTAATAGACTCCCTTCCAGATTACTATACAATAAATCACCCTATGATCCTCTATAATAAAACTCCACATTATTGACATCTAAGAGCTTTTAGTTGTCTTTGTTATGCAACTGTGCCAATACCTCAAAGGGACAAACTTAAACCTAGGGCATTACCTTGTGTATTTCTTGGTTATCCTTTTGCCAAGAAAGGCTACAAATTATACAATTTACAATCCAAACAGTGTTTTGTATCAAGGGATGTCACTTTTCATGAGAACTTGTTCCCATTTGCCCCTGATTTTTCTTTCCCTACTTTTGTTCCTCACCAAGTCCCCATCAGTACTCCTGTTGTGGATGATGACTTCACACAAGGTTCCTTTCCATCTGTTGTTTCTCCTGCTCCTTTTCCTTACTCTTCTGTTGCTTCTCCTGCTTCTCTTACTACTTCTGCTTCTCCTGATTCTCCTACTATTGCTGCTGCTCCTCTCCCTACCTCTCCTATACATTTCAATCCTGATGTTCTGCCCTCTAATCCTGCCATCTCCACTTCACCTATACCCAACATTAGAAAGTCTACTAGGGTTCATAATTTTCCTACTCATTTAAAAGATTATGTTCTACAGTTTCCTACTTCTTCTTCTTCTTCTTCATGTTCCAATGTTCAGCAGGTAGAATTTGAACCATATCACTACTCTCAGGCTGCATCTGTTCCAGCATGGCAAGATACCATGAGGAAAGAGTTTGAGGCCCTACAGGAAACTCATACCTGGGACATTGTGGAACTACCTCCGGGTAAGAAACCCATAGGTTGCAAGTGGGTGTATAAAATAAAGTATAGGGCTGATGGTAGTGTTGAAAGATATAAAGCTAGATTGGGTAATCAGGGGTGATTGTTACGACCCAAAAACCGATTCGGTCATGATGGCGCCTATCGTGATACTAGGCCATCCAACTATTACCCATTCACTCCGTTATCCAATTAAAGACTTAAGAAAAATCATATTTTAAACAGAAATCCAATAAGATAAAAATAGAAATCAAATCCAGCGGAAAGAAATACATGCCCGACCTCGGGTATCACTAAGTCATGAGCAAAATACTACAACTGTTTGAAATAAATAAGACTACATGGTCTGAGAATGTCTAAATAAAAGTACTACAAGGAAGATAAGGAAGGAGAAGGCGGAACTGCGGTCGCCAAGCAGCTACCTCGCAATCTCCACAGAAAGTTTCCAACTGGTAAGATCAGCAACCGCTACCGTGCCCCGAGATACTTGGATTTGCACACAGGGTGCAGGGGGTAACGTGAGTACTCCAACTCAGTAAATAACAAGTCCAACCTATGGACTGACAGGTAGTGACGGACCAAACCTTAACAGGTAATAACATATAACTGAACAGGAAAATAGACATGCTTACAGTTCAAGTAATACTCGACAGTATTTAAATGCAACTGAACAGTACGAAGTTCAAAACTCAGAGATTTTTTATATACCAATTCACAACTAGCACAATCTATGTTCTATGAACCTCCACTCACAAGTGCTCAACCACTCGGTATTGTATATGGCCATCCGGCTCAGGGAAGATCCATTCCGGAATATATATCACTGGCTGTAGTCATCCAGTACCGAGGACACAGGCCAATCCAGCCTCACGGAGAAAATCCATCTCCCGGTATAATACTTCGGACAAGATCCATGTCCAGGGAAGATCCATCCCTCAATATCATCCACTACGCTCACTGGGGTGTAAAGACTCCGGAGGGGTTTCTCTCATTAGCCCAAGCGCTATAACAAAGCCAACGAAGGCTTGTTCAATATCTCGCTGTGGCGTGCAGCCCGATCCCATACTGCCGCTCAATATCAGGCTCTCGACCTCACTCAGTCATCACTCACCAATCTCACACACACGGGCTCAAAATGTCATGATACTAGCCCGGACAATAATATGATGTGTCAAATAGCAATAACCGAGACTGAGACATGATATAATATGCATGAATAGGATTGAGTACAGAATATCAACAAAACAAATGATATGATAGCAAGAAACGACCTTTTGGGTCTCAATAATATTGGCGTGAAGCCTTAACATGATAGCCAGCATGATTCACAGCTCATCAACTAAATCACATAATTACAACACAGATATCGGTAAGAAAGAACCACTAAGCAGTGCTCTGGAATGATCCAGGCCGCGTTTCTCACGGTGCACGCCCACACGCCCGTCACTTGGTATTGAGTCACCTTTATAATAATCATAGAACACATAGTTCGGGGTTTCGAATCCTCATAACCAATATTGGAAGCGTTACTTACCTCAAGCCGAGCCAAACCCTAGCCCGTGACGTCCTTTCCTCTCGATTCGGCCTCCAAATGCCTCGAATCTAACCAAAATCAGTTTATAACCATCAATATACGCTAAAGGAGTGAAACCCATACGAAATTAATCAAATTACATCACAATTCCCGAAATTGATCAAACCCGGTCCCCGGGCCCATGTCTCGAATTCCGATAAAAATCACAAAACTAGAATCCTTACACTCTCACGAATTTATACACACCAAGAATACCAAAATCCGACCACCAATGACCCCTCAAATCCCTAGATTAAGGTCTCCAATTTCCAAGCCCTAACTCCCCAATTTTAGGTTTCAAATCCCCCAAATTTCATGTTTAATTAGGTAGAAATCACAATAGGATCGAGTATTAAGTCCATAAATCTAACCTCCAAGAAGTACTCTTGAATTCCCTCTTCAATATCCCTCAAGAAGCTCCAAAACCGACTCAAAAATGGTGAACTATGGCCAAAAATCGCGAAAATGGCCTTTTAAACATTCTGCCCAGCGATTTAAATTCCTTCTTTCGCGAACGGAGTCAAAGCCTCGCGTTCGCGAAGCACAAAATCCGTTGACCACTTAATCCTTCTTCGCGAATGCGACCTCCTGATCGCGAACGCGAAGCTTCAGCTCCTCACACCATCCCGAACGCGACCTCTAGCTCGCGAACGCGAAGCACAAATGAACATGGACCCCAGCTGCTCCCATTTACTCTACGCGAACGCGGGAACCTCATCGCGTTCGCGATGCACACTGAAACTCACCCTTCGCGAACGCGGGACCCACATCGCGAACGCGAAGTCCAAACTTCCTACCTCACACCACATCCCTTCGCGAACGCGAACGCCAAAAGTCTGCAACACCAACAGCAGAAAATCTGCAATCCGTTTAACCACTCGAAACTCACCCGAGGCCCTCGGGACCTCAACCAAACATGCCAACATATCCCATAACATCATCCAAACTTGTTCCAATCTTTGGAACACTCAAAACAACACCAAAACACCAAATCATCATCGGATTCAAGCCTAAGAAATTCCAAAACTTCCAAATTCTGCTTTCGATCAAAAAGTCTATCAGACCTCGTTTGAATGACCTGAAAATTTGCACACACGTCACACATGATACAATGGACCTACTCCAACTTCCGGAATTCCATTCCGACCCCTATATCAAAATCTCCCCTATCAACCGGAAAACACCAAAATTTCAATTTCACCAATTCAAGACTAAATCTACTCCGGACCTCCAAAACACATTCTGATCACGCTCCTACGTCCCAAATCACCTCCCGAAGCTATCCGAATCATAAAATTCCGAGATCGTTTGCTCACAAGTTAACTTCCGATTGACTTTTCCAACTAATGACCAACTTAAGAGACTAAGTGTCTCAAACCTTCCCAAAACCATTCCGGATTCGAACCGACTAACCCGATGCCATATAACACAGATGAATAAAGCATAAAAAAGTAGAAATGGGGAAAATGGGGCGGTAACTCATGAAACGACCGGCCGGGTCGTTGCAGTGATACACAGATAGAAGGTGTGGATTTTAATGAAACCTTTTCTCCGGTTGTTAAAATGTCTACTGTTAAGTGTCTTATTGTTGTAGCTGTCAAAAGACATTGGCCTTTATTTCAACTTGATGTTAATAAGGCATTTTTGCATGGTGATCTAGATGAGGATGTTTATATGAAGCTGCCTCCTGCCCTTACTGTTTCTTCTTCTTCATCTGCTTCTTCTTCCTCTTTGGTTTGTAAGCTCAATAAATCACTCTATGGGTTAAGACAAGCTTCTAGGCAATGGTATGCCAAGCTGTCTCAAGCTCTCTATTCCAAAGGTTACTTTCATTCCATGAATGATTATTCATTATTCATGAAAGGCAGTCCTGGTAATCTAGTGGTGTTAGCAGTCTATGTGGATGAGATAATCCTCACAAGTGATGCGTTGGATGAGATACATACTTTAAAGCAATTCTTAGATAGTGAGTCCAAAATAAAAGATTTAGGGTCTCTCCACTATTTCCTGGGTATTGAAGTCACTTCTCATTCTTCTGGTGTTCTATTGAATCAAAAGAAGTTTGTTCATGATTTGTTGAAAGAATACAACTGTTTAGATGTTGCTCCTGTTATCTCTCCATTAGAGCTGAATCACAAACTACATGTCAATGTTGGAGACTTGCTGCCTCAACCTGATAAGTTCAGAAGCCTTGTTGGGAAATTGTTATTTTTAACCCATACTAGGCCAGACATCTGCTTTGGAGTACAACATCTCAGTCAGTTTTTAAAGGCTCCCAGAGTTCCTCATATGCATGCTGCTCTTCACATGTTGAGGTATCTCAAAGGTACCCTTGATCTTGGTTTGTTCTACTCTAGTTCCCGTAATTTCTCTGTCCAGGCTTACTCTGACAATGATTGGGCTGCTTGCCCTGACACACGTAGATCAGTCACTGGTTTTTGCATATTTTTGGGGGACAGCCTTATTGGTTGGAAATCAAAGAAACAGCTAGTGGTTTCATTGTCATCAGCTGAGGCTGAATATCGCGCTTTGAGGAAAGTAGTCGTTGAGTTGACTTGGCTGTCCAGGTTGCTTCATGATATATCTATGCCTATTGTTTCTCCTATTTCTGTATTTTGTGATAATGCAACTGCTATTCATATAGCCAAGAACCTAGTCTTCCATGAGCGCACTAAGCATATCGAGGTGGATTGTCATTTCATTCGCACCAAGTTGTATGAAGGCTTAATTTAATTGTTTCATGTCTCTACTTCCAACCAGCTTGCTGACATTCTCACCAAGCCATTGTCTGGTGTTCTTCATCACTCTTTCTTTTCCAAGTTGCAGGTGTTATCCCCCTCCAACTTGAAGGGGGGTGTTAGGCTGTCTGATGAAAGTCACACTTGGGCCCAAAACAAGAGCATAAGAATTAAGTAGCCCAACACAACTTATTTATTTTAGGAAATTTTACCTCCTATAGCAAAGGTTAACACCTTATTTATTTTAAATAAATACCATTTAAAAAAGTTATATTCCGTAGATACCTTTTAAGTTTTATAGCAAAATATTTAATTTTGGTTACCTCCTAGTCCTAAGCCACTAAATACGCTAATCAGTTACACTATTTTCTTTCTCTCTCTACTTTGATACATCACATTCTTTTCCCCCATCCCATTAAAATTTCTTAGTATAAATAAAATCCCATACTTCGTCTCTCACGCTTTGTTCCCTAACATACCAGATCCCCTGCCACCATTAACGCTTAAATTGACCCACCTCCGCCGTCGACCACCACGGATTCCCTCTTGGACCTGCCACATCTTCCCACTTCCACCACCAAGGTCCGCCTTTATGCAGCTACAGTGGGCATATAGTTTCAGATCTTTCACATTTCAATTTGACTGATCTAACTGTTAAGCAAGAAGAAGAACACGGCCTTGAAAACAGGCAATTCTCAGTTGCATCAGTTCCTCATGAACTCGTCAGTTTAGTGGATTTTCATGTATTTCATTGTATTTTGAATGTATCACGCTGTATTTTCATGTATTCATTGTCGTTTTTTTCATTGTAATTCAATGTATCTCGTTGTATTCCATGTATTTCATTGTATTCACTGTCTTTTTTTTCATCGTATTTCGATGTATCCCGCTGTATTATATGTATTTTATTATATTCACTGTCTCGCTATAGGCCATGAATGTATTCATATGTTTTTTTTAATTAATATAATTTATGTATTAAGATGTATTATATAATTTCTCTGAAGATTGCTATGTTTTTGGGATATTTTTCGGTTGAGAATCTTTTTTATAACTGAAAATACAAAATTTGTATGTTATAATTGAGTTTGTTGAGTTATATTAGGAGTCTATTATGTTAATTGATTCACTTTCCGTTTTAAAACAGTGTAATCCCCTATTTCACGCCGTGAATACAGTCAAATACAATAATCTGTCCGCTGTAATCCCATGTTTCACTCCATGAATACAGTCGAATACACTCGAATACAATAATTGATTAGCTGGACTTCCCTGATTCACGCCTATTTTTGCTACTGTATTCATGAATACAATAGCTTAAATACATCAAATACATCTTATAACCACACAAAAGGTATCTATAATTCGTAATATAGCAAATGGTATCTATAGATGGCTAATTACTACCAAAAGATAGTGCTTTACGAAAATTTCTCTTTATTCTATGGCCAGATGTAATTGTGTAATTGTCTTGTAAAGTGTATAGTTAGCTAATTTTGTAAATGAGAACATTGAAGTATAAATAGAAGTAGAGGCTAAAAGTTCAATTGGCTCGATTCATTTTATTTCTCTCTTTCTCGTTTTTCTCTCTGAACGAACATTCTAGATTTTCAAACCCCCATTAACGATTTCTTCAATCGAGCTCTTCCACGAATGTTAACATAACAGAATCAAATTAAGGACAAAAGAGCATATTATTACCCTACCGAAGGAAGCATTACACATTTAAAAAATAAGATCATGAGCTTAAATGGGGGAGGGGGCCGAAGGCAGATCCATAACATTTTTGCTTCAATGTTTCTTAAGCCCATATCCATAGGAGCTTGATGTGGTACAAAAGAAGATAATGACTAATGAGACCCACCCGTATAACCACTTTTAGCTCGCGCCAGAAATTATTAATATTCGGTTGCCGAAAAAAAGTATACAATTTGTATAATTTTTGTATATAACAAACAGAATGAGTATATATACAATAAATATACATCATTTCGGCTATTATTTTGATAACGGCTATACAATGTTATTTTTCCGCTAACAAACCCCAATTTCGCCTCTTTAAATTTTTCCCTTCCTTCTCTTCCTTTTCTTTTTGTGTATTATTCTATATAGGACCTTCCGTATAATACTCCCCTCTATTGCAATTTTTATCAACTCCTTTAACTTTGAGACGTTTCAAAATATTTGACCCATTCCCTTTCTGTATATAAACCAAGATTTTCAGAGGAAGAGATAGGGTATTAATATATCTAATATATAGTTATGTAAACAATTGTCCGTTGAAAAGGACATGTCGAATGAATTGATCATAAGTTATGAAAATTTCCATGAATCAAAATCATTAAACCATCCAAATTTTAAATTTTAATGTGATTTTTCCCCTATCAAATATCGTCACCGTCGTGTAAAATGAAATGGAGGTAGCACAAAATGTTAGGACCGAAATAATTAGGTTCATGTGGAAGCTAACAAAACAAACCTTCAACGATGATAAATCAGACAACAAAAGAGAAATATACTAAAAGAGACACAAACATTTAACGTGGTTCGTTCAATCGACATACGTCCATGGCGGAGATGATCAATCACTATATAAAAAGAGAATACAAAATATGGAGAGAACAACCTCACGAAGAGGCAAACACAAGTGATTCACTAACAGTTGTCCCGTAAAGTTCTCCCCATAAACACGACTCTCAAACCCCATATGGCTAAATTGTGGATGCTACTGAATGAGAAGGAAGGATCCTCAATTTATAGAAGTCCAAACCTTTTCCTACAAAAAAATGACTAGCCAAATGTGGAAGAATTATAATTTTCTTCTACAAAAAGGAAAATCCAAATATGTGCTTAGCCCTCTTATGATGTCTAACATCTATGTGCTTAGTCCTCTTATGATGAACTGGGTTCTTTGTCATACTTATAGCACTAGTGTTATCACAAAAGATAGGGATGCAACCAACTTCAATGCCAAAATCTATCATCTGCTGTTTGATCTACAGCAGTTGAGCACAACAAGAGGCAGCAGCAACATATTCAGCCTCAGCAGTGGATAAGGCCACTGAATGTTGCTTTTTAGTAGCCCATGATACCAGACATGAACCAAGAAAATTAGCCATACCCGAGGTGCTTTTCCTATCCACGAGGAAAACTGCATAGTCAGCATCAGCATATCCTACTAGATTAAAGTTACTACCTTTAGGGTACCAAAGACAAAGATCAGTAGTGTCTTTCAAATATCTCAGTATCCTCTTGACAGCAGTCAAGTGGGATTCCTTAGGATTTGCCTGAAAACGAGCACAGAGCCCTACATTGAAAACTATGTCAGGTAAGATATAAAAGTGAGCCAATCATACCCCTATACAACTTCTGATCAACAGATGAACCAGGTTCATCTATGTCTAATGTAGTGGTTGTTTCAATGGGTGAGTCTATTTCTTTTGATTCATCCATTTTAAACTTCTTAATCAACTCTTTTGCATATTTCTGCTGATGGATCAATGGTTCCATTTGGGTTTTGTTTGAACTGTAAGCCTAAGAAAAAGTTAAGCTCACCCATTGGGTTTTGTTTGAACTGTAAGCCTAAGAAAATGTTAAGCTCACCCATCATACTCATTTCAAATTCACTCCCCATTAATTTTGCAAATTCCTTACTCAGTTTTTCAGTGGTTGCCCCAAAAATTATGTCATCAACATATATTTGTACTACTAGTAGATCCTTACCTTTTTCCCTCAAGAATAAAGTACTGTCAATCTTACCTCTTTGGTATCCATGTTCAACCAGGAATTTGGATAGACGTTCATACCATGCTCTAGGAGCCTGCTTGAGTCCATATAGGGCCTTGTCCAATTTGTATACATGATCTGGAAACTCCTTACTTTCAAATCATGGAGGTTGTTTGACAAAGACTTCTTCCTTTAAGTAGCCATTGAGGAAGACACTCTTCACATCCATTTGGTGAAGGATAAATTCCATGTGTGCTACAAAGTCTATGAGGAGTCTTATTGTCTCCAGTCTTGCTACTGGAGCAAAGGTCTCATCATAATCTATGCCCTCCTCTTGGCTATAACCTTGGACCACCAGCCTTGCCTTATTCCTTGTAACTGTTCCATCTTCATCAAGTTTGTTTCTGAAGACCCATTTAGTGCCAATCACTGACCTGTCCTTGGGTCTTGTGACCAGATGCCACACTTGGCTTCTTTCAAATTGATTGAGTTCATCTTGTATTGCATTCACCCAATCTGCATCCTGCAAAGCTTCAGCAACATTTTTAGGTTCAATAAGAGATAAGAATGCATCAAAAGCACACAGATTCTTTAATTGAGATCTGGTTTTAACTCCAGAAGTTGGATCAATAAGGATGTTCTCAATGGGATGAGAACTTTGATACTTGTAAGGTTTCACAACCAACTTATTTCTGTTTGGAGTTTCTCCCATGTTTTGTTGCTGAGGAACAGGCTCATGGATAGGTTCCATTTGGGAGTTAGATTCATTTCTTCTTTGTTCAGTTCCCCCTGTCAGGTTGCCCCGGATGGAAGAACCTGTTCCATCACCTGTTCCTTCTTTTGGTGCATCTTTAGCATGAGTTGTGACTTCACTCAATTCTTTTACCAGCCCAATAGCTTCATCTTCATGTTCCTGTCTCTCAGAAAGAATGTTAGTTTCATCAAAAACGACATGTACACTTTCTTCTACAAACAAAGTTCTTTTGTTTTACACTTTATAAGCTTTGTTATGTGAAGAATATCCCAAGAATACTCCCTCATCACTTCTGGGATCAAACTTACCTAGGGAGTCTTTTCCATTATTGTGCACAAAGCACTTGCATCCAAATGCCCTAAGATGGGATATATTTGGTTTTCTCCCTTTAAGTAACTCATAGGGAGTTTTCTCTACAAGAGGTCTAGTCATGCACCTATTAATAATGTAACATGCAGTATTTACAGCCTCAGCCCAGAAGCTATGGGGCACTTTACTAGAAAGAAGCATAGTCCTAGCCATATCTTCAAGAGTCCTATTCTTTCTTTCAACTACTCCATTTTGTTGAGGGGTCCTAGGTGCAGAGAAATTATGATCATACCATGCTCATCATAAAATTTAGCAAACTTAGCATTTTCAAATTCAGTTCCATGATCAGAGCTAATTGATGCAAGTTAATTACCTAGTTATTTCTGAGTTTTTCTAACAAAGGCAGTAAACATGTCAAATGCTTCATCCTTAGATGTTGAGAATAATACCCAAGTAAACCTAGAGTAATCATCAACAAGTACCATCACATATTTCTTACCACCTCTGCTCAATGTTCTCATTGGAACACAAAGATCCATATGAACCAGTTCCATCGTCCTGATCGTGCTTACCATTTTCTTGCTTTTAAAAGAGGATCTTACCTGCTTCCCCCTTGCACAAGCCTCACAAACTTTGTCTTCCTTGAACTTGATGTTAGGTAAACCTGTCACCAGGTCCTTGGAGACTAATTTATTGAGTTGATTTAGACTTGCATGACCAAGTCTTTTGTGCCACAGGAGGGGATCATTGTCCAACACTCAAGTGAGTTCATTTTCTGAAAGAGTGGACAAATCTACAATGTAAATATTGTTAACTCTTTTTCCCTGCAAAACAATCTTGTCAGTGGTAAGATTGATCACAAAACATTTAGTAGAGGTGAATGCTACCAAGTTACCTCTGTCACACAGTTGTGATACACTAATTAGGCTATATTTCAAGCCATCTATCAAGTAGATATTCTCAATGGAATGTGAGTCTGTCTTACCTACCTTTCCAACCCCAATGATTTCACCTTTCTTCCCATTTCCAAAGGAGACATTACCTCCTTTTAGGTCCTCAAGTGAAAGGAACTGGTTCTTACTTCCAGCCATATGCTTTGAGAAACCACTATCCATGTACCATATTTGGCTACTTCCCTTCACTTGGACCTGCAAAACACAATCAAGGGTTAGTCTTAGGAACCCACACTAGTTTGGGTCCCTTTTTATAGGAAAAAGGGTGAATTAAATTCCTTTTGGCCCATCCAGGCAGCCTATTTTTCTCTTGAACAAAGGCTTTGTTCTTTTGACTGGCCTATTCCTTTGCATTACATTCACTTTTGTAATGACCAATCTTGCCACAGTGTGTGCAGATTTTGTTTTCAGGAAGTGTGATGTACTTGCTTTTGGGATCCCACTTAGGTGCTGGGGTCCAATAGCCAAGTCCTCTCTTGTTGCTACTGCGGTGCTCTTGTAGCCAGGATAGTGCATCAGAGGACTTATTCCATTTGCAAGTTCTGGCTAGTTCATGCTTCACCTTGCCTAGGTCTTCTTTTAGGACTCTTATCTACTCATCTTTCTTGTACAACTCATCCTTCATTTTTCCTAGATTTTCTTCTAAGATGATATGTGTATGATCAGCCTTCTTCTTACCTGTTCCTAATTTCAATTTTTAATTTTCAGACCTAAGTTCTAAGACACTGGTGTCAAGTTCAAGAACCTGGTTCTTCAACTCAGTATTTGACTATCACTTTCACTAGCCCTAGATTCCAGATTTTGCACTTGGCTTTTAGGATCACACACTCCCTAGACAGCTGTTCCTTCTCATTGTTTATGACCTCAGACTCATCAATGAAGTCTAGCAATAATTCAGATAACCTTTCTTTAGACAAAAATTTGATCTTGTCTTTGAGATGAATCACACTTCCCTCTTGTTCATCTTCTGATTCTCCAATGGCCATAAGTGCTTGTTCATCTCAAGCTTCATCTTCTGAATCCTCATCTGAGGTTTCTCCCCAAGCAGCAACCATAGCCTTTGTTGATCCTTTGTTGCTTTTGGGTTGAACCTGTTCCTTCTTCCTGTTTCTTCGTTCAGCTCTTTCCTTCTTCCATTCGATTTCCCACTGAGGACAATTCTTGATCATGTGGTCAGTCTTACCACATTTGTAGCAACCCTCGTTGGTCTATTTTTCAGGAGCCGTTGGTTTGTTGAAGGTTGCACATCTTGAAGAACCCTTTCCTCTCATTAGGTACTTCTTGAAATCCCTTGTGATCATAGCCATTTCATCATCCTCTAGATCTGCACCTTCAGCTATTCTGAGAGGCAGGCTCCTTTTCTTCTTGGGTGCATCCATTTTCATGGTTTGCCTTCTCAGTTCATAGGCAGTGAGATTTCCAATCAGCTCATCCAACTCGAGAGTAGCAATTTTCTTTGATTCCTAAATAGCCGTGATTTTGCTTTCCCAAGTTACCGGCAAAACCCTTGTCAAGATCTTCTCAACCTTGTCTTCTTCAAGGATAATTCTTCCAAGAGACTTAAGTTCATTTGTTAGTGTTGTGAACCTTGTGTACATCTCTTGGATGGTTTCTCCTTCCTTCATGGTGAAATTCTCATATTGAGAATATAACAGTGTTCCTCTTGATCTCTTTACTTGAGGAGTTCCTTCATGGGCCACTTGTAGAGTGTCCCAGATCTCCTTAGTAGTGGTACAACTTTGAATCCTGCTGTACTCGTCTGGACCTAGTCCACACACAAGCCATTTCTTGGCCTTGGCATTCTTTTCCCATTTCTTCAAATCTTCAGCAGTACAGTCAGCTCTTGTCTTTGGCACCTCCACTCCTTCAGCATTCTTCTTTGTAGTAGCCAGGGGACCATCAGTAACTATGTCCCAGAGTTTATAGTCTTCTCCTATGATGTGGTCTCTCATCCTGTTCTTCCATCAGGAATAGTATTGGCCATTAAAGAGTGGAGGCCTAGCAGTGGATTGCCCTTCCCAGTTTCCAGGTGTGCACTCATCTTGATCTGTTCCTAAGGTGTTAGCCTCTTCAAGGATAACCCGCTCTGATACCAATTGATGTTTTATACTTCAATACCACACAAGATGGGGGGTGATTTGTGTGGTACCCAATTTTCGCTTAACTTGATTATAGAAGGACCTGGTTTCTTCTATGTGTTCCAACTGCTACTGTTGCGGAATAATAAGTACAGAAAATAAAGAACATAGAGATTTTACGTGGAAAACACCTGGCTCAAAAGGTGAAAAAACCACGACCTACCTTCCAGTAGGATTTTCCCAAACTCTCCACTAAAATCACTAAGCCAAAAACTGCATTTACAAAAACTCTTTTGTAAACCTAGGATTAACTCTAATCCCGTTGTGGCACAAAGCCTCAACTGTTGCGACAACTTCAAGTTAACTCTAACTTGAAAGCTCTAAGTACCTAATACAATTGCTTCTATCAAAGCTGAAAGGTACAATGTAAAATCACCTACTACAATTGAACTAGAATAAAAGATAGACACTTGGAACTGGCTCTTCTATCTGGTTCAAGTAGCTTCAGGATTGCACGTTTGAATCACACATAAATTGCTTGCAAAATTGCCTTGCTATTTTGCTCTCAATTCACGTTTAACTTCTGCTTGTGTGCATTACCTGTAAAAGAGAACACCACTGATATTTAAGGATTTAGTAATTAGAGATTTACTAGGATACAAATGCTACTCTTCCATGGTGAAAGAGTTCTAGTTGATCTCATACTCTAACTCTATCCTTTTCCTAAATCGTGTTCTCTTTGTGTAAGGAGTCTTTCTCCTTATCCAATATGCAATCTTTTCGATCATGATCAGGAGATATCACTTCTGATAAGTTAGATTTTTTGGTTCACGTGCATCTCACATGTTTGGATTGATCACAACTATGCTTCACAAGATGGACCTGGTCCATGTCTGAGTTCTTTTGTCAGTCCTCAAAACTTCACATTTACTTGGGCCAACAAAAAGAGCATATTATTACCCTACAGAAGGAAGCATTACACATTTAAAAATAAGATCATGAGCTTAAATGGGGGAGGGGGCCGAAGGCAGATCCATAACATTTTTGCTTCAATGTTTCTTAAGCCCATATCCATAGGAGCTTGATGTGGTACAAAAGAAGATAAGAGACTTTTTCCTTCCTATACCATATATGAAACCTTATTACCAAAAAAGTGCATAGTTTCATATTTACCCACCATGTTCATAGTTATTCTACAAAATATATACCATTCATTAAATACCAATTATTAGGAGTTGATTACTTCCTAATTAGGCGCGCTACAAATCTGAAACTAAATATTCTTCCAGATATTCCTATTTAGGCGTGCTACAATTATGGAAGTAAATATTCTTCCAGATATTTTCCACCATTGGCAGCCATTAAAAAGCTTGAAAGCTTTGAATTCAAATTTGGTTTTCAAAAATCATTATTCGTTTGGATTGGGTGTTGTTGAAAATAATCAGGAATATGGTTTGGAGTTTATATCTCAATTTTGAGGGGTTTTGGTGAAGATTAGACTTTATTTTGACTGAATTTCAGATTGAAACTCGAAGAAGAAGAAGAAGAAGAAGAAGAAGAAGAAGAAGAAGACATATTGCAGAAATTGTAGATAAATTGTANAAAAATTTATTTTTTATTGCAATTTCAAATTTCTGTTTTTCGTTTTCTGCACCACTCACACCTCAACTGCCCCGCACTAAAAAAAAAATTTTACCTTTTTTTTTGGTAATTTCATATTCTATTTTTTTCGTTTTTCTGCCCCCACCCCCCGAAAAAAATATTTTTTAATATATTTTTCAGTTTTATTTTTTTTATTTACCCGTTTAAAGGTTCAAAATTTTACAAGTTCTAAATTTATGAGTTCGGAAGTTTATGTGTTTGGAATTTTACGGGTTTAAAAATTATAAAGTTTACGGGTTAAAAATTCCGCGGTTTCGAAAGTTTAGCGGTTCGAAAGTTTATGAAAAATGTGGGGTCGGAAGGTTGTTGGTTTGAAAGTTTACGGCTTCATGTTATTATATCTAAATTATTTATGAATACTCTTGAGAAGTCATTTTTCTTAATTTGCGTGCCAAACACCGAAAAATGAATAAGATTACTACTTCTTTTCCAAGAAAATATTTTCTTGGAAAATATTTTCCACGGAAAACATTTTTCGTTATACCAAGCACACCCCTATTGTCCTTAACTTTTGAGCTTGTTAGTCTAAGTTCAGGACTTCAGGATCTATTGTCCTTAACTTTTGAACTTGTAACTGTAAGTTCAGGACCTATTGTCCTTAACTTTTGAGCTTGTTAGTCTAAGTTCAGGACCAAGTGTTCTTAACTTTTGAGCTTGGAACTCGAAGTTCAGGACCAAGTGTCTTTAACTTTTGAACTTATAACTGTAAGTTCAGGATCCATAACGTAGCAGAAAACCAAATTATTTGTATCTTTTCACAAAAAAAATAAAAATAGTAATAATTGCAATTTACATATAATATTAATGTCAAATTTTACAACAGAAAGCTAATAACAAAAAGAAATAACTAAAAAAATGAAAGACTACAGAACCTAACCAATCAAAAGAAAAAGAAAAAGAAAAATAACGGCTTCTAAGATCACATTCGTAGTCCCCCTTTTTTTTAAAAAAAAATGGATATCACGGCTTAGAATGTGATCTTAGAAGTATTATTGGTCACTAGTTTTAGAAGTATTATTGGAAAAAAAGGACTAAGATAGTGATCTATGGTCCGATTCATCGTGTTCTGACTGCAGTGTGCGCGACAAGAGGTGAGTTTGTATTATTGGTTACTGGTTTTCCTTCCAGCATTGTTCTTCTCCCTAACATGAAAGAGGTAGAAGAAAGGATAACACAGTCTTTTCATATTAATTTTAATAGACTAGTGGCTACTATTGCTAAGCATTAAAAATATTGTATAAAAAATAAATACCACTTTAAAAAGTGGCTACCCCACACAATTTTTACCTTTTTTTAAAGAGACTTTTTCCTTCCTATACCATATATGAAACCTTATTACCAAAAATGTGCATAGTTTCATATTTACCCGCCATGTTCATAGTTATTCTACAAAATATATACCATTCATTAAATACCAATTATTAGGAGTTGATTCCTTCCTAATTAGGCGCGCTACAAATCTGGAACTAAATATTCTTCCAGATATTCCTATTTAGGCGTGCTACAATTATGGAAGTAAATATTCTTCCAGATATTTTCCACCATTGACAGCCATTAAAAAGCTTGAAAGCTTTGAATTCAAATTTGGGTTTTCAAAATCATTATTCGTTTGATTGGGTGTTGTTGAAAATAATCGGGAATATGGTTTGGAGTTTATATCTCAATTTTGAGGGGTTTTGGTGAAGATTAGACTTTATTTTGACTGAATTTCAGATTGGAACTCGAAGAAGAAGAAGAAGACATATTGCAGAAATTGTAGATAAATTGTAGTCTGATTGTAGATGCTTTATTTTCTGTTTTCACAAATAAAAAACGGCTAAAACTTCTACAAATCTTCTGAAAAAACGCAATTATGTCAAAAATCACAATGATACTACAATTGAATGGGAATAGGGATATAAAAATTCAATGTACCTAGTTTGTAGATATTTTGTAGATAAATTGTAGATTATTTGCATTCTAATTGTAGATGCTTTATTTTCAGTTTTCACAAATCAAAAACGACTAAAACTTCTACAAATCTTCTGCAAAAAACAATCTACAATTTATCTATAATTTTTCTACAGTTTATCTACAATTTCTGCAATATGTCTTCTTCTTCTTCTTCGAGTTTCAATCTGAAATTCAGCCAAAACCAAGTCTAAATCTTCACCAAAAACCCTCAAAATTGAGATATGAACTCCAAAACATCTTCCCAATTATTTACAACAACACCCAGTCAAAACAAATAATGATTTTTGAAAACCCAAATTTGAATTCTTTTGTATTCGGATCTCTTATCTCCGCAGCATATCTACCCCATGGCCTTCTCCTTACGCCTAAGTATCTGCAATTGTTCTGTTGTTCCTCTGCATTTTGAGTACTATTTATATTGCTGCCATTCTTTCTTGGTTTTGTGCTCTTGTTGTTTGAAGAAGTGGATGATTTAATGATATTCATATTCAAATTCATTAACGTGGGGGTGGGTTTGGGAGAGAGAAACGTGGGGGTGTGGGGATTTGGAGGAATATACGGTAGCGTTAATTAAGGAGTGATATACGGTACATTAATTGTACAGTTAAAACACATTATGGTATAGAATTGGTAATTAGGTATACTAAATATAATTAAATCAAACCTTAAACATTGAGGGTAATATAGTTTCCTATATGGAATAGGAATGTAAAAATTCCAGAAGATAATGAGACCCACTCGTATAATTACTTTTAGCCCGGGCCACAAACTATTAACATTCGGTAGCCGAAAAAATGTATACAATTTGTATAATTTTTGTATATAACAAACAGAATGAGTATATATACAAAAAATATACATCATTTCGGCTATTATTTTGATAACGGTTATACAATGTTATTTTTCTGTTAACAAACCCCAATTTCGCCTCTTTAAATTTTTCCCTTCCTTCTCTTCCATTTCTTTTTGTGTATTATTCTATATAGGACCTTCCGTATACTACTCCCTTATTGCAATTTTTATCAACTCCTTTAACTTTGAGACGTTTCAAAATATTTGACCCATTCCTTTTCTGTATATAAACCAAGATTTTCAGAGGAAGGGATAGGGTATTAATATAGGTATTAATATATCTAATATATAGTTATGTAAACAATTGTCCGTTGAAAAGGACATGTCGAATGAGTTGATCATAAGTTATGAAAATTTCCATGAATCAAAATCATTAAACCATCCAACTTTTAAATTTTAATGTGATTTTTCCCCTATCAAATATCGTCATCGTCATGTAAAACGAAATGGAGGTAGTACAAAATGTTAGGACCGAAATAATTAGGTTCATGTGGAAGCTAACAAAACAAACCTTCAACGATAATAAATTAGACAACAAAAGAGAAATATACCAAAAGAGACACAAACATTTAACGTGGTTCGGTCAATCGACCTACGTCCATGGCGGAGATGATCATTCACTATATAAAAAGAGAATACAAAATATCGAGAGAACAACCTCACGAAGAGGCAAACGCAAGTGACACACTAACACTTGTCCCGTAAAGCTCTCCCCATAAACACGACTCTCAAACCCCATTTCGCTAAATTGTGGATGCTACTGAATGAGAAGGAAGGATCCTCAATTTATAGAAGTCCAAACCTTTTCCTACAAAAAAAAATGACTAGCCAAACGTGGAAGAATTATAATTTTCTTCTACAAAAAGGAAAATCCAATTATGATAAATATGTTATCCTTTCCTTCATGAGATAGGAAAACCAATTATGATAAGAAAATCTGGAGAAACATCTAACACAAAATATAATTTATCCCAACTCTAACTAGTCTGAAGTTTCGCCTAGATTAAATGAAGATACGAATTCGGAATGATATAAATCAGTTAGAAGGCACACGAAGTAAACGAAGCTTGAATTATTACTTTATAAAAGTCTAGTGACTGCAATATAAAAAGTTATTATTAACGAAACTTAGGAAATGTGGTCACAATTATTTCGATTTGGTTTTGATGTGAAAATTCGAATGATATAGTAACCATTCTTTCAGCTGAATCCAAATATAATCTTCCCGGGGGATCTTTTTCAAAGTTTAAAATAGGCTTTGTTATAAGGGTCATTTTCAGTAGTGTACTATTCCTTTCATTTTCTAGGAAGTAGGGCTTTCTTCATTTCCTTATAGTAACAACTTTCTCTTTTGAAGCAAAGCAAAGTGATTAACATAATTATACTAAGAATAGTAAATAAGTAGTGCAACTATTACTGTATAATACTAGTTAATCCAGGAGGGGTTCCATTTCGCCTTTAGGTTAGTACTATCTAGATCTTGCTATTAATAAGTGAACGCATCAATTATTCGCTTATTTCGTATCCAAATTAGAATCAATTAACTTGAGCCGTGCTTATTACTAATTGATCTAAACTTTTACCTAATCATAGAAATGGACTTAACAGTAGCCTTGTCTGTATAATATCCAAGTGTAGACCGTGATGCATCTCTTTCTATTAAATGTAACAAAACCCCGTCACACCCGGTAAATACTTACTCACACATCAAGGGGCGGACATAACGGTGGATGAAGTGGTGTCACGCGATAATGCTTCATCGGAACATTTTATTAAGCATATGTAATAATACTGTGTCGAAACGAGTAACAAATATAAAATGATACCACTTGACATGTATCCTCGTCTGGCATGCTGGTTAAGTTCCTGGTTTTGCTTTAAGAGGTCGAACTAGTACATATTTTTGGCAAATATTTAAAGAGCCTCTTGTTAAATTGTAGTTAAGTAGAACTGAACACGTGACCTCTTTTAACATAAGACTCCACAATATTGATGCACTAAGACTATTACTCATTTAGAAATATAATAATTAATGTTATTTATTTTACACTCTTATGTTACTATCGACACCGCTTACAAAAATTCAGCATACGCCTCTGCACACAATGTCACGACCCAACTTTCCCTTCGTTTAGGTATCATGATGGCACCTAGTCTTAGGGACTAGGTAAGCCTAACTCATACTGAAATACCACAATAATAAATAAAATTTAACAGTCTTGAAGCAGAAATCTCTACAAATTTAAAATTTTCAAAATCCGGTAGTACAAGTCATAAGCTCTACAGAGTTTCGCTACAACTTCCAACCACAACCATATGGAAATAAGTACAACAGTGTGAGTATAAAATAGGAATGTAACTCCGAAGCCTGCGAACGCAGTAGCAGGGCTATCTTGAGTCTCCTCGACAAGAATTCGCACAGCTACTATCGAACAACACCTGGATCTGCACAAAAAAATATGCAGAACTGTAGTATGAGCACACCACAGCGGTGCCCAGTAAGTATCAAAATTAACCTCGGTGGAGTAGTGACGAGGAACAGTCAAGACACCCACTGGTCTAATAAGCAGAACAAGTATAGGTATAGAAACAACCGAACCTGATATCTATATGAAGACTAAGCGATATTGCTAACAATACAGTAACTACAATAAGGAAAGAAAACAGCAAGTAACAGCGGAACACCATAATAAAGCACATAAAAGTGAACGGAAATACAACCCAAATTCAAAATCACAAATACAGTAGGGACAAGTCATAACTCAGCAACTACGACAGTTTTTCACATTAGGTCATAGCCAACAACTTCAGTCAATTAGTCAAATCTTTCAGTTGATAAAAATATTTCGTAATATACTTCCTTCAAGTAAATAATTTTCTAAATAGTTCTCTAAAAATAAATAACTTTCGAATATAACCCTTTCAAGTAAATATCCTTCGAATATAAGTCACCATGTGACATCTCATCTCATAATCATACAATACGGATCTCGATACCTGAACCTTAACACTTGGCATCCTGTGCCCTCATCACACCTCATAATCCTACTAACAACTCACGTACCCAAAAAAGAGTCATTCTCACATGGAAGGAATATAAATAAGGGTGTGCATCTATACTCAGCAATCTCAAGGAGCCTCCTATCCGATAAGGGTGCTTATCCACGTGTATGCTTGTGCAAGTGTCCTAACGTAGTTCATACCAGCTAGTAAGCATAAGGACAAGAACGGACAGCACATATACTGTTTACACATGGATAAGATCAATGAAAACACAGCTCAGAACACAGTGTAATAACAGGGGATCTCCCAGGATATCGTCCCGTGGTCCCAAACGTAAATGTACAGAGGATCTCCCGGGATACCGTCCCGTAGTCCAAATCATAAATGTGCAGAGGGATCTCCCGAAATACCGTTTCATAGTCCCAAAGTAAATATCCAATACAGGGGGATCTCCCGGGATACCGTCCCGTAGTCCAAAACATAAATGTGCAGGGGGAATCTCCCGGAATACCGTTCTGTAGTTCCAAAGTAAATATGTAGAACAGGAGATCTCCCGGGATACCGTCCCGTAGTCCCAAACGTAAATGTGCAGGAAGATCTCCTGGAATACCGTTCCGTAGTCCCAAAGTAAATATGCAGCGCAACCAAAGAGAATACAATTACAGCACGGCAGAAAACTCGTACATCACCGCAACAAGTACAATAGCAACAATGACAAAAATACAAGGTACGACAAGTCAACTAAAGAACTGTAAATCACGAAGAAACGGTAGGACCGGCTCACAAGGAATAACCACAGAAGAGAATGCTGGCATAAAAGGAACAGTTCAACAAAGGGAAAACTAACATGTAGCAACGATCCCACAATACACAGGTCAATAACAAGTGAATCAACACTAGGCAAGTAATCCCAAATAAAGGCAAGTCAACAAAGATATGGGTTATCTAAACTCCTTTTTAAGGTTGAACAAATACGAGGATATCCGACAATTCAATTAAGGAAACATTATCTTATCTTCACTTAAGACTAAACAATTATCGGAGGAGATGATGATAATTCCCAAATAAGACAAACAACTATGAAAAGACAACATGACAATAGGAGAAGCGAAATTCTTCAGTTAAGTCAAATAGGAGTCGATTAGGCAATAAGAGTGAATCATGAAGCAATTAATTTCAATTAAGCATGTAGAGGTGAAACTAGTAAATAGGAAACTCAGTCATGTCAAGAACACATTCATACACAGTGAATATAAAGACCTAAGAACCCTAAAAAGACCAATTTTCCACAAATAAGTCCGAACACGCACTTGTCACCTCGCGTACACGAACTACAAGCAACATAGAAGACTCAAATCCTAAGGGGAAGTCCCCCACACAAGGTTAGGCAAGATACTTACCTCAAAGACAATAAACCGATACTCTAAAATGCACTTCTCGGGTGAAAAGACCTCCAGAGGCTCAAATCTAACCAAATTAACTTCAAAGAACAAATAAAACACATAAGAAACTATTTCGGATCATAAAGTCTCAATCTTTAACAAAATCCAAAAAAAAATCAGTCCAAAAGTCGACCCCCGGGCCCGCACCTCGGAACCCAACAATTTTACAAAATCCGAATACTCATTCCAATATGAGTTCAACCATACAAAATTATCAAATTCCGATACCATTTAGTCCCTAAATCATGATTTTTCATTTGAAAACTTTCTTCAAAAACCAACATTTTTCTCAACCCAAAACACAAATTAAATGATAAAATCATGGAATATGTTAAATTCCAGGTGAAGAACACTTGCCCAATCGATTTGCTTGAAAACCCCCAAAAGAAGCTCCCAAATCCGAAGTTTAAAACTCAAAAATATGAAGGAATGGCCAAACCCTCGACTTATATGATTCTGCCAGAACTTCCGCACCTGCGACCAACTTAACCGCATCTGGGCAACCGCAGGTGCACCTGACCAATCGCACCTGCGCTCCACTCCGCTTCTGCACCCAGAGATCCGCTCCTGCGGCACCGCACGTGCGTTCCAATTCTCCGCATCTGTGGAGACTGCCCAGACCAACTCCTCTCGCTCCTGTGCTTCCTCCTTTGCACCTGCGACCATCGCACCTGCGCCCAGGGCTCGCATGTGCGATTACACTAGAGCTCAGCCTCCCTAAAACCATGGAAAATTATCCGCAACTCGTCTGAAACACACTCGGGGCCCTCGGGACCCCGTCCAAGCATATCAACAAGTCATATAACCTAACACGGACTCGCTCGAGGTCTCAAATCACATCAAACAACGTCGAAACGACGAATCACACCATGAATTGAACTTAGGAACTTTCAAATCTTCCAACTTCCAAAACTCGCACCGAAACCTATCAAATCAATCGGGAATGATGCCAAATTTTGCAGACAAGTCCAAAATGATATAACGGAGTTGCTCCAACTTTCGGAATCTCATTCCGACCCCGATATAACAAAAGTCAACTATGGGTCAAACTTCTCCATTTTCCAAACTTCAACTTTTCCAACTTTCGCCAAAATGCCTCAAATTACCCTACGGACCTCCAAATCTGAATCTGGAGACGCGCCTAAGTTTAAAATCACCATACGAAGTTGTCGAGATTACCCAAAACCCATACCGATGCCGTTTACTCCAAAGTCCAACTCCGGTCAAATTCTCACCGCTTAAGCTTCCAAAACTAGATTCCTTCTCCCAATTCAACTCCGAATCATCTGGTAACTAAACTCAACCATGCACGCAAGTCGATACACATAATATGAAGTTGTTCAAGACCTTACACCGCAGAACGGAGCTTAAATTCTCAAAACGACCGGCCGAGTCGTTACACACATGGTGTTTACCCTAAGTCACATTAATTTACCGGAGTTATATGATACAAATTGAGGTCATAATACAGAATATATCATGGTTAAGTTACAAAAGTACTAACAAATACTTATCATGCTTTTATATTTTGACTTCGGCATCGAGTGAGGATAAATTTTTTCAAGAAAAGGGAAGTAGAGATATATACAACTAGCTTGAAGGAAGTAGTTCTTTAGAGACAAACTATTGATCGATCGGTAGTGAGAAATATCACTTGTCTATTTAGATTTCTATTAATTCCCCAACCTTAGAAAATGAATTATGAGTGTTTGTGCTTGCAACTTTCTAGAAATATCATTTTCATCATTATGGGCTTGAAGTGGATTGAAACCCGATACTTGAAATCAAATGACTGTTATCTTAATTGTTGCTACATGTAATTTGCAACTTGTTCAGACAATGGCGTAATCATTTATTAAAGTTAAGTTGCTAATACTGCTAAAATAACAATAATATATAATGATACCAACTGTTAGGAGCAGAGACGGCTCAACACTACATGTGGCCTAAAGCGAAAGTTTAAAAAGAGGCCTCAAAAGACATTCGAGGTTAAGAAATGCTTTTCATATCTAATCTTTTAATAATTTCATTAGCTTAAGATTGAAAAATTATCTAAAAAGCACTTAAAGAATAGAAGAAGATTCTACAAAATCATAATTATAAACAAAACTAATTCAAGTTGAAGTGAGTTAGACAAATTAAGAAGTTGAGCCCATCTACCATGCATGAGGTAACAAAAAAGAATAATGAAAAATACGAAAAAATACAAATCTAATAATCTACAATTTTTAGTATAGACTTTAAAAATAGACAACAAATGATTAAAACTAATTTATTTATTACTAATAATAAATACATAATTATTTATACTATAT
Organism: Nicotiana attenuata; assembly: GCF_001879085.1. Classification (NCBI taxonomy): domain Eukaryota; kingdom Viridiplantae; phylum Streptophyta; class Magnoliopsida; order Solanales; family Solanaceae; genus Nicotiana; species Nicotiana attenuata. The sequence continues at coordinate 25,277,496 of NC_031989.1, forward strand.
ATAATTTGAGTAAATTTAGGATCTTAATTTTACGGGAGCCTAAAGCCACTGCTTTAGTGGTTTTAGGGTTGAGCCGCCACTGGTTAGGAGTACTTGATTAAAGTAAATGAAAAGAATAGTTAGGTAAATGTCTAATATGCAAATTCAATGGTGGAACTTAAAAGGTGCCTACCTGATGTACAATAGTTCTTGTGCGAAGAATAGATGCAGACAACTCTGGTCAACAAAGTAGGATTACTTTTTCGGATATGCAAATTAATTAAGGGCTCTAAGTTAATTTTTTTATTGTTATTAAGGTTTATTAAAGTGGACACCGTCATATGATTAATAATTCTTATTGGAATCTTTGAACCTACCATTATGTTAAATCATTTGTTTAAGCTGTCAATTCATTTTTCTGTATTTAGTTTGATAACTATGTCATCAATTCATCAACTAACGCGGCTAAGAAATCCTATTTGGACCGTCAATATATAATATTTCTTTATCATAATAAAAATATTGTCAGAAACTACTCTAAGATTTTAAACTAGTGCTGTCAACCTTTTCTTTAATTTTAAGACTTATAAAAGCTGGAAAAATCAGCTTAGTTTAATTTTTTTTTAAAGTGCTTTTCGAAAAAGTACCGGAGAGAATTAGTTTGTGTTTGGCTGATCAATCTAAAAAACATTTTTGAGTAATAATTTGTGTTTGCCCAAGCTTTTCAAAAAGTGCTTTTAAGTATCAAATTACTAATAAAGACATGAATAGATTTACTTAATAGTTAATGTTATTAAGTAAATGAATAATCTCAATTTTTTTTATTAAAGACAATAATTAAATCTTTTCATTTTATTTAAGAAGATTATGAAAATAAAATTCAAAAGTACTTTAATTCTTTTAAGATGATTTAAATATATTAAAAATCATTCAACAAATTAAAAGCATTCACCCCTTAAGTCTTCGCTAATACATGTGTAGCTGTTAGTTTTTAAAAAAAAAAATTAATAGGTTATTTAGGTAAATAATAAAAAGGGCATTTTAGTAAGGGAGGATGAGCTCTGCTCAAGCACGCGCGATGGGCTCAAGCAGAAGGATGAGGAGCTGAGGGAGAAGGACGAGGAGCTTATGAGGGCCATTGGCAAATGCAGCGTGCTTGAAGGGGCGCTGAGGGCTAAGGAGGATGAGCTCAAGGTGAGCAAGGGGTGATGGCCGAGAATACTGACCTTCAGGTGCAAGTTGCGTCTTTAAGGGATGAGCTCGAGCAGAGCGAAACAAGGGCCGTCAACTTGAGGGGTGAGCTGATCACCAGGGTCGAGGAGTTGGGCCGAGTTGAGAAAGCCAGAATCGCCGCTGTGGCGGAGGCGGCAGCCCTAGGGGGCACCCTCCGTGTTTGCAGGTCTGAGCGAGCTACTGAGGCGGAAACTTCGGTGCTCAAGGAGGCAAGGTTTGAGGAGCGGATTGGGGGTTTGGAGGCAGAGCTCTCTGAGCTGAATGAGCAGGTTGTCGCCCTAAGAGCCGAGAAGGCGCAACATCAGGCCCAACTGTCTACTTCTCATACTTCTATCGATCCCGGTGTGTCACGGGAGTTGTATGAAATATGGGTTCATGCTGAGGCCCAACTTGATATATACAGGTCTCTGAAGATGGTTGGAATGATTTCCGAGGCGAAATTTGAGGATGTTCGTGTCAAGGTACGTGCAGCTCGTGACGCCTGTGGTTATGATCTTGGTACGTCCGGCGGGGACGATGATGAATACGCCTTAGATGGGCTTGCCTCCGACCCTTGGTACGACGATGAGTATGCCGGTGACGTCGGTGATGGGGGGACGATGCGGCGTGAAGTCTTTGTACTTGGTTTTTGTTTTTTTGTGTTTTGCTGTTTTCTTTTTGTGGGGGCGTCTTTCAAGCCTTTTGTAAAATGTATTGGGATGGAATGATTGAAATGGAACAGTTGTCTTTTGTTGTGTATTTTCAGCTTTTCTTTCTTTTTTCTTTCCCGTGAGTGTCTTCTTTTGTGAGAAAGTCCCTGACTTTCGGTCGATCGAATGTAAGTTAATTCGAACGAGGTCGAATGTAGATCAATTCAAACGAGGTTGAATGTAAGTTAATTCGAGCGAGGTCGAATGTAGATTTATTTGACTGAGGCCGAATGTAGATTGATTCGACTGAGGTCAAATGTAGGTTAACTCGAGCGAGGTTGGATGTAGATTGATTCGACCGAGATCGAATGTAAGTTAATTCGAGCGAGGTCGAATGTGGACTTAGAAGATAATTCGAGTGAGATTGAATGTACATTTCCCTTGTTAATTCGAACAACATCGAATATAAGTTAATTTGAGCAAGGTCGAATGTAAGTTAATTCGAGCGAGGTCGAATGTAGATTGATTCGACCGAGGTCGAATGTAAGTTAATTCGACCGAGGTCGAATGTGGACTTAGAAAATAATTCGAGCGAGATCGAATGTATATTTCCTTTGTTGATGCGAACGAGGTCGAATGTAAGTTAATTCGAGCGAGATCGAATGTGGACTTAGAAAATAGTTCGAGCGAGATCGAATGTATATTTCCTTTGTTTTGGTGTGATGTGCAAATTTGGTGGAGTTGTGTAAAAATGTCATATACTGCTTTGTTTATTCATTAGAGAATATTACATCTTTCTGTTCGGTCTGTACATACATTCGAGGAGCCCTGGTCTATCTAGTCCTTCATCACGCGGCCTAGAGAAGTAGTCGATAGGCGGGGCGATAAACTTAATACCTAAAATTCGAGACGCCCTCTTCGTCGCCTTATTAAATACCTCCCCAAGAAAACCCAATTAAGACAAAACTCGGGTAAAGGAAAAAGAGTACGACTTGGGGGACGTCCGTCTTTAGAAGTTGAAGTATTCGAGGTGGGAGACGTTCCAATTGTTTGGTAGTAGTTTTCTCTCCATTGTTTCTAGTTGGAATGACCCTTTGTTTGCTGTTGCCGTGATTTTATATGGTCCATCCCAATAGGTTCCCAGTTTGCCTTCCCGTGGGTCTTTGCTTGCTTGTGTTTTGGCTTTGAGTACATAGTCCCCTACCTTGAGTGGTCTGACTTTGGCTGTTTCGTTGTAGTAACGTTCTGCTTGCTGTGTTTGATCTATCATTCTTATGTAAGCCATGTCTCTTCGGTCATCTATCTCGTCAAGGTCTTGCTTTCTGCTTTCATCGTTACTTGGTCCGCTCTCGTTGGAGTATCTCAAAATTGGTTCCCCGACTTCGACTGATATCACTGCATCTGTCCCATAGACTAGTGAATATGGCGTTTCTCCTGTGCTTGTTTTTGGCGTGGTACGGTATGCCCATAGCACTTCCGGTAGCAGTTCCGGCCACAATACCTTGGTGTCCTCAAGCTTCTTCTTCATGATGTTCAGTATTGTTTTGTTAGAGGTCTCCGCCTGACTGTTTCCTGCGGGATGATATGGCGTGGAGAGTATTTTCTTGATGTGCCATTTCTCGAAGAATTTGGCGGTCTTTTTTCCGGTGAATTGGGGTCCTTTGTCATAACTGATTTCTTTGGGGATGCCGAAGCGACATATGATGTTTCTCCATATGAATGTGATAACTTCATGTTCAGGTATTTGGGCAAATGCACTTGCTTCTAACCACTTGAAAAAATAGTTAGTTAAAACCAAAAGAAATTATATATTACCTCGTCCCGCTGGAAGGGGTCAGACGATGTCCATCCCCCATTTGATGAACGGCCAAGGCGATGTGATTGAGTGGAGGTGCTCGCCCGCCTGTGGATCATTGGAGCGTATTTTTAGCATTGTTCGCACTTTCTAACGAAGTCAGCGGCTTCCTTTTTCATAGTGGGCCAGTAATAGCCTACCCGTACGAGGCATTTAATGCGGGCTCGATTGTCGGTATGGGCTCCACAGTTGCCTTCGTGTACTTCTTTGAGGATGTGCCTAGTTTGTCTTGGTCCTAGGCATTTCGCCAGGGGACCGCCAAACATTCTTTTGTAAAAGTCATGGTTGATGATGTTGTATCTGGCCGCCTGCATTCGAAGCTTCTTGGCTTCTTTTTTGTCGGGTAGGAGCACTCCGTCCTGCAAATATGACATAATACGGTTGCTCCAATCCCAAGTCAAGTTTATATTGCGTACCTCAATTTGGTCTATTGACGAACGGAGGAGGGTGACCATATTTTCTTTTCCGCTTATGTTCTTGGTGGCTGCTGCTAATTTGGCGAGGCTGTGTGCTTCGATGTTTTGTGCTCGAGGTATCTGGTCGAGTTGGCACTCGTCGAACTCGGGCAGTGGCTTATGAATTTCTGCCTGATATTTTTGTCGCCTCTATTCTTTGATTTGGAAAGTCCCTGTGACTTGGTTGACGACGAGTTGTGAGTCACATCGGAGGATGACTCGCCGTGCTCCATACTTGATAGCTAGTTTCAGTCCTGCAATTACGGCCGTATACTCGGCCTCATTATTAGTCATGTCGGGACACCGTATGGACTGGCGGATAACTTTGCCTGTTGGGACATCGAGCACGCGTCCCAGTCCAAAATCCTGACGCGTTGGAGGCACTATCGGTGTACAGCGCCCATAGGTCGGATAACTTAGGGGAGGTAAGAGAGGCTTCCTGGTCGGCCTCAGGCATTATTTTGGCACTGAAGTCGGGGAGTACTTGCGACTTTATTGTTATTCATGGCTGATATATTATATAGTGCTCGCTTAATTCGATGTCCCACTTGCCCATCTAAACGACAACTCGGGTTTATGTAGGATGCTTCTTAGGGGGAAGGTCGTGACCACCAAAATGGGGTGGCGTTGACAATAGGGTCTAAGCTTTCGTGAAGCTACGACTAATGCCAGAGCCAGTTTATCGAGGTGGGGATACCTCGTTTTGGGATTGACCAGGGTTTTGCTAATGTAATAGATTGGAGATTGCGTACCTTTGTTTTCACGGACCAAGACTGCGCTTACTGTGACGTCGGATACGGGCAGGTAGATTAGGAGACGTTCGCTAGGTTCTGCCTTGGCGAGTAATGGGGGCGAGGACAAGTATGCCTTTAATTCTCTTTGGGCATTGATGCATTCAGAATTCCACTGGAGTCCGTTGTCCTTTTTGAGTATGTTGAAGAATTTGTGGCATCTATCGGAGGATCGTGAGATGAACCTTGACAGGGCGGCTATACGGCCGGTCAGCTTCTGCACCTATTTCTTGCTGGTCAAAATTTTAGGTATTCCCTCTATAGGCTTGATTTGGTCGGGATTGACCTCGATGCCTCTCCGCGACACCAAAAAACTGAGGAACTTTCCCGAGGTCAGCACACTTTTCAGAGTTCAGCTTCATGCAGTATCGTCTAAGTATGTCGAAGGCTTCCCTCAGGTGGTCGATGTGGTCCTCTTTTCTTTTTGATTTGACCAACATGTCGTCTATATAGACTTCCATTGTTCTGCTAAGTTGCTCTTTGAACATCTTGGTGACCATCCTTTGATAGGCCGCCCCTACATTTTCATCCCGAACGGCATGACTCTGTAGCAGTACGTCCCTTGGTGGGTGATGAATGTGGTCTTTTCCTAGTCCACCTCCTCCATGAGGATTTGGTTGTAGCCTGAGTAGGCGTCCATGAAGCTTAATAATTCGTGCCCCATTGTTGCATCGATGAGCTGATCGATGTGAGGCAACGGGAAGGAGTCTTTCGGGCAGGCTTTGTTTAGGTCTGTGAAGTCTACGCATATGCGCCATTTCCCATTTTTTTTCACCATGACCACGTTGGCGACCCATTAAGGGTAATTTGACTCTCGAATGGAACCATTGGCAAGCAATTTTTCTACCTCTTCGCGGACGACCTCGTTGATTGCAATATTGAACTTTCTTCTGATTTTTCATACCAGCGGGTAGAGTGGATCGACATTCAGCTTGTGTGTTGCAGTGTCTTTTGGGATACTTGGCATATCTGCATAGATCGGCGTTGTTAGTTAAAAATTTATGGAATTTACCTGGTTCTGTGAGTTTGTGGCCGATGTAGGCTTTTTTTGTTATGGTCGCTTTTGTCCAGTTGGATGTGATAGAGGTCTTCCACTGTTGACCCTGTGGCTTCCACGATGTCGGGGTCTTTGACGACGTCTGTTTGTTTGTCGGACTCGAGCCCCGACTTCGGTAATTGCTCTACTCCTGAGTCCTCCCCTCTTAATTGTTGAGTGTATGTGCAGTCTTGGGCGATGCAGTAGCATTCTTGAGCTGTGCGCTATTCACCGCGGATGCTAAATATTCCCCATGGGGTAGGGAACTTGATGACCTGATATAAACTGGACGGGATGGCCCTCGTGGTGTGTATCCAGGGTCGCCCTATAATGGCGTTGTAGGTTGTGTCTTGGTTCATGACATGGAATGTTGTTTCCAGGGTGACGCCCCCGGCCATAATGGACAATGTTATCTCTTCGGAGGTTCCTTCAACTGCATTGTTAAAACTTGTTAGTGTTATGCATCGTGGTACTATCTTATCCTCGAGTCTAATTTATGTGAGAACTCTGGGGTGAATAATACACGCGCCGCTCCCTTCGTCTACCATGATTTTTTTACATCGGTATTTGAAATTCGTAAAGTAATGACAAGAGCATCGAAATGAGGAAAGGTCAAACCGTGGGTATCTGACTTATCGAAGATGATACTGTCTTCGAGGTCACCATACCGTTCATGAGTGATCGACCGCTTCAATTTGTATGTGGTGGTGAACTTCACATGGTTGATTGTTGATTCGTCGCCTCCACCGATGATCATTTGGATGGTGCGCGCGGGGGAGGGTGGCTTTGGGGGGCCTTGATGTTGTTCTCGTCCACGGGCGAAATTGGCTCTCCCTTGGTCGCTCATCAGCTCCTTTAAATGTCCTTGGTGGAGCATGTTCACTACTTCTTGTCGTAGGGTTATGCAATCCTCGTTCTTGATAGAACTCGCAGAGGGCATTCGACTTTCTGGAATTTGGGTCCGACTTCATCTTTTGTGGCCATTTCACCTTGGGACCGAGCTTCTCTACGGCGTAAATTATTTCTGAAGGAGAAACACAAAAATTGTGAGCAGATAAAAGTGGGGGCATACCTCTTTCGTTTCAATGAGTCCCCGTCTGTCGTCTAGACGCCTCTTCGGCTTGGTGGGAAGTTAGTGGGATAGCCGTTCTGATGTACGGTTGGTGCCTTTCCCGATTGAGGCGTGGACCTGCATAATCTCTTCGGCTGTCATTCCGTTGATCTTTCCTTGATTCCATTTGGACTGTCCTTAACCGTTAGGTTGGACCATTGAGGTCGTCTTCGTCTGCTCTCAGCTCGGCATAGTAAGCGTTGTGAATTTCTTCCCAGGTGGTGGGAAGGTATTACATGAGTCTGCTTAATAATTTTCTAGTCGCGCTCGACCCATTCCTGTTTAACCCGTTTTGAAAGGCCGCTACCGCCATCCCCTCTGACACGCTTGGCAGGCTCATTCTTACTCTGTTGAACCGGGCGAGGAAGTCCCTAAGTCCTTCGCTAGGCGATTGTTTGATGGCGAAAATGTCATTCACTCTGGCTTCTGCTTTCTTGGACGTGGAGGCTCCCTTCTCATGTGAAGCGGTTACACTCCCATGAGGAGGAGGTGAGTCACTTTGCTTGGGTGAGGCGCTCGACGTCGCATTCTCCTCGTCTTCCCTGTCCACCTCGTTGATGGTTCCTAGGAGGTTAGTAGTGACGCCCATCACTGCTTTCAGTCTTTCCTTTCCTTTTCCTGCCATTGTTAGCTTGTGCAAACAAGAAAAGGGAAGCTTTTGTTGTTTTTTTTTTTTTAGGATCTAGAAGAAACTAAACATTTTAACTAGGAACTCCCCACAGACGACGCTAAATTCTTTTACCAAAAAGTTTTAAGCTCTTTTTGTTAGACAAATTTAATAGATAGATAAAGGGTAAATCCAAGTTAAAAGTAATAAATCCCAGATCCGAAGTTTAATGACTTTGATGGTACGGGGCCTTGTTCAGGTCAACGAATGTCAAGTTAATGCTCAATAACTATCAATAAATGTGAGAATGAAAACATGCAATAAATGTGACAAATGACATTAAATGTAATAAGAAGGAATTTGTCACCCAAATGTTGAATGAGATGGATGATTCCTTCCTCTGACTATAGCGTGTGACAACAGACTATGGAAATGAACAAAGTGTTCTTGGATCTTGTGAATAAAAGAGGAATATTTTGTAATGGAATCAAACAGAGGAGACAAGACAAACTTTTTGTATATTCTTGACAGTCAACCCTTTACAAGATGTTCTCTCCTAAAAGTCCCGAGCCCCGTTTTTTTCCCTCTCTCTTCCTAGAAAACCCTAAAAAAGTACAATTTGGGGGAATATTCAATGGAATATTCCTATTCATAATCCTAAGAATATTCTAACAGTTGCAGCTATTTATTCTCTACTCGACCTCGGCACTTGTCTCTCTCTCTGAGCGACTCCTCGCCACTGGACCGTACTTGGTTTCGACCTCGGCCTCAGCTCGTCCGTTTGCATTTACTAAGCTAGACCTAATTTTGACCCATACAGTAGTAATTGAAGATTTGTACTTATCTCTCTCTCTCTCTCTTCCTTTCTCGTTGTAGTTTTTTTCTTTTGTTTCTCACTTAGATATTTGAATTCGTATTGGGACTTAGACTAATTCAAATTCACGCCGTATAAGGTATATTTAAGAGGATATCGCTCTGTATAAGAACTTTTTCATTCTCAGGGGTCGAACCCCAAAATCTCTGATTAAGCGTCCTATCCATTCCACCAAAATTCTTAATCATTTTTCTTGTAGTTTTTTGACCAATAGACAATTACTTCAGTGGATAAACTTTTTCTTTTGAAGGCCGGCTAATGGATAATAGTGGAAATGTTTATTATTTGAATATTCAAAATTTTAACTTGTGACAGAAAATATCATATAAGAGGTAAGGAATGTCAACGTGCACTTTGGGAAAAAAGTGTAGTAAATTAAATGGATTGATAAGAGTAACTCCAAATAGCATCGGATAACTTTGAGTCTTTTGGCATAAATAAAGTTCATCACATCTTTGTTAAGGTGGCTTGTACTAATCTATTTTAGTGGACAAATTTTTATATTGGAGGGCGGTCAGTGGATAATACTAGTAAAACGAAAAGGGTAAAATGAAGGGTGTGAGTTTTATCAAATTTTGTTTACCATATCAGGACACTATTTAATAAAATAATAACTTGATCCTTTTTTGCAATACTTTTTTATATGACTTTAGCTTGTTTATTGAAAAGTATGATTCTATTGGTGTGTCGTATGATTATCCTCTTTAGTGGATTTGACTTTTGTTTTATCAAGAAAAGAATTAGTTCAAAGAATATTAATTTAGATTTTCAAGATAAGTCATGCACTCCAATATCATGGACACCATCCGTTGACAAAGCAAGCTACTCCATTTTTTATTTATTATTATCATAAATGAAAAATAAAAGATAAGGATGGCTTCGAATCTCTTTTACTGTTTTTTTTTGGTTGACTTTAAAATTGTAAAAATAGATATTTGCTAATATTAACAGAAGAAACTAAAAGTGAATAATGGAAGAGTGAGAAATATCCCAAAATGATCTCATTGGAGGTTTTCTCAAAATGATCTTTTATATATTAAAGTAGGCATTATAACTAGCCCTTTATTTTGGTAGAAATGATACCAGGTAGCCACTCTAAGGAGCTGCTATTTAGAAATTAGTCACTGCGTCCTGAATTATAATTTTTCAATTCAAATTTTCAGGACAAAAATGTCCTGAGTTGAAATTTTTAATTGAAAATTTCAAGACAAAATAAATACTGGTTAATCTCTAAATAACATCCTTGAGAATGACTATCTGTGCACTTGCCCCTTTCATAAAAATGGCTAATCTTTATTTTGTCTTTTCCAATGAAAAATTAAAATATTAACAGGAGTTATGAGTTTGACGCTAAATATCAAAATATACATCGTAACAATTATTATATATAATTTATAAAGTATTTTAGATGTTGTTAAAGCAAAATAGTAGAATACCATCACTTTCTTATTATGTCAAGTGATCTTTCCATCTTTTCATTTTCCATCCGTAAAATCAAACAAAAGCATCTTTACAGTTGCTATGAGAACTCAAATTTTTAAAAAAAGAAAAGCTTTGAGTTGGATTCTTATGCAAATTTAGCAAGCAAAAACTAGCATAATTATCATTTTCATCAAAAAGAAAAAGTATGAGCTACTTTAACTAAACCTCAAGTTCGGTAAGTGGTCCTAAAACCTCTTTCTATTTTCATTATAAAAACCAGTCCAATAGCCTGTTTGGCCAAGCTTTTGGAAGGAAAAAAAGTGCTTTTGAGGAGAAGCAGAAAAAAGTAGCTTCTCTCCAAAAGCACTTTTTTGAGAAGCACTTTTGAGAAAAATACACTTAGAAGCAGTTTTTTAAAGCTCTGCCAAACACTAATTGCTGCTCAGAAGTTCTTTTCAAACTAATTAGCCAAACACAAACTACTTCTCACCAAAATTACTTTTGAAAAAAGCACTTTTGAAAAAAAACACTTCTCAAAATAAGCTCATTTTTGCAGCTTGGCCAAACGGGCTACAAGTCTAAAAAGTTCCAAAAAAGGGTGTTAGGTTATTTCAGTTTACCACCAAAGGCATTTTAGTCTTTCAACCACACAACAACATAATAAAATGTAAATAATCAGAATTAGCTAATCATAAAAAAAGTTTTTCCTTAACAGAGACAATGAAAGCGACTTTGGCGTGACACATACATAAATTCCAAAATCCAAAACCCCACAAAAAAGACCACAAAGAAGAAAGAACACAGTGAAATCTCTCACCCTCCACTCCCACTTTCTCTCCATAATTATAAATTATATACATATAGGCCTACATATATTCTATATATAGATGTGTCATGCATGTATAATCTTCTTTAAAATATTTTGTTATCAAGAACTTGCTTTTTAGCTTTCTAAATTTATGTATAGACACAAGTGAGATTTCTCAGCTTTTCTTTAAGTGCTCTCATCCCCAGAGAAGAAGGCAAGTTCCCTTTTTTATTTTTAAAATTTTAAATTACCGTATTTTCTTGAATACCCAATTGGGGGTTTTAAATTGGGTCACTTCTAATCTTAGTATTGGTAAAGTTTATGTCTTTGGAGCTCTGATTGGTAAAAGTTTGAATTTTGTATGAAAGAAATATGATTAGGGGAAGTATAGTTAATGGAAATTGGATTTGTCTTGTTGTTTGGTTTCTGGTTTTATGAGCAAAATGGCTTGATTTATGCATTCTTGGTGTTCATTAGATATTGGTATTTTCTAAGGGTTACACCAATGAGTGTTGGAATATTTGAGTAGATGAATTGTAGGGATCATGTAAATCTTTGTTTTTCCCCCCATACTTCTGGGAAATTCTGGGTTTAAGTGGTAATTCTGCATTGAGCTGGTGTGGTCTCATCTTCACTAAGTAAGATATAGTCATTTTTGCTTTTGTATTAATCTTTGGAGAGGTTTAGATGTGTTAAGGTGTATTAATTTTAAATTATCTTTAATTGCAGGTAAGGTAGTAAGATCTTCTCTTTATCTCTTAAACAATCTTTATTAATGGACCACACTTTGAAAAGCCAATATATGAGATTTGAAACCCTGAAGCTGAGAACTACCAGAAATACTAAAGGAAACAAAGGGGAAAAAGAGAAAGATGAGCTTTTCTATTTGTGGATATGTGCTTTTAGCTTTCTGATATGTTATCTGCATAATCTGGCTCCCCTAGGATTATGCAGTTTTATCATCTTGATTCTGTTTAACTAGTACCATGAACTTACATTGCTGAGGATAGCTGGCCTACCAATCTGCTTACTTTGAGAAACTAGTCGCTAAAAAAAACACGAGGATGATTCAAATGTCACATAAGGGGAATTCCATTTTAGCAGTTCTGTGAAGCCCTACCCGATATGAGAGGGAAAAGCTATACTCACTCTCTTACCCATGAATAGATCTTATTAAAAAGAAAAGAACCATTTATGTGATGGTCTAGATATAAAAGAAGTTATTTTCTTTTGTCACGTCATTAGACCACACTCTGTATATTTCCAGTTTCCTGTATGGGTTCCAGGGGGATATGGAAGCTGTGGACATACAGTGGTACTATTTTTGCTTTAACTTACAAGTTTTTAGGTGGAGAAAATGGCAAAACTTGTTTGTTGGTGATGCAGTCCTATGGAACCTACTTTATGCATTTGCAGAAGGAAATACATTTGTGCATACTTGATAATACATTAGTCCCGAGATAAATCTTATCCAGAGGTGGTAAATGCCTCGGCACTTAGTTCACGTCGTAGAAAACTGGGAAAACGTGCTTGAATGTACTTGATTGACAAAGCTTCAGATAGCATGTAGTTGCTTGAGATACCCGTCTTTAACTCTGCATGACACAAAAAGATGATTTTTGGTGTCTGTCCAAGTTGAATTGCTTCTATTATTCAGCTTTGTGAGGTTTCAACTGCTCTTACTAACCGAGTCTATACTGTAAATTTTTGAGTAGATCGTAATTACTTGGGCCAGAGTCTAATAATGCCTACTATTGCTAAACATGATGGCCGGCAGCTGCAGACTGGGCTGCGTATTACCTCACAACCAACTATCCAAATGCAATCATGGTGGCAGGGTTATGGTGATAATACTATGCCTTTGGCAAGTGAAAATACTGTTGCCCAGGGGAATGCTGAAGGTGGCAATGAAGAAAAAGAAACAAATGCTCAAGCCACAGAATCTGGTATTTTCCATATTACATACTGCAGTGCGATTGTTTCATCCCTTAGTTTCTACCTGTATCTGATTTATGAATCAACGGCATCGCTGACTTCTGATGATAATTCCTGAAAGAAGGTGATAACGTTAGTTCCCAAACGAGAAATAAAGTCACTGAATTGTACTCTATTTTGATGTTGAAGCACAGAAATCTATGTCATGCAGCCACATTTAGCTGATTACCGCAGCTTGAGCTAGAATTAGTCGCACTCTCTGTGTTTCTGCAACTTTTGTCCACCTCCTTGTATATTCTTATATTTTGCTCTTGTCCAGATATTATATAGTAAAGAAAGGGACACTCATTCGAGTTTCTTGCATATTGTGCATGGTTGGTCTAACTATTTACCATTTCCTGTGTTATACCTTCACATTTTGGAGCACCCCATCTACAACTTGTGTTTCGTGTGAATGTGTTCCTTTCAGAACTGACTCGGTAATCTAGTGATGATGAACCAATAGCCTTGGAAGCAGTCTGACTTTTATGTAAATGGTGATAGATCTAGTAGAACTGCTATGGGATAGCCATAAAGATGATGAGGTTCTAAACACGTTAGTGGATGACATTTTCCTCTGATGAGAAACCTGCTGACTTTGTGCAACTCTATGAGGGGTTGTGGACGTGCCTTTGTGTAACGTCCCAGCCCGCTAGTGATATTGTCCAATTTGGGCCTAGGCCCTCATGGGTTTAAAACGAGTCACTTAGGTCTAAGGCTTGTTAACTTATATACCTAGCATCCTTTTATATTTTGCCGATGTGAGACTCTGTCTAAAGTCTAGGGTGTTATAAATACCCCCTCTTATGGACTCAGCGAGGACGCTGAGGTTTGACCCACCACATGAGATTCGCCTAGACTCAGCACTGAGGTTTTTTCCGCCTAATCGGGATTTGCCTAAATTCAATTGTCCGCTTTGGGCCTAGGCCCTCACGGGTTTAAAACGCGTCACTAAGGTCTAAGGCTTGTTAACTTACCCAACATCGCTCTTGTGTTTTGCCGATATGGGAGTCTGTCTAAAGTCTGGGGTGTTACACTTTGATCCCAGCAAAAGCAACTAAGGGTTGATAAATTCTTGAGCTCTGGATGCCCCCAGAGCTTTCTTCTCGTGGTAAGAGCGCATTGCGTGATGTATGAGTTAGACATACATCTTGGGGTTGAGTGATGCTGGAAACAAAAGCCTGGTATTTAATTAGAGAGGGGTAGAGAGACATGCCCATTATATACAGAGCTTCGGCCCGTGCGCCACTAGCCTCGAGGATTTCTCGGCTATCAAAAGGAAAAAAGGAGGAGACGGGAGACGAAGTTCAATTAGGTGGAGATGACTTGTCTGCATAACTGATTTGTCAAATGGAGGTCTAATGAGGGTTCTACTTATAGTTGGTAAACTGAGTAGAGAGGTTCAAATCTTGGCATAAGGGGCGATCTGTTCGAGGAAATTTGTGTAAGGTTTATTTCCCTTATTTACGAAGAAAAAAATATTTCAAGGCTATTCACTGGTGCTGCTAAGAACATCAGTTACTACCACTAGATCAAGAGTAACTTTCTGTTTGCAGCAAGAGTCCTAGCTAGTATGGGGACCTAGGGGGTGTTTGTTTTTTTAAAATTGAGATGTCTGAATTTGAATACGCATCTTAATAGTACGGGGCATTAAGCTGAACTTTTTGGTATAATGTTCTTTTACATAAAGTTTTTACACCCATAATAAAATAGCAGGGCTGAAAAGGAGTCTTGTCAAGGAGTGTTGTGTGGTAGGAAGATATCTAATTAAGTTCTGTATGACAGTTTTAAAATCAGCAATGCTATATGGAAATGAATGTTGAGCCTCTAAGGCCCATCATATCTACATGATAATGCCTTAGAAATTAAATGTTAAGATGATTTGTGTTTATACTACAAGATTGGACAAGATCGAAAATGATCACATCCGGTAGATGGTGCAAGTAGCATACCTAGAGGATAAAACGAGGAAAGTTCGCACGAGATGGTTAGAGTATGTCGTACATAGATCTCAATATACATTGGTACATAGGTGTGACACTATGATGATTGATGTGATAAAAAGAGAACGAGATTCATCTAAAAGTATAGATGGGTTTGCTTAAATGAAGTTCAATCTTTAAGAGTCAACGCTGGCTTCGCTAGAGTATACTGTATACCACAACGGAGGCAAAGGTAGAATTCTTAGAGGCGAAATCAACTAGTTGGGATTAAAGCTTGGTTGTTTAGGTCCATGTTCCGAGAGTTGTTTTACTCTGGTTTGAAATATAGGATGTCCATATAGGAGTATGTGTTAGATTTAGAGAATTCCCAAAGACGAAGTATTTAGTAGTGGAATCAAATAGGTCTGAATATAGCAGAATGGATACAGAAGATTCTTATAGCCAGTCAACCTCAGACTAGTTTGAGATTGAGGTTTAGGTGATTAATTGCCTAAAATGTTACGGAGTATCTTCTGCATGCCAAATTTGGTGTTGGGACTTGCTTGTCTTCTATGAATTCCTTTGACTGTATTCAGCCTGAAGCTTTATTTATTAACCATTCTATCTTTCTCTCACACACAAAGTGTCTCTTTCTTTGCCTTTATTTGCCTATTTATTTGTTCCTTGTGAATCCGTGTACTAACAATGTTTATCTTGCTTTTACCTTTTCCAAACCATGATTCGCATGTGGCTTTTTATCAGTGATGTAATTTACATTTTCAGGATCAAAAGGAAATAACATGCAATACAAGCAGCACCTCAAGCATATTACATCCACAACTGCCCCCATCATGGGTGAGCAGCAGAAGGATCTCACAGGTCATTCAGCTGTAAGTTTTCCTCCCTCTTCCCTCTCTCTTTGTCCACAGCTTAATGTTTACAGTTACATCTAGCTGGTTGTGCAGATGGTTGTGTAGATGGTTGTCATCAGTTGAAGTCAAATTGCCGGTTCCATTCTTTCCATATTTGGTAGCCTACTACATTCTGAAAGATTTATTCAGTTACCTGTTTTTGCAGATGTTGACATCATATCCATATCCAGATCTGCAGTATGGAGGAATGATGACTTATGGAGCGCCTGTAAGAACAAATCACTCTAAGCTCTTATGCAGATACTAATAGTTACTATGCTATCAACTTTGAATTCTGTGCTTTCTCCTTTGTCTATGTAGTCAATGCTAGTGTTATGTTTGTGTTCTCTCACTTTGTTGTTTACACTAGTGAAAAGAAACAGTACTGTGGCTGCCATAGCATCACGGTCTGGATAAGCGGTAGCACTTTTCTTAAGCACTGTCTCAGTCAAGTAGAAATTGGTGCTTTATTCTGTTTTTTCCTGGATGTGAGGGTAATATGTTAGTGATGGAGTGGTGCCATGTTATAGTTGCTAATCGTGTTTTCTTATTGTCAACTGGTTATGTTTATTCAAAAGTACTTGTTCGATTGGTAACCCGACGCTATATTTGTAATAAATTGCACTAAGTTCTCACCCTCATTGATCCTTGGAGTTGTGTGCATTTGTACATGGTACTAGCCTTTGGCCTTTAGCTTCTGCACTTTTAGCTCTGTATTATTCTATGCTTGAGTTGCAGCTATAGTTGCTTTGAAGGCAAAATATAGGTAAGCTAAATGTTACATAAAAATTTGGCGTGTTGTCAGGTACATCCTCACTTATTTGAAATTCATAATGCCCGAATGCCTTTGCCTCTTGACATGGAAGAGGAACCGGTCTACGTGAATGCAAAACAGTACCATGGAATTTTAAGGCGAAGACAGATAAGAGCTAAAGCAGAGCTGGAAAAGAAAGCTATTAAAGCGAGAAAGGTATAATCATATCGGGAAGCACTTTCTGTCCAAGATATGTTTTTTTTTCTCTCAACAGGAGCAGCCCTAAATTGACTTATTTTGGACATATTCTTCATGTCACTTGAATTTTCAAGTTATTGGTATTAGTAAATATATGAAGTTATAATCGGATTAACAAGCTGCGCTATGCAAAAGAACTGTCTGAGATTTGCAGTAATTGCTGCTCGTGGTCTGGAGAGCAGTTTTCCTGGTGCTTTATTGTGTGGTTGAGGGAGCTTTATTGTACACAATAGCTCATTCAACTGATGTTCTACAAGGGAACTAAGACACATGAAATGAGAGATTACTGGAATTTCTGTGGAACTAATTATGTTTATTTATATTAGCAAATAAGCAGGTGCTACTGAGTTCTGACATCAGTTTTATGAAGAATAGCTGCCTTGACTATGTTGGTCATATACTTATGACTTTTGGTGCAAGATACCGTGGAAAAATAAAAAATAAAAGCAGAGATAGATAACAGAATAGTCTTCCCGGCACCTGCAACCAGCTTTCGATATACAGCTACCTTCCATGGCCACATGATAGTGTGACTTTAAGCTATGCTTCATATTAACAATTCAAATATGCTCTTCTCTAGTATTTTGTTTTATCGGTATCATGCTCGTGTCTGATTTTGGTCTATAACTTTGCTATGTAGCATGGGAATTTTTGAAGGTTCTGTGCTTGTCAAGAACCTTTAGCCAACCAACACACTGTTAATCATGTCAGAAATGACTTATATATGTCAAAGTCCTTGTCATGATTAGCAAAAGGTGGCTTTTATAGGCGCTTCTCTTTTATATTTATATTGAAATAACATTAGATCCATGATTCCATATGCTGCAAGCTGCATTTTGATGTTTAGTGCCTATACTGTGTATTCACTGGTTTCTGGGAGGCTTGTTAGTAAAACTGACATTGGTTGTTTGTACTTGTTAGCCATATTTGCATGAATCTCGGCATCAACACGCTATGAGACGGGCAAGGGGAACTGGAGGCCGTTTTCTGAATACTAAAAAGCTCAATGACATGGACTGTACAACAGAGGAGCCTAAAAAATATGGGGCTACTATTCCAACTCACTCTGGCAACTCGTCAGGTTCTGGGAGTTCTGATCAACGGGAAAAGGAAGGATCTGCAGTTCAAGACATGCACAAAGGACGCAGCCGCAGTTTCTCAACTAGCAATGGCCATGGTTCATCTTTGTATTTTTCCGAGAACACTGGAAATGAGCAAAGGAATGGCTATTACGGCCGTGGAAGTTGGAGCCTGCTTGTCAGCCAGGCTTCTCGTGGGACAGCATCCAACAATTAAAACGCTACTCTCCAGTGATGGAGGGGTCAGCCCAGCATTTGCTCGTGCCATGGTTATGTTTCTTGCATCGTTTGTGCTTTAAGTTTAGCTACATCAACACCCACTGACATGCGAGGTAACTTCACTGTGGTATGGCTATGCTCAGGCAATTCATTCTTGGCTTGGTTACTTGTACTTGATGACCCAATGAGGAAGAAAGAGTATATGGTGAGCATGATATGTTACAAATTCGCCATTTGTTTATCTTTCCCCTCATCCTTTATGTAAATAAAGAAAACTATATGTCAGACTGTAGGATTAGAAGCAGTTTGGAATCTGATACTACAAATTACTGCAGCATCTTGAATGTGTGGTTATTTGTTGGGTGGGTTTGTTTTGTAAATTGACATACTATGAAGTTGTTGCTTTTGTGCTGTTTGCTTGATATTCCAATGACGATCTTCAATCCTCTCGACCCTTTGTAACACTTCTTCAACCGTTTAACCCAAACGCAAATGGTTGGTCATATTTTCTTGTCAAACAAGTGTATTCATATGTACTTAATTTAGCTTTTAAAAAGATGGAAAATAAAAACTTAAAAGGATACCTGAGAGCTGGAGATAAGTTTCATGAACTTTCTCCTGCTTTACAATGATAGTCCGAAAGATTTTGAAACGTATTAAGGATAGAAGGTAAGAAGGTTTCTCAAATTTCAGCAGATGCGAAAAACCATTAGATGATTTTCTTTTCTCACTTGTGTAAGTTTTTGTAGACAGAATTATCTTAAGCGTGCACTGATGAGAGGTAACAAGTATTTGGTGGGTTGTTAGGTGATTCTTTTTCCACTCGTGCAAGCAAAGGCCAAGGTGTGCAAGCAAAGGCCAAGGTCTTGAAGGAACAAGGCGGACTGGACGGAAGCTTGACGAAGCAATGCGGAAAAGACCTAGGCTCTAAGACAAGGCGGCTTACTGCCAAGGCAGTGGCATTGGCAACACAGTGTTGCTTTGGCTTAGGTGAGCGAACTGGCACCTAAGTAATTTGTGGGCAAATGACTTAGCAAGGGAAATGTCATCATGGCTTGGTGACTTGATGTTAATATCAGCTATGGCATTGGCAAAGGGAAGACTTGATCAAGTAGGGGCGACCTGACATGAACAAGCGGCTGTGGCAACAGGCGTGTGCGTGACTAAGTCATGGGCGACAAGCTGTGGCTATGGCATTGGTGCAAAGCAGTGTCAAAGGGCAAGTCTAGGCGCAATGCCAACCTTGGGACAGCTTGCCAAAAACATGCACATGCAGTGCACATGGAGCGGTTACCAAGTGTGCTGGGCACATGCTGTGCAGTTGGGCAGTTACAACTGCCTTGGCCGAAGAGTGGCTGATAATGGGGCTAAGTGTATGCACGTTTTTAAGCATGTTAGATCATGACATACACTTGATCATGGGTGATCATGGCCTATCAGTTGGGGGTGTCAACTGAAATAGGAAAACTGAAAAGGGCTGACTGCACTATAAATATGTGTGTTAGCATCCCTAAATTCGTCTAAGTACCTAGGGAGGAAAAATAGGCAAGATGTAGGGATAGAGTTGTCTATGTCAAGGCTTGAGCATGGCAAATTATATGCCATTGCCTAGCCAAAATCAGTTAGCAGCACGAGATGTTTTAGGCAGGGGCTTTTATAAGGCATATTGTGCAAGAGTCGGCAATTTTGTGAGTTGGTGTCTGCCAAGGGTGGCAGCACCTTGCCAAACTCGAGATTTTTTCTTTAATTTATTAATTTTTGATCATGGGTGATCATGGCCTATTAGTTGGGGGTGTCAAATGAAATAGAAAAACTGAAAAGGGCTGACTGCACTATAAATGTGTGTTAGCAGCCCTAAATTCGTCTAAGTACCCAGGGAGGAAAAATATGCAAGATGTAGGCATAGGGATGCTTATGTCAAGGCTTAAGCATGGAAAATCATGTGCCATTGCCTTGCCAAAATCAGTGAGCAGCACGAAATGTCTTAGGCAGGGGCTTTTATAAGGCAGATTGTGCAAGAGTCGGCAATTTTGTAAGTTGGTGTCCGCCAAGGGCGGCGGCACCTTGCCAAACTCGAGATTGTCCTTTGTAATTTGTTTATTATAAAAGGTTGGGAAAGAGTTCCCATAATTCTGCGTGTGCCTTACTTATTTTATGTTGCCTTGAAATTATTCTAAGTGCTAAACCTCGAAAGCGAAAGAATTCGGGTAAAGGCTGAGCCAAGTACGGACTCGACTACTGCACAACGGGCAGATTTTTGGCGAGTAGAAAACGCCCATGTGACAACTGGTATCAGAGAGGAGCAGGTTTGTGTCGAGGGCAAGACAGTCATGAACATGACAGCAAGACAAGGGGTCAGTGTGCTTGTTCGTGGAAGGGACTGTTCGTGCTTAGAAATTCCGAAAAGGCAAGGAAGGCGGTATGCAAAATTTTGAGTTGATGGGTGCCAAAATCAGCGGTGGGTTCTTCCAAATCAAGTCAGTTGTGGGAATGACGGACATGAAAGGAAAATGAGAAAAAACGTTGCACTTGAGGGCAAGGACAACTTAATTCTCAAAATGGTGCTGAACTTGTGATGTCTTTGCAAATGGCGAGCATTTGTTGGGATTGTTCGACGAGGGCGCCGAATTCAACTGGTTGGGGTGGTTTGTTAGACCTTTGACAAAGCTGATCGACAAATGGCGCAGCAGTGGCAAGGATTTTGCATGATGGCCTTGCCATTGGCCTATGTGCGGGCCAATCAACATGCAAGACAATGCTGGCGTTGTCAATGGCAACAAACTGTTGCAAGGTTAAGGTGCGACAGACTACACTATTGTTGCAAGGCTAAGGTGTGACGGACTACACTAAAGCACGAGTGGGTTGTGTGCAAGCAAAGGCCAAGGTCTTGAAGGAACAAGACGGGCTGGACGGAAACTTGACAAAGCAATGGAGGAAAGACCTAGGCTCTAAGATAAGGCGGCTTAGTGCCAAGGCAGTGGCATTGGCAACACGGTGTTGCTTTGGCTTAGGTGAGCGAACTGGCACCTAAGTAATTTGTGGGCAAATGACTTAGCAGGGAAATGGCATCATGGCTTGGTGACTTGATGCTAATATCAGCTACGACGTTGGCAAAGGGCAGACTTGATCAAGTAGGGGCGACATGACATGAACAAGCGGCTGTGGCAACGGGCGTGTGTGCGGCTAAGTGATGGGCGATAAGTTGTGGCTATGGCATTGGTACGGAGCAATGTCAAAGGGCAAGGCCGGGCGCAATGCCAGCCTTGGGCGTACAACAGCTCGACAGAAACTCGCACATGCAGTGCACATGGGGCAGTTACCAAGTGTGCTGGGCACATGCTGTGGAGTTGGGCTGTTACAACTGCGTTGTCCAAAGAGTCATCGATAATGGGCTAAGTGTATGCACGTTTTTAAGCATTTAGATCATGACATACACGTTTTTTGATCATGGCCTATCAGTTGGGGGTGTCAACTGAAATAGGAAAACTGAAAAGGACTTACTGCACTATAAATATGTGTGTTAGCAGCCCTAAATTCGTCTATGTACCTAGGGAGGAAAAATATGCAAGATGTAGGCATATTCTTGCCTATGTCATGCTTGGGCATAGAAAATTATATGCCATTGTCATGCCAAAATAGTTGAGCAACATGAAATGTTTTAGGCATGGGCTTTTATAAGGCAGATTGTGCAAGAGTCGACAATTTTGTGAGTTAGTGTCTGCCAAGGGTGGCAGTACCATGCCAAACTTGAGACTTTTCTTTGTAATTCATTTATTATAAAAGGTTGGGAAAGGGTTCCCGTAATTCTGCGTGTCTTACTTATTTTATGTTGCCTTGAAATTATTCTAAGTGCTAAACCTCGAAAGCGAAAGAATTTAGGTAAAGGACGAGCCAAGTAGGGACTTGATTGCCGCATAACGGGCAAATTTTTGACGGACAAAAAACGCCCCTGTGACACCTACCAAGGTGAAAGGTAAGTTCTATAGGACAATTATAAGACCAACTATGTTATATGATAATGAATGTTTGGTAAATAAGATTAGAAATGACCACATTCGAAAGTGCAAGTAGCACACATTGAGAATAAAATGAAAAAAGGTCGGTTGAGATAATTTGGTTATGTCCTGAGTCTACCTACAAATTCACCGATCATAGATGTGAAATTATGGTGGGAGAAGCTATTAAGAAGGGACGCCATAGACCTAAAATCAATGCCGACTAGTACACAATGGAAGAGAAAAATCTATATAGGTCATACTTACTAATTGAAAATAGGTTTTAGCCTTGGTAGAAAATTTCTATTACTACTACTATTATTATAAGTAATATCATTTATATCTATCTTTTTTCACTTGAGCTTTATTTTATTTATTTAATGATGATAATATGAGTTGAACCAAAATGAAAGAAACGAGGATTTATATTTGAAGGAAACTATTTTATTATAAACTTATGAATGGTCTCTACAATTCTTTATTTTCTCAGACACATAAAATAAGCTAGTAATACCCCTATTTATAATAGTGCGAAACCTATGTTAACTAGAAACATGAAAGCCTATTCCTTTATTAATTGTAACTACAGATCCTATTTAGACATGAATTAAATAACTTTGCAAATACCAAATCCTAAATAATTTAGGTATCCTACTACAACTTTAAATTAGTTTTAGTTATTATTGTTAAAATAAAGTTTCCGAGACAAATTTGAATTGCCATTTATGCGAAGAGTTAAATACCGAATTACCTCTCCCCATTTCAATTTCGTGGCACAATCTCTTTAGCATTTGAAATTACACGTAGAGTATTCGCAAGATCACATATTGAAATGAAACTATAGATTCTCCTTCAAAT
Organism: Nicotiana attenuata; assembly: GCF_001879085.1. NCBI lineage: Eukaryota > Viridiplantae > Streptophyta > Magnoliopsida > Solanales > Solanaceae > Nicotiana > Nicotiana attenuata. The sequence continues at coordinate 25,300,266 of NC_031989.1, forward strand.
TAACAAGTGAATCCCAGTCTAAATGATGTGAAAATGGATGCGTAGTTTCCCTCCTAAAAAATAATACTCCTAGTACTATTTTTAAGCGTTGCACAAATTGACACTTAAATAACAATAGTTTCTGAAAATTTCCCATTTTTGCACTGGACGAAAGAATTTCAGAAAAAAAAATTCAACAAAAACAGCCATCTAAAATATTTGGTTGCCTGGTATTAACCAAAACTATATTCCCATTAGATTGGATGAAAAATGTGTATCCCTCAGAATGCCTAGTATCCGCATTAGCAAATGATATGGTTCCTCAACCTTTTTACGAAAAAAATTGCAAAAAGGGAGCACCAATTGATGTAACATTTCAGATTACTAAATGATTCATCAGTGGGATACAAACTTTATTAACTCCTTGGGAAAAAATAAGCTCATACATAAATCCATTGGAAACACACCAAAACAGAAATCATATACCAAAGTTTTAGAACATCTTAATTCAGTAATCTTGTAAAAACTCTCCTACAGTATTTTCTGTAGTTGAAAAGATGAGGAAGTTAACTACATATTCCTCCCTAAGAAGTCAAAATTTGGATAATTGCTAAGAAATTTAATTCGGAAAACGAACACATATCAATGTCGATTTTCTTTCTTTTGAGTTTATCTCAAATGTGTATTTGAAATTAAAATCCCCTAAAACCAAACCCCATCTTCCCAACCCCCATTCAAATGCACCACAGAGAAACAAAAAATGATAAAAAGACAAAAAAAAAAAAAAAAAACAGAAGAGATTAGAGAGAAACATAACAGATTATACTCTGCCTTTAACAGATCGGAAAATTAATGGCCTGCTGCTGTTTTTCGCCGCCGGCGAAGAGGAAGATTTGGGTTGGCGGATGCGACAGGGTAAAGTCGTTTGTTATTAATCCCCCGGAGCGGCGGAGCTTATAAGGTCTATATATTTGAACGCAATTGCGCTTCAAGCCCTTTATTTTGGCATATTTGTAGTTTTCACCTTCTCTTTTTATGCACCTTGCCCATTAGTCCATGGGTGGGCAAGAATGACTATTACCCAACTCATTTCTCTCAAATATTACTTGCATTTTATGCAGGCACGGACACGCGTGGGGCCAAGAGGGTCAATTTCTCTCAAATATTACTTGCATTTTATGTAGGGGCGGAACCACATGGGATCAAGAGGGTCATTTGAATCCGCTTCGTCGAAAAATAACATTGCGCATATAAGTATATTTTACCTCTCTTCAAGAAAATGTTGTTTTATATTGTTTGTTGACCCCGTTTAGCATAAAGGCATTTTCTAGCCCACTGGCAAAGTGGGTTCAAGTTTTCTGGGATGTCTAGAGTTTGGACCAGTCAGCTACAGATGGCGTTTCCCCCCCTATATACAGTACTTTTCCCCCTCTATTCTAATTTATTTTGTTGATGTTGATGTTTTTGTATTTTGAACTCGCTTGATAAAAATCCTGGATCCGCCACTGAATTTTTACGTTTACACCAAATCATATAATTTTTATTTTAGTAGTTAAAAATTAAATAAAAATATAGATCATTTGATTGGAAGCTCCTTCCTTCAAAGTTGGATTACGATTTTACCCCTATTGCAAATTAATTTTAAGTAAAATGTAAGAAAATATTAAACGTCTAATATAATAAATATGAAATCATTATATTATAATTACATGAAGGCTAATCACATTCAGGAGCATTTAAATTATCAACTGCATTAAGTGTAATCCTAATTAAAAAGGATGAGTGAATAAGAAACTCATAAATCCTATTTAATGCTCCACATTCACTTCTCCTTAAATATGTGCAACTAATTCCTAATTCAATATTTAATTTAACCCATTTCACCTTCTAGGTTTAACGTAAATTAGAATCTTTTTTCTTCTTTTGGATTTGACGGCTAGACTCTTTCATTCAGTTAATTTAGAAGGAACATATTTTGTCAATTAATTAGTTTGAAAGCTAGAAAACTTCATCAGATAATTCATATAATTATACTAAATACTAAAAGTAGGAAAAGTAGGAAGATGTGTTATTAATTTAATTCAAAAGTACAATTAGGTTTGAGGCCATTCTTATTCTCCTTCGGTTACTCCGATAAATATACTCTTTCAATTGCTCCCAAGAAATTGATTTCATGGATTTTTGCTTTTCTCCCCCTTTTAAAGCCATGTTCTCCTTTAATATCTCCATCAAAATAATGTTCTGGTTTTTTGTTTTTCCCCCACGTTCTCCTTCAACAACTCCCTAAAATTGGTATTTTGATTTTTTTTTTCCAGGCATTGATGGCTGCTTCATTCCGTTTCTTTTCCCTAATAAAGTCATTGAACTCATTCCTTTACTTATTATTTGCAGTTATTTCACTCTTTATATTTTGTTTCTTTCATCTTCAATGGTAACTCCTTCTACATGTCTTTTCATATTCTTCCTAGCACTCTATATAAGTGCACAATAAAGTGTCTTTACCCCATTTCCTTGTATTCTTTCTGGCAGAATTTTCTTTATAGATTTTTTGGTTGACGCATCATAAAATTGGTAATAATTCCACACTCTTGTCATTATCTTTAAACTTTATTAATATATTCATATATGTTGCCAGTTGATTTTGCTTGATTTTCCAATTAAACCACAAGAATCGGTAGCTTCTTTGAAATATACTAAATTTTAGAACATTACTCTTGTCTTGCAACTATATATTGCATTTGGTGCTTCAACTTTTAAAAGATAAATATTAGATAGGAAAAAAGCGTTTCTACATTACAACTATATATTGTATTTGCATCTCTTCTCCTAGATACTACAAGATAACTTACAATGGCAAACGAAGAAGAGCTAGGAAAGTTGTGCATACCTAATAGCAAGTTGAAGAAATATGCAATTAAAGTTTTAGTCCTCGACGAGGATTAATAAAGGAATACAAAAATGAGAACGACTGTCACGACCAAATCCTCTCTCCGTGAGAAATTGTGACGGAACTTAGTCTCTACGACTAGGTAAGCCTAACATTTACGGAAATAACAAAGAATAAAAGTAAAACTCTAACAACTAACTACGATAGGTAATGAAATATCTGATAAAAATACCGCTCGGAATGTACAATACCAACACTCGAGGATACACAGTATTTTCTCAAAACCCGAAACATCATAAGTCACAAGCAACAGAAGAAAACTAGTATCTCTATACACCAGAGTCTAAGACAAAGTATGGAAAGGTAAATGACATAGGAGGGAATAGAGGGGGACTCCAAGGTCTGTGGACGCGGCAGATATACCTTGAAATCTCCAAACTGTCTCTGCTCATTAACGACATGGATGATAAGAGGTACTTGAATCTGCACATAAACATGTGTAGAAGAGTAGCATGAGTACACCACAACGGTACCCAGTAAGTGCCAAGCCTGACCTCGGTCGAGTAGTGACGAGGTCAGGTCAGGGCCTTACTGGTATATATATAATATATAAGGCAGTGTAATGAGAGACTGGAATTTTAGAAAGAGGAAATCACAGAAGAATAACATTACTGTACACAAGAATAAAACAATGGGGTATCTCCAGAGATACCGTCTCGTAGTCCCAAAAGTAAATGTGTAGGGGGATCTCCCGGGATACCGTCCCATAGTCCCAAAGTAAATATGTAGGGGGTTCTCTCGGGATACCATACCATAGTCCCAAAGTAAATACGCAGCTCAGAACAATGGAAATAACAGTTATAACAAGAAATCCTACAGTTTAGACTAAGTACAAGTCAAGGAAGAAGCAGGAAATCCACTAAGCATGATGCACATAGATCATATAGGCATTTAAGACACGTAGACATGTTATACTAGGCTAAACAGGATAACTACACATGTTGGTATAACTTAATTAAGATGAAACAGGTTATTACTCGGTAAAAATCGGATTTTACAATAAATAGCCCATGTACGCACTCGTCACCTCACGTACACGACGCTCACATATCACAACAGTACCAAATCCTAAGGGAATTTCCCCCACACAAGGTTAGACAAGCCACTTACCTCGAACCAAGCTCAATCAATCAGTAACAATGCCTTTTCCACGATTATCCGACTCCAAGTGGCCCAAATCTATCCAAAAGCAATTACTTACCATAATATAAATATAACTATAACAAACTAATCTAATTAATGAATTCAAGGCTTAAGTAAGAAATTAGAAAATCGCCCCAAAAAGTCGAACCGAGCCCACGTCTCGGAATCGGGTAAAAGTCATAAAATATGAACACCCATTCATTCACGAGTTCACTTGTACCCAAATTATCCAAATCCGATATCAAAATCCCAATCAAAACTCAAAAACTTAGTTGAAGAACTTCTCACATTTTTCCAAACTTTTTCACCCAAATTCAAAATTAAAGGATGGAATTAATGATAGATTAGCGGGATATAACCAAAATTAAGTAAAGAGTCATTACCCAATCGATGTCTCTAAAAACCCCTCAAAATCTCGTCCAAATCCGAGCTCTTTATCTCAAGTTTTGATAAAAATGACTAAACCCTCGTTTTTGAAATGTTTAATACTGCCCAGGCATCCCTTCTTTGCGAACGCGGAAGAACCCTCGCGTTCGCGAAGCACAAACTTACTTCGGCCCAAAATCCTTCATCGCGATGCCCTTGTCATGAATGCGAAGGTCACTCAGCTCAACCCTACGCGAACGCGGGACCAACACCGCGAACGCGTAGGTAAAGAGGCCCGAAGACTCGTTGACCACTTCCTTCACGCGAACACGGGACCTCCATTGCGAACGCGTAGACCAACTACCTCAGTGCTTCGCGAGCGCGGGACCTCCATCGCGAACGCGAAGCACAAAAATCCTCCTGCCTCCAGTTCCTCTTCGCGAACGCGGAACCCCCTTTGCGAACGCGAAGAAGGAAACCTGAACTGGAGAACACCAGAAAATCTGTAATTTTTCACAAGTCCAAAATGATCCGTTAACCACCAGAAATCAACCCGAGGCCCCCGGGACCTCAACCAAACATACCTACAAGTCCTAAAAAACCATACTAACTTAGTCGAGCTCTCAAAACACATCAAACAACAACAAAAATACGAATCACCCTCCAATTCAAACTTAATGAACTTTGAAACTTCAAACTTCTACAACCAATGTTGGAACCTATCAAACCACGTCTGTTTGACGTCAAATTTTGCACAAAAGTCATATTTGATATTACGGACCTACTCCAACTTCTGAAATTAGAATCCGAACCTATATCAAAAAGTCCACTTCCGGTCAAACTTCCCAAAAATTCGGCTTTCGCCATTTCAAGGCTAATTCAGATACAGACCTCCAAAACATAATCCGGAAGCACTCCTAAGTCCAAAATCACCCAACGGAGCTAACAAAATTAAAAAAATCCATTCCGAATTTGTCTTCACACAGTTCCAACTACGGTCAAAATCCTAGAACTTAAGCTTCCGTTTTAGGGACTAAGTGTCCTAATCACTCCGAACCCACAAACAAAACCTCACGGAAAGTCACTTAAGTAGAAAAAGATACGAGGAAAATAGTAAATAGGGGATCAAGGCTATTACTCTCAAAATGACCGACCGGGTCATTACAACAGTGAAGACGTACTTTGGCGGGGGGGGGGGGGGGGGGGGAGGAGAAGGTGCATCTAGGCTGAAAAGGGTCTTGGAACACAAGGACCTTGACGGAGAAGTCTATAGAGTTAGCAAAGGTTCTTCATAAAAGGAAGATTGATATAGCTTGTCTCCAGGAGACACGATGGGTGGGAGATAAGGCACGAGACGTAAACGGGTTTAATTTATGGTACTCTGGTCGCGCGAGGGGCAAGAACGGGGTAGGCATTTTGGTTGATAGTGATCTCCAGGAGATAGTCGTGGAGGTTAAGAGATAAAATGACAAGCTGATGGGAATTAAGCTATTTTTTTTCACTTTAAACATGATTAGTGTGTACGCACCCCAAGTGGTCTTGGACGAGGAGGTCAAGAGGCGCTTCTGGGAGGACTTGGATGGGTTGTGTATGGTATCCTACACACTGAGAAGCTTTTTATAGGAGGAGGTTTAAGCAACACAAATCCAAAATTCTTATCTATGCACAAGGACCTCGAAGTAGTGTTCAATAGCAACATAGAAGTAATATAGTGCAATACTGAATTTATGCCTAAAAAATTCTCCAATAATTTTATTTCTTTGGACGTGTCAGAACAGTTCACTAATGAGACTTTATTTGGTAAATACCTATATATATTTATTGAGTATTTTGCAACTACAACTATTCGATATTTAATATTTCATACTTTTTTTAGATGTGGTTTGCATTGTAATAAAAGTGAGAGTACTAAATGGAGAAGGACGAAGCAGAAGGCGAGAAGTAATATTTACGAACGAAAGGCAAGTTACCACCGGTTACTCGCTGCTCATTATTTAAACTTTACTACCAGCAATATAAGTATAATGTAATTTTTATGATACTGAATTTTAAATATATAGGTATGATTGAATAACTTTTACTTTGTGGGGAGACTTAACTGAAAGTGAGGAGGAATTGTTAGAGAGCATTATGAATTCCAAGCCAGTAGTAGCCTTTTGTGATGTTAAAAGCTCTACTTACCAAGGTATAACACCTTATACCTTATGTATTTCCATAATATTTTAGACAGCCTTAAGGTAACACTAAATTCATTGATCCTTTTTAAATAGGATATTTCGTCCTTTCGACGACACCTGTTAGTAGCGTGCTAATCTACCCAATATTTGAGAAGGCGAAAGATCATAACAAATGGTAAATTGTGGATTTCTCTTTCAGCTTATTTCCTCTCCATATGTTAGGTATATGGAATATTCTAAATAAAGTTTTATAATACAGGAATGACAATATGAAGGCAAACAAGATAGACATAAATTTAATGCCAAGAAGGCAAATGCAAATAGCTAGAGAATTCAAAATTACTGATATTATAGATGGCTCAACTGTCAACTTGAAGGTACATTTACCTTCCAAAATCTAACACAATGTATCCTACATTTATATGTTTACAACCTAACAAAATATCCCTACTAACTTACGTATAGGACATATACTGTAAGTTCAAAGTCAAAATTACCGACATCAACAGTAACCATGAACCATGGTACCATGCTTGCAAGAAATATCACATGCGAGTAATTGCTATAAAGAGTAGTGCCACCTGTGGCTACCGTAAGATAAAAGATATTGATTATGATGAAAGGTAAGATACATAACATATATATTATCCAGAACAAATAGTTTAAGAGTTATCATATATATTATCAAGCACTGTTATGGTTGTTATGATCCACTGCAATATCCGCTGTTGTTTCTAAGATGCGAGGACGGGTGGCATCAAGGAATAAGGAAACAAACGAAACCATATCATCACATAACAATATGCTCCGCCACAACTCTAAGCAGTAATATTCCAACATTTATATCAGCACATTCAATATTTGCCAACGAAGTCCAAGGTAACACATCTCAATTAATATACTTATTATAACTTGTAGATGTGCACCGCGAAACAAAATGCGTTGTTTCTTGAAGAGAATACTATTGCTATAAATTATAAGTACAAGAATCAGAAAGGTCCATATTACTATGTTATGAAAGCTTATTGCAGCAATTTGTGATTGACATGTACATAAAACTAGAAATAACTAGGCTTGAATATTTCAGAAAAGAACAATCCAATTTTATAAGAGAGGTTTATCAAGGTATAGTTGATAGTATTACGATCGGAGAATCTAGAGGAGATAAAATTGGCCAAAGAGTACTACTTTCATCTTCTTTTCTTGGAGGTCTATGAGATATGCGGAGGAGGTATATGGACGCAATGGCTTTGGTTTAGCATTATGGAAGACCTGATCTATTCATAAGAATGACATATAATCTTGATTGAGTGGAGATCCAACAAGAGTTGGCACGGGCCAAACTCCCCAAGATAGACCAGACTTGGTAACTAGAGTATTTAGAGCAAAACTCCAAGACCTAAAAGACCAAATTTTTAAAAAAAATATTTGAAATTATTGCAGCTCATGTCTTCATGGTGGAATTACAAAAAAAGAAGAGGATTACCTCATATACACCTTTGGTCATACTGAAAGAAGGCCACAAGATAAAAATAACAAATCATTACTATAAGTTTGTATCTGCAGAGCTTTCAAACAAATCAAAATATCCGTTCTTGCATGAATTAGCAGTCAAGCATATGATGCATGATTCATCTAGGAAATATCGTCCAACGAATTCATGCATGCAAGATAGACAATGCAAGTACCATTATCCTCGATCTTTCATCAACAAATCAATGCAAGCAAAGGATGAATATCCTATTTACAAAAGAAAAAAATGAAGGAAGGTTTGAGACCGTTTGTGGAGTGAAAATGAATAACCATTGGGTTGTTCCCTATAATACTTATTTGCTTACGAGATACAATTATCACATTAATGCCAAGGTATGCTTTTGCGTAAAAGCAATAAAATACCTTTACAAGTATATATATAAAGGCCATAATAGGTGTGCCATTTATATTGAGTCTGGTGATAGAGAAAAAATCATTGATGAGATCCAAAATTTTCAAGATGTGAGGTGAGTTTCACCACCAGAAGCACTATGGAGAATTTATGAATTCAATCTAAGTAAAATGCAACCTCCAGTTATTAACCTTCAACTACATCTCCCTGACAAACATTCAGGTATACAAATTCTAAAGTTACATACTTAAAATTGCTGCAAATTTTGATGCAAAATTATAAATATGAAAATTTTAACTTTATATCAATCCATAGTATTTTATTGGAAGAACCGTAATTTGTATAGTATCATCGCGTGTGAAAATAATAGGCAAAACATGCTTACCGAGTATTTCAAGACACGCTCCATCAACGCCAAGGCACGAACGTACCTTTATAGAGAATTCCCTCGACATTATGTTTGGAATCCTCAGGGTAAGATCTGGACAAAAAGAAAAATAAGATCTGTAATTGGTCGAATTGCAACTGGTAAGGCATATAGTACTAATTTTTAAATATATGCACAACTCCTTGATTTATTAACACATACTAAATATTCCAGCTAATCCCAAAGATGGAGAAAGGTATTTGTAATGACCCAGCCAGTCGTTCTGAGAGTTATAGCCCCGTTTTCCCCATTTCTGTTTCTTTATATGTTGTTCAGCTGTGTTGAGTTGTATCGAGTTGGTAGGTTTGGGTTCGGAGTAGTTTTGGAGTGAAATGGTCACTTAGTCTCTTAGTTAGAAAGCTAACTTAGAAAAGTCAACCGGAAGTTGATTTATGAGTAATCGAATTCGGATTTGGATTCTTATGATTTGATTAGCTTTATTGGGTGATTCTAGACTTAGGAGTGTGTTCGGAATATAATTTGGAGGTCCGTCGTAGAATTTGACTTGAATTGGCAACAGTTGGAATTTTAGAAGTTCTTAGGCTTGAATTCGAGGTTGATTTGGAATTTTGGTGTTGTTTTGGGTGTTACGGAGGTTCGACTAAGTTTGGGTAGTGATATATGACTTGTTGAAAATATTGGTTGAGGTACCGAGGGCCTCAGGTGAGTTTCGGATAGGTTTGGTTTGTGTTGCGCTTGTTTTTCTTATGTTTCGACGTCGTTTCTTCAAGTATAAATGATATCATATTAAACAAATGAGCTTCGATTTTTTTTTGATTGAAGCATTAGATCTGTATCGTAATTAACCTTAGCAAAAAGAATCGTCGAATTTGGACATCGTATGAGGATTTTATGATCAGTTTACTAAGAATTAGGTTGCCAGATTTTTCAGATTAGTTACGAAATTGCCACTGACGGCGTATTTAAAATTTTTCACTATTTGCAAATATTGAAACCAACATATCTCATTCATTATAAGGTCAAATTGAGTGATTCAACAACCTAACTTGACTAGAATTTTACAAGGAATCCATTGGAGCCACAAAAAAGGAGTTTCGAGATTGTTCGGCACGAGAAACGAGACAGAATAGTTGGTAGAAAAATATATAAAATAAGGGTTTGTTCGTTCGGTCATATTTTGAGTTGGGGAGCTCGGATTTGAGCGATTTGGGAGGCGATTTTCACCATATGGATTGGGGTAAGTGTTCTCTACTCGGTTTTGGTTATATTTCATGAATCCATCTTCGTTTTTGGGATTTGATTGATGATTTCAAAGTTAAATTGAGGGAGTTAGGGCTTGAGTTCTAGAGAGTTTTAGGTACGGATTTGAGGGACCAAACGGAGTCCGATTTTGATAAATTTTATATGGTTAGACTCGGGAGAGGACGAGGTTTATTATTTTCTCATTTTTGACTGGTTTTGAGATGTGGGCCTGGGGGCCGGGTTTTGGCCGATTTCGGATTTTTGACATATTTTGTAGTTTTTATTGTGGAATTCGATTCTTAAACACATGTTGATGGTATTAATCCGATTATGGTTATATTCAGAGCTTTTGGAGACCGAATCCAGAGACGAGGGCATCCCGGAGTAGGATTTTACGCTGTTGAGGTAAGTAACAGTTTTAACTTTGGCTTTCAGGGTATAAACTTGGAGAAATTGATATCATGTGATTGTTTGGTGGTGATACCCACGCTAGGTGACGGGTGTGTGGGTGTGCACCGTAAGGGATTGAGACTTGATCCGTCCCGTGAGGCTGTGTGGCCTAATGGCTGTTATCTGTGGTTATGTGTTTACTTGTTTTTGAACTTGTCTGCCTTCACGTTAGAGATCATGTTTAGGCTTCATTCATGCTCACGTTGTTTGTACTCAGTCATAGAAATTATTGTACATGTTTACCTTAGTTTCTATTATTTTGCTGATATGTTGTGATACTTGATGTGGGCTGTGTCCTCTTATTGGTGGTGCATTGTGAGGCTGGAGAGGTACATGACTGAGTGAGGCTGAGGGCCTGGTTGTGAGGATATAAATACCATAGCGCATGAGCTGTCTGCGTAGCACGTGAGCTGACCGTGCAGGTCTAGGTATTGATACCATAGCGCGTGATTTGTCCGCGTAGCACGTGAGTTGACCGTGCGGATCCAGGTATTGATATGATGGCACGTGAGCTGTCCGTGCTTAACGCTTGGGCTTTGGGATCCCCTCCGGAGTCTATACACACCCTCAGTGAGCGCATAGTGTTGAGTGTTTTGAGTGTGTTGAGTGCGAGTGATGAGTGATGGACCGACACTGCTATGAGGTTGTATTTATTTGTGCTGTTGCTGCAATTATCTGTTAAATTTCTTTGTGGCATGGTATCAGCTATGGAATTTACTTGTTAATTTCTGTTGATTTTTAAAATTGTGAAAATAAATAATTGGACTGTTTTACTTAGCTCGTCACTAATGCTCAGTTCCTTAGTTAATTCTGTTACTACTGAGTCGGTTGTACTCATACTACACCCTGCACTTTATGTGCAGATCCAGGTGAGTTAGAGCGCGGCGATTGTTGAGTTCAAGCCGGCTATCTTTGGAGACAACAAGGTAGTTGCTATCGTCCGCAGGACCTTGTTACTCCTTTTGTCATTTCTTCTTTTGGATCGTTAGACAGTTTATATATCATAGTTCATAGTTTTAGACGCTCATGACTTAGTGACACCCCGATGTTTGGGGCTCGTTTCTGTATTTTCTATATTATATTTAGAGTTGATTTATTTTATGAAATTTTTTAAATGTTGGAAATGTTTTATTAATTTCATATAATCGATTTAGTAGTAATATTTTGGGAAATAGGCTTGCCATGTAATACGATAGGCGCCATCACGACCATGGTTAGATTTTGGGTCGTGACAAGTTGGTAAAACACTGACCACTCAGATGCAATGTACACTTATGAGTATTAATTATTATTTGGAGAGTATAGGCAAGAGCATCAATAAATATAATTAGCCTTGTCTTGATCACCAATAGCCCGAAGTTGTCCCATTAAAAACAGAGAAATGTTAGAAAACTCTAGGATACGTATTTCGAAGATATGCTTGAAGACTTTGCTAGGATACATGATAAAACACCACCACTCAGATACAGTGTACACTTATGAGTATTAATTATTATTTGGAGAGTATAGCAAGAGCATAAACAAATATGATTAGCCTTGTCTTGATCACCAATTGCCCGAAGTTGTCCCATTAAAATATAGAGAAATTATTGAAAAAATGTCTGTGCAAATACCTACAATAGATTTAGAGGTACAATCAAATTTAAATCCTGAACAAGAGCAAGCTTTCAAAATCATTTTGCATTCGGTCGATTGTGGAAGAGATAGATTATTCTTTTTGATGGACCTGGGGAACTGGAAAAACATACTTATATCGAGCATTGCAGGCAAATGTTAGGTCAAGAGGTATGATAGCCTTAGCAACAACAACCAGTGGAATACAACTTCAATTTTACCAGGAGGTCGTACAACTCACTCTAGGTTTGACATTCCTCTCCAAACAAATGAAACGACCATGACAAACATCTCTAACAAAGTGGTGCAGCCAAATTGATTTGAAACTGTTTACCGTGAAAATGGTAACGACAATTAAATTTATTAAATGGCACTCTAAAAATACGTGATCTATTCCCAAGCTAGTTTGTTAGAGCAGATGGTGCTAGTATTATGAATTTTAACAATGGGGCGGAAGATAAACGAGGTAACGACCGAACCAAAGGTTCTGCTACCCGGGCGTAAGCTTGGTCGATTGGGACTTCGAGGTCGACCTCGAGGTCGAGCTCGGGTTGTCGGGGACCCTCGAGAGCAGTATAAAAGCTAGAGATATAATCAAACGAAGCTACTTATAACAGAAATTGAATTGTACGATGAAGAATACATGTAGAGACAAAGAATATTGAAGTATCCTTAGTATCAGTTAGAGCCAATAAGTATTAGTAAGAAAAGAGGGAGAGAGAGAGAGAGAGATATTATTGCACTTTGTAGAATTGTGGGAGCAACATCAGTCTCTTACAAGGTAGGGCGAGTCCCCTTTATATAGGAGAGGAAACTTAGTAACGAATACATATATATCTAATTTATGAAATATGGAGATGTGATGGCTTGAATCGACACCCCAGCATAGGCTAGGGATAAGCCGGTCCTGTCAGACTCAACCACGTGTCATGGGGGCTTCCCCCTTTTGTCTTTATCTCGGCCTTGAATCGGATCTCGACAAGCCTCGAAGGAGTGAACTAAGTTGTGACTTCATATCATCGGTGTCTTGATATATCTTCCCGAGGTGGCTTCATGTTCTCGGGGTCTCGAGGAACCTCCCGAGATGGCTTGATGGCGGGAAATCGGGCCCTCTGATTTCACCACGTACATATGATATGAAGTCACAACTTAGTTCACTCCTTCGAGGCTTGTCGAGGTCCGATTCAAGGCCTAGATAAAGACAAAAAGGGGAAGCCCCAAGACACGCGGTTGAGTCTGACAGGACCGTCTTATCCCTAGCCTATGCTGGGGTGTCGAGTCAAGCCATCACATCTCCATATTTCATAAATTAGTATATATGTATTCATTACTAAGTTTCCTCTCCTATATAAAGGGGACTCGCCCTACCTTGTAAGGGACTGATGTTGCTCCCATAATTCTACAAAGTGCAATAATATCTCTCTCTCCCTCCCTCTTTTCTTACTAATACTTATTGGCTCTCACTGATACTAAGGATACTTCAATATTCTTTGTCTCTACATGTATTCTTCATCGTACAATTCAATTTCTATTATAAGTAGCTTCGTTTGATTATATCTCCTGCTGTTATACTGCTCCCGAGGGTCCCCGACAACCCGAGCTCAACCTCGAAGTCCCAATCGACCAAGTTTACGCCCGGGTAGCAGACCCTTTGGTTCGATCTTTACCTCATTTATCTTCCGCCCCATCGCTAAAATTCATAATACTAGCACCATCTGCTCTAACAAACTAGCTTGGGAATAGATCACGTATTTTTAGAGTCCCATTTAATAAATTTAATTGTCGTTACCATTTTCACGGTAAACAGTTTGGCGCTCACCGTGGGGCTAAAAGTAATAGTGATTATTTTCTTGCTAGTTTCATCGCGCAAACACATATCATTTTTCACACTTTTTCTTGTCCAGGATCCTTTGATTTCAGGTCAAAATGTTTGGCTCGGTGAAAAGAGCTGAGAACGACCGCCTCGAAGATCACGGGGAAAATGGTGTAGCTATCCCGACCGCCGGAGCACCACTATAGGATCCCGATAACGCACCCGGACCAATACTAGCGGATGCGGACTCATAGGACGCACAATAAGTCAATGAAATTTCTCACGCAGACAGAAGCGTGCGACACAACGACCAACAGGAAGTTCAAAAAACCCCGGCCCGGGAAGAACAGGAGTTAGTCTTCACGATATTTTTGAAATGTTGCAGGCGCAACAGCTGGCCATTGCTCAGTTGCAAGGCCATCCGAGGACCCCCAGCGTAGCAACATCGGAGACAGCTTCCCCCGACGAGCGCACCACTGCTCACGCATACACGAAGAAAAACTGCGACTTTCAAGATGACCCCGCCACAGAAACATACGCCGATGTCATCGAAGCAGCAGCGGCGGAAACCGACAAGTCGGAGGCCGAACAAAGAAAGGAAGAAACACCACAAGAAGTCGCATCCTGCTCCCTGATAGGACGAATGGGATCGCGTCTGGCTTCGGATGAACAGACAACCCTGGCCTTTGCTCGGGGTTTAAACAGAGCATACCCGCCGACCCCAGGTCATTTCAAATGACGTTTAGCCAGATACCCGTCCAAGAGTTGGCCGTGCGTCTGTACCCAGCACCGGCCACTAATCGGGGCTGTGGGCGGCCATCCAGAATCCTCTGCAGAAACAGCATACCCAAGCAGGCCTTCCACGAAGAAACTAATGCCAAGCGGATGGATATACCATCCATGTGCCGCTAATGGTATGAACGCCCCAAGATCCAACATACCTCGCAACAGTAGGGGAGTAGTTCGAGGGCGACGCCCCCGGCGAACCTCCAGCGGAACCAGATCCGGTGAGGAACAGCGGCATACGAACCTCGTCCAGCAGAGTGTGGTCTCAACATTGTTATGCCAAATATCGTAGTCACCATAAGCGAAACCAGGAACGCTGAGCGACTCAGGCCTACTCGACCAAGGCCCCTTCAAAGGAACCACAACCCGATGCGAAATCCGCAGGACGCAAGCGACAGCGGGGCCACGAATGACTCCCGTCCCAAAAATATGACAGCCGTGCTACTCAGTCAAATTTGCCGACGAGTACTATCGAACAGTCAGGCTCAAATCTGGCCCCGAGGAAAGAAGACTACCGGGAAGGATGAAGTAAACAAGCCGCGACGTATCACCGCGACAATGGAGGGGCAGCGACGCCCTCCGAGAACTCATGACACGGGAAGCAAAAATACCCGCCACTGGGACAAAGACAGATCCAGGGAAATATTTCCAAGGATACTCTCGCATTCAGGGAAAGGGGCACCACGACTCCACCCCAGCGTCACGTCGGCACATTGGTAAACCTCTCTCTCATCCGCTTAATCTTAAAATAAATCATGTGCTCATAGATTCAGGAAGTTCGGTCACCCGCAACTACGGTATCGGACCAAAGGTTAACAGGGCGGTCCGCATTAACAAACCAAATCGCCCCACATCCCGATCCTTGGTGAACTCCAAGCAACAAGTCGCCGATAAGACCATTCTCTCAATATAGCCCGCCTGAATCCGAGCTGGGATCTCGGGCTTTACACCATCAAAGGAAGCGTAAAGTATAAACGTTTTATTTGGGCGACCACCGACACTCTACCCGAAGGCGTCGACGGTCCCATCTCGACAGAGGAGCGAGATTCCTTGCAAAGGGCAGAACTAGAGTAAGCCGACAGGGACGCACCGAGTCCCGGAACATCGCCTACACACCCCGCGGTAAGAAAGAACTGCTTTCGCTCCTTCGTTTTCCTTTTACTAACCTGAACGCAGACAGCTGGCTAGGATGTTCGGAGATTCTCAAGACTCTACCTGGAGATTCCTAGACCGCATATAGGCGACCGCCGTATTTTCTCGCTTCAGCCGGGCTTTCGCCCCGAAAGGAACCTTGTCGGCAAGATTACTGGCAGAACAACATACCAGAAGAAGGTTCGATGATGCCACGGGCTTTATTCCGATAGCCCAGCAACGAACGATGGTTTGTCTCTAAGAGCATCCCCCCTTGGAATGACCCAGATACGGCGGACTGAACCCCCGTCGGGAATTATATGCTGGGCCAGAACGGTTCGAGAAGCCGTGCACGCACGGATCGAGTTCACAATGGTGAAAACAATGTACATCTATACCAAACAATAAAAGGATATTTTCTCGGCATATTATTCTCCGGATAAAGAAATCTCAAGTATATCCCCGGCAGGGGGCCCCCCTCCACCGACTGCATTCCGAAATACTCGGGACTCGGTGTCCACAACTAGGCACTCGCGCGATCTTAGAATCGAAACTCCAGGCTCATAAAGCCCCTACAAGGCAACTCCGAGCTCACAAGAAGCGATCTTCATGCTTAAATAACTTGATGACTCGGAGACTGTCGTCAATCGCCATATGCTGGAAAATCCGAAACTGTAAGACCCTTAACGGGCAGACTTGGCATAACCAGGTCCATTCTACATCACCCAAAACTGTAAGACCTCAACAGGCATGACAAACTGTAAGACCTCAACAGGCATGAAAATCCCGAAGTTTAGGCTATACGTCGCATTTGTAAGAATCCCGAAAGGGCATACCCTCGATGTGGACGCCTAAACTATCACTGAGGATCAAAAATGGCTACGGCCAAACGCACATGAATACGGTCAAAACGGCTGATATAGCCGAAATAACGCGACTCGGGGATGCCCGACCGTCGCTAAAATCGCAAGCTACTACTTCGAATATATTTCGGAAAGAACCGGTTACAACAGACTTCCCTCAACAGGCAAACAACGGGCTATGAACCTTCTGAGGTGCTCGAAATATCGCCGATTACGACTTGAAATCGAGGTTCTTTTAGAACCGACGATGGGTCAGGAAAAAATCTTTCAAAAAGACCTTAACGAGCGGAAAACAAAGCCTACAAAAAGCCCATGGGCAAAAACAGCGTAAGAGCCATTGTCGCCAGCTAAGCAAGCCTACGGGCCACATATTAAAAGGTCTCTACGACCAAAAAGCGTAAGAGCCATTGTCGCCAGCTAAATTGACAACTTGAGGAATAAAGTGAGCTCGAATCGTAACTCAATCGGAGACTGGATCCAAAATAGTTAACTAAGCAAGCCTACGAGCCACATATCAAAAGGTCTCTACGATCAAGAAGCGTAAGAGCCATTGTCGCCAGCCAAATTGACAACTTGAGGATTAAAGTGAGCTTGAATCGTAAAACGATTCGGAGACCGGATCCAAAATAGTTAACTAAGCATGCCCCCGGTCCACATATGGAAAGGTCTCAACGACCAAAAACCACGTGCAAAGCACTACCCCATTCGGGAAATCGAAAGGCGCGTAAAAGTCAATTACAGCCCGAATCGCAAAGCGACTCGGAGACTGGACCCACAATAAGCACAAAACTACAACATGCCTAAGGGCACGGCACAAACGCCACGATCTCCAGCCGAGTGAGCCCCCGGGTCACCCACTTATAAGGTCATTTTGACCCGAAGCGAAGAAGGCCACTGTCACCCGCCCGTACGAACAGAGAAGAGCTTAAAGGCCCGTAACAGCTCGACTCGCAAAGCGTCTCAAAGACTGGATCTAAACAGCCAGACAAAGCGCAAGGACCACAACGCTCGCTCACATCAAGAACCACACCTAGGAGCCCAGGGCTGGCCCGGTTGATCCCGAACCTGTGAGGATCCCACCAAACATCGAAACCGGCCTGGTCGAGGACGATAACAAAAGGAGATGCGAAAAAAGTAAGGCTTCAAAGTATCTTCTTTTTTCACGCGCACGGAGGAAAAAGGGGGAATAGACACACTCTCCATAAACAGACATGTTCTACATATATCAAAAACAAAGCAGCAAAACGGCACAATCTATGATACGTTGCGAAGAGCTACAGCTCGCCGGGTTCACTCCCCGCCCCGTCGGCAAGAAATGACCACGCGTCACGCTCGTCCGCCCTTGCTCGGTCCAATTAATCGGAAAGAATAAAGCCCCTCGCACCAATCTCCTCGAGTGCTTCCCTTCGGGATCAGCAACAGACGTATTCCTCGATCTTTTTCTCCCGATCGAGGGCTCGCTTCAGCTCGACCTGAGCGTCCGCGGCATCTTTCATACGGACCACCATCTCCTGATCAGCGTTGGCTCGACTTAGCGTCGCCCTAGCCCGGGCATCAATTACCTCGGCCCTGGTCTTCGAAAGTTCGGATTCCAATTTCTCGATCACATCTGCTTGGATTTTGGCATTATCTCGAGCCAAGCACAGTTGGACTTCTAAGGCAGGAACCTTGGCCAAAGCACTTGCCTCCTCTAAAACATGAGCTTGCACCTGAGTCCTTAGCTCACCACAAGCGTTTCTGGCGCGATCAATATCGCCCTTAAGTTGCTCCATGGCCTCCGTCTTTTCTGCAGCTGATATAACAGAGAAGGGCGTTAACCTAAAAAGGCCGAAGAAAGTGAAGCTTGGGCTGCATAAAGTTACCTGCTCCATCAAATAACTCTCATAATTCGAGCACATGTACACTTCGCATCGCCAATGCAGCAACTCGCCCTCCTTGTCCTCGCTAAGCAGCCTAAGAGATTCTCCCTCATCCTGAACTTTCTGAAACTTGGCCCCTTGACGGACCAGCTCAGACATCAGCCTGTCACAAGCCTGCACAAGGAAAACTCAATGACGAACGAAGGACGCATAATACAGGGAAATTGCGCCCAAACTCACCACGAAGTGAAGCCGACAGACTTCCTCAAAGTCGGAGAATACTCCTGTTGATCCAACCCTTCGCCCCCGGGAGAGCCGGTCTTGGGCAAAGCATATCCGCTCGAAGGTATCAATGACCTAGAATCAGGTACCCCGGGGGCAGCAGACTCAGACAATGCCTTCTCCTTAAAGATACTGGCATGGTCAGTACCACTAGAAGCTCCATCGCCTCGAAGGGCGGGGAGAGAGGTCAATGACTCCTTCCCCTCTTCGGAAGAACACTGTCTCATCCCAAAGAACTGCCCGATACCTGCAAGCGACAGATCCAATGCAAGTAGAAACGGGGAAAATTTTTACCTTAAGTACATGAGGGCCGAGGCAAAGGCAGCACGCGCACATACCTTGGTATTTCGCTCCCCACCTGACACGGAGCACAGCTTGCCACCGACGCTCAGGACGAATGGGTCACCAGCCTCCGAACCCAGCCGGGCAGATCAGAGACTTCGCCTGGCGTCCATGAAATTGCTACAACAGGGTAAAAAGCACCATTATTTAACTAACTTCCGCTATAGGTACAACCTAAAAAAGCACCAGATGCTCCACTCACGTGCGTAATTCCACCGTTCGGGGAACGGCAAAAGCTCCGAGGGGATGATGTCGACCGTTCGGGCTCGGACGAACCAACCAGCCCATTCTCGACCCCCTCCTCTTCGTCATCGACAATAAAATGACGGGGATGAACGACACTTCAAGGTTAGCAGTCCCTGATGATGAAAAGGCCGATACATCCGGATGAGGTGATCGAGCGTAAATTCGAGATCGGCCTTCTCCGCAAAGAACCTCATCATCAGCGCCACCCGCCAAAACGATGGATGTATTTGCGCCAAAGTAACCCGATACTCCAAGCAAAAATCAAGCACGACCCTGTCGAGGGGGCCAAATGCGAAAGGATACAGGTGTACACTCAAAAATCCGTCAGCGGAATCCGTAACGTTCTCTCCCGGAGGAAGCACCTGCAGGGATACCCCCTCATTCCATCCGCAGTATTTTCTCACCATCTCCAAATGCTCCCCTCTTATCAAAGAAATCATCTTCAGAACGAAATCCCTCAACTCCCGAGCGCCGGGAACAACACTCTCCACTCTCTGCGATGCCGCCCCCAGAGTGGTTGCCATGACTATGGTAATACTAAACAGAGCAAAGCAAGGGTGTGCACCAACACTTCTTGCACCTAGGGAAATAAGGAACCCTATGCCAAAGCAGGATCACAACTACCTCAAAACAATGAAACCGTACGAAGAAGCCGAAGCCGCCCCACTTATTTGATAAGAGACGACAACATTTTGCCTGCCCGGAGTCAGCCCCAGGGAGTACACGACGTTGATATAGTCCAATGGGATGATATCCGACCCCAAAAGTATCCTCCGAAAAGAACCTAAGACTCAAGGAACCGTCCGCATTATCTCCGAGCTCGGGATGGCATCCCGCCTCGAGGATCCCCACCGAAGAGAAACCAGAAATTGTGAAGCTTTCCATGCTGTCACTCAATGCAAGTAGATCCAATGGTGAAAGCTCCGTAAAAGTTCGAAGCAGTGCCTGAGCGTAGGCAACCGCTCAGCAAAACCTATCTCCTACATATCTAAAGGAAGCTGTCCACGTCGGAAATCAAAAGGGACCCCGCGGTACCCAAAGCCGGCCTCCATCCAGGATAACATCCTCAAAGGCCCCGAAGTTCAAACGCATTATCTCCATGCGATTCAGAAGGCCTAGGCAGCCCAGATCTAACCAATCAACCCAGGGTTTCCCGAGGAACACGATGGCCTCGAAAGGGAGCCGCGTCGATCAGTAAAGGAGCTGAGAGAATGCTCGCACCCCGGCCAAGTATCAGCAGTCGAGAAGTAAAAAGGGGTATTCAAGGGGCCTCGAGGGTATAAAAACATGCAGTTACTCGGCGAAAATCGAAAGCAGAGATCAAAAGGATATGTTCATATTCATAAAAATTCATGTACAACAGCCCCTGAAGGGTCATGGCATACGTTTACAAAAGCCCTCGAAGGGTCATTACATACAATTGCTAAGGCCTATGGGAGTCTACCCCTACAGCGAAGGAACGGAAGGATGTACATGTGATGAAACCCGGAAGCCTAGTCCGCCCTCGAGGGTGCATCTCCGGTATCAACATCCTCGAGCATCACACCCTCGAGGGTGATCCCTTCTACCTCCACCTCCTCTAGGTTCCCAGCTCAATCCCTCAAGGGATTCCCGTCGGAGGAGATGGAGAAGACAAAAAGGAGGAGACACAGAGGAGGCAGAGAAAAGAGACATAGCCCGCCAAAACCAAAAGTTGGAGATTCGACGGGCTTCAACCTCAATGACCGAGAGGGGCCACCTTATCCCTCGAGAAAGAAAGAGCCCTAGGATGAGGTGCCACACCAGGCCCAGGTAGGAGAGTGAGCAGCGGTGCATAATCCGAATAACTGTCTACATAAGAGGGAGACCGATTCCCCGTCCATCTCTACCTTGGGACAACGGCAGCAGCAAACACCAGCCGGCCAACGACCAAAGAACAAGTTAAGGGAACTCCTCCTAACGGTCTTGAGGCTATAAGCGCCGAACATTATGTTCAAAGATAGAAGAAGATGACAAGAAGGAATAGGCAAAGCATGCCGATGAAGATACTGGGATAGGAAAAACAACGCCAAGGCACCCCATTTATAGGGGGCAGCAACACGGTCGACGAGGCTTTGGAAAACTGACCGACGAATGCAATTATTGCATCCTTGAAAAACCAAATCAACGGCAGCACTTTTTACCTTGAAGAACGGAAGTGGCAGAGTATTGAACAGGAGTCTATGAGATATGCCATCTATCACGAAATATTGCGCCACGACGCGGATCGCCAATGCACTATCGCCATGAGGAGCTCGAGGATTCAATGGTCATAACCGTTTCCCATCGCTTTGTTCTGAGAAACGCGGAGACTATCTATACGTGGTGAAATTAGAGGGCCCGATGTGCCGCCATCAAGCCATCTCGGGGAGGTACCTCGAGACCCCGAGAACATGAAGCCACCTCAGAAAGATATCTCAAGACACCGATGATATGAAGTCACAGCTTAGTTCACTCCTTCGAGGCTTGTCGAGGTCCGATTCAAGGCCGAGATAAAGACAAAAGGGGGAAGCCCCCAAGACACGCGATTGAGTCTGGCAGGACTGACTTATCCCTAGCCTATGCTGGGGTGTCGAGTCAAGCCATCACATCTCCATATTTCATAAATTTGATATATATGTATTCGTTACTAAGTTTCCTCTCCTATATAAAGGGGACTCGCCCTACCTTGTAAGGGACTGATGTTGCTCCCACAATTCTACAAAGTGCAATAATATTTCTCTCTCTCCCTCTTTTCTTACTAATACTTATTGGCTCTCACTAATACTAAGGATACTTCAATATTCTTTGTCTCTACATGTATTCTTCATCGTACAATTCAATTTTTGTTATAAGTAGCTTCGTTTGATTATATCTCCTGCTGTTATACTGCTCCCGAGGGTCCCCGACAACCCGAGCTCAACCTCGAGGTCGACCTCGAAGTCCCAATTGACCAAGCTTACGCCCGAGTAGCAGACCCTTTGGTTCGGTCGTTACCTCATTTATCTTCCGCCGCATCGTTAAAATTCATAATACTAGCACCATCTGCTCTAACAAACTAGCTTGGGAATAGATCACGTATTTTTAGAGTCCCATTTAATAAATTTAATTGTCGTTACCATTTTCACGGTAAACAGAAACCAAAATTACTAATATGGAATGAAGCACCCATGTCCAAGAGGCAAACAATAGAAACAATCAACAAGAGCTTTAGAGATATAATGGACATCGATAAACCTTTTGGTGGAAAAGTCATAGTTTTTGGAGGAGATTTTCGTCAAGTATTACCAATTGTTCCAAAATCTACAAGAGTAGAAATAGTCAATGCAAGCTTGGTAAAATCATATCTCTGGCCTTTTATGGAAAAAATTAAATTTACCAAAAATATGAGAGCAAGAACTGATCCAACATTTAGTGAGTTCTTACTTCGTGTTGGCAAGAGAGAAGAGCCCACAATAAAAGACAATTGGATCCATCTTTCAGAACATTTGATTGTAAAGTATAGTAGTGCTGAAGAATGCTTAATAAACGAAATATATGCATCACTACAAGAGAATGCTAACTCTGCAAAATATGTAACGAAGGGGGCTATCTTAGCAAGCAGAAATGAGCATGTTGATAAGCTAAATGAGAGGTTGATAGCTATGTTCCCAGGTGAAAGTAAAATATTTATTAGTTTTGACTATGCATAAGATGACACCAATAATTATTATCAGGAAGAATATATAAACACTTTAATACCCAATGGTCTCCTCCCGCATAGGTATTTTATCATATACAACATGATTTATAAATATATTTTGTTTCTCCCCTATTTCTCTTTTTTTACCTTATGCATACACACCGGAAAGATGCAACAAAAATGACTATTAAAAGGACTAAGCGGTCGTTGCAAATATAATTCGGTTTACAGGTCCGGAGTCAAATCCCATAGAGAACTAAGGCTTAGCTACAACTATTCAATATCACCAAGAAGACAAGCTTGAACAATTCCTAACTTATAGATATTAAGATTCTTGTGTTTAACTAATTAACTAATAAATTAAAATAGTAAATTAACAACTAAAGATACTAAGGGTTAGAGACAAGATTAAGGAGGTCTAGAGTTGTGATTTCCCCTATTGTCGGAATCCTTCCCGCTACGTTTTCTTTAACTTCACCTAAGTATTCTTTACCGATCATGAGCGCTCTGACTATCGTAACTCTCTCCCAAGTAATTACCAGAGTTTACTAGACATATTCTCCCGAATTACGCTAGCTGGCATTAAGTACGACTCACTTTGGATCGCACCCAAGGTTTTGTTATCCCTAATCCCACCTTTAAACCCCGTATTGATCCCTCATATACATTAGGAGTGATGTTGTTCAACAACTACCTAAATATGCACTCTCTCCCGAGTAATACACACTAAATAGGCACAGTCGATTAAGTGCTCTTCAACCAACCACAATAATAACGCAGTTGAACAAATAGAGAAAAGCTACGGCAAATCTATATTAGCGTAACAGGAAAATCATCCTCCAATAGGTTCCATCAAAACCCTAGATAACAAATTAGCTAATCATAATAGTATGCAAAACTACAATACCAGAATTCATAACCAATAATGAAAATAGGAAGAAGGAAGTGAAAAACTCGTAGAAGAATTCTCCGCCCTGCTCCTAGTGTGTTTTTGCCTTGTCACGACCCAAAATACACGAAGGGTCGTGATGGCGCTGGACACCATTATCAGGCAAACCAACACTAATTAATTAATATCTTCTTGTTTTAGATATCTCTGAACTTACTTCTTTTATATATTTAAATATTATCTCTGAATAATGGAGTCTTTAACAGTTCCTGAATACCGAATAAGCCCATAATCACCCCAGAACCCGGTGTCACAATTGCATGAGAAATTTCTAGGAAACACAAGGTATAATACAATAACTGTCTGGAATACAAATTGGACAGGAAGTAAAATACAATACGCTAAAAGAGACTATACTAGCTGCGAGTCGCCTCGAGAAATGCAGCTCACCTAGTCTCCGCATCATCCATGTTGCTACGCCCAGTAGGCCACTAGAATCACGTGTGCCTGTGAAAAAAAAATGCACAGCAAGTGTAGCATGAGTACGAAAATAACGTGTACTCAGTAAGTATCCCGCCTAATCTCGAAGAAGTAGAGACGAGAGGTCGACTTCGACACTTACTAGTGGTCCAATAATGATACACAATTAATATAATAAAATCCAGGATTTTTATAAAGCATGGTCGTAACTCAACAGAAAGAAACAAGTAATCAATTCCTTTATTCAAAGGGAAATTTGCAAATTTCGTTTTCATCAATTATACATTTATTCTCAAGTCAGGGAGTGACAATATCAACTTCAATGAATTTCAAGGCAAGCAATACAAGCATGCGCAACTCATGCCGAGGTCATACGACCCGATCCAACAATATTTAAAATATGCACTGCCAGAGGGTCGAATGACGCGAACCATAGATGCATCTATTACCCCGCTTGCAAATCATACATGCGACGCGGTCAAACACAAATAAACAATCACCCTGCTCGCGAATCATACATGCAACGCAGGTACACATAGAAACACATATTCAAACAGTCAATCAAGACTTCATCTAGGAAACAATCGTTCAAGGAGGTGTACATTTCTCTTTTACAAGTCAAGAAAATGAAGTTTAACTCTTTTAGAAAATCATTTGCCACTTCGATATGATTTAAGCAAATTAAACCATCAGTATAGTTACAATTATTACAAGTAAGCATGCTTTTGGGTCCTAGACTACCCAGATATAGGCATAATAGTAGCTACGCACGTACTCTTGTCACCTCGTGCGTACGTAGCCCGCACAAATAGCAACACATATGTTCAATTAATTCACCTATGGGGACAATTCCCTCTTACAAGGTTAGAAAGGAGACTCACCTGCGCTCCGAAGTTCCATAACCGGCATTCCAGGCCCTTCCGAAGACTCAAACTGATGCACAACGCTCCAAAACTAGTCAATAATTATGTAAACTCATTAATATCGATCACTTACTCATTACAATCCAATTTATAACAATTCCTAACCCCGATCGAAAAGTTGACAAAATTGCCCTCGGGCCCATGTGCCCGGATTCCGAAATTTTTCGAAGATAAAGTTTACCCATAACCTCACGAACTCAACTATATAATTTACTCTCAATTTCATGCCCAAAATCATGGTCAAAAATCCAAGAATACCAATTTCTAAGTTTTCCTCAAAATCCCAAATTTCTACAAATTTTCTTATCTAAATCCTTATATAAACCTTGTATTTAGTCAAAACTAGTAGAAATCACTTACCTCATGTTTGGTGATGAAAATGGCACTCCAAATTTTCTCCAAAATCGGCTCCCATGGAAGAAATGAAGTGAAAATGAGCCAAAACTCCGATTTTAAAAGAACACTGCCCAAGCGACCCTTCATCGCGAACACGGAACATTCCTTGCGTTCGCAAAGCTTAGAAATCTCACGCCCAGAATCCTTCTCCGCGTTCGCGACCCGCTGATCGCATTTGTGGAAGCCAGCTGCCCAGACCCATCGCGTTCGCGTTATCATCTGCGCGTTCGCGTAGGCCAAATGGCCTTGGGCCCAGCTCTCCCTTACCTTTTTCGCGTTCGCGTAACCTTGACCGCGTTCGTGAAGGCTTAACCAACTACTGCCTCGCGTTCGAGTCTGCTACATCGCGTTCGCGAAGGCCAAACTCAGCAGCCCCATCAACTCCTCTTCGTGAACGCGGGACTTCCTTCGCGTTCGGGAAGAAGGAAACCAGACACCAGCAAACAGCAGTTCCAAAACAACCTGAAATGCTCCGAAACCACCCGAAACACACCCGAGGCCCTCGGGACCCCGTCTTATCACACCAACTAGTCCTATAACATAACACGGACCTTCTCGAGGACTTAAATCACATCAAACAACGCCGAAATCACGAATCACATCTCAATTCAAGCTTTATGAACTTTAGAACTTCAAACTTCTACACTCGATGCTGAAACCTATCAAATCTCGTCCGATGGACTTCAAATTTTGCACACAAGTCATATTTGACATTACGGACCTACTCCAACTTCCGGAATCGGATTCCGACCCCAATATAAAAAAGTCCACTCCCGGTCAAACTCCTAAAAACCTTCAAATTTCTATCTTTAGTCAAATCACTCCAACATGACCTACGGACCTCCGAATTCACTTCCGATCGCGCTCCCAACACCAGAATCACCATACGGAGCTATTCCAGACTCGGAATCCCAATCGGACAATGATAACACTGCAATGCACTTCAACCCAAACTTATGAAATTCTTCCAAAAATGCTAACTTCCACAATAGGTGCCAAAACATTCTCGGGTCTTCCAAAACCTGATCCGGACATACGCCCAAGTCCGAAATCATCATACGAACCTACTGGAACCTTCGAATCCCGATTCTGAGGTCGTTTACTCAAAAATCCAATCTTAGTCAATCCTCTCAACTTAAAGCTTCCGAAATGAGAATTCTCTTTCCAAATCAACTCCGAATTTCCCGGAATTCAATCCCGACCGTGAGCACAAGTCATAATACCTGGAATGAAGCTGCTCATGGCCTCAAACTGCTAAACGATGCGCTAGAGCTCAAAATGACCGGTCGGGTCGTTACATTCTCTCCCACTTAAACGTACGTTCGTCCTCGAACGTGCTAAGAACTGTGTTGGAGTTGTCCGAAATCACAGTTAAACACCTTGAGCACCTACCCGTTCTACCACAACTCAGTTGAGCACAATAATTCGATCAAATCTGAAGATATTCTCTTTTATTCAAACAATTAAGCTTAGAACCCAATTCCAACATCCGAAATTCTCCGTCAAGCCTGCTTCCGATATATGAACACCGCATTAATCACTACACGAGGCACCAGAACATGACTGCATACCTTTGTTGAATTCTCACCATTCACCACATCATTCACAGGACCATAATCACGTTCTCTGATCATAATAACCAACATTCCCCGAATCTGATGGTCACAACGCACCTCATGATTTATATACGCCTTGTCCCAATTCTTACAATACCGCCACGACGGAGGAGACGCGTAGAAGTTCATAACCAACTGCCGGGTCAACAAATCATTGAGTCTATACTTCTGACAAGAAAATTACCTCATTCTGAACCAAATAATAATCTTTGCTCTTTAATATACTTCACACAATCCGATTGCACTGATCCTAGATCCAATAACCTTATCTCACCCAGTACGAACTGCTCAGGCAACAAGCCACCCCCAGGCATGACCAAAAATCTCATATGATGCCACAACGTGCCAATAGGCTACCAACTCGAACGCGATACATAAGAAAGACAAGTTCTGAAAGGGACTACTCCACTCACGTAGCTAATATGAACTCACCTCCGAAAATGGAAACAAAACACACATAATAGAATATAAGGGACTATAATTATCATCACACTATTGCGGCGTGAAACCCGATCCAAACAACATACTCATGGAGGCGTGCCACCCGATCCATACATTAAATTCACATAAGGAGGTACACATCGAGCTAAATTGCTCATTACAACACAATACCGAATATCGGTCACAAGCACGCTAAGTGCATAATACCATCCCTAAGGGGACATATAGCGCCATAAGCTAACAAACTCAAGCACAACTGAGGTGCGATAAATGTTCTGAAACTAAAGAGTCATCCTGTTCACATAACACCATCTCTACGCGGAACCTCAACACATAAGAAATTTACCAAGCCGTTTCGCAACTCACACGACACATTATAGCATTACATGAGACAGCCGACGACGAAATAACATCCAACGTCCGAATACTCCTCCATAAGGAGAGCTACGCTGAAATGAACACATTCGGCCTGATATAGAGCCCATATTCATATTTAAATCCATCCACAGACCTCAAGCCGATTCTGATCGTACCGAACGTGGCCAATAATATTTTCTGGGTCCATAATAACCCCCTTTTTCCTATAACACACAAGAACAACCATCATATCCGAAGTAATTATTGACACCCAATTTTTCCTTATATATTTTCAGTATGCAAAATACTTTCAAAATAATATATATATGCATATATAAGTATGTCCAAGCATTTTATTTTTTTTCCATAATTTTAAAGGTTTTTTAAACTGATTTATTCCCCTTTTTCATCTACAAAATCCCAATAATTATGTCCAAAAATTATTATTTTTTGATGATTCATTTATTGGATCTTTATATTTATGCCAAAATATGGCTAAAGTAATTTTTACATATTTTTACAATTTTATTTAGTATTTTTTAAAGTTAATTGCCTATAATTGCAATATTAGCCTTTTTAAGATTTAATTGTGTTTTATATTCATAAAATTAAGCCCTATATTTTTAAACTGGCATTTACATGCTGTGAATCATTTTGGTGCTTTCAATTTATTCTCAGAAATTTATTTATTATTTTTTATAATCTAAAAAGGGAAAAATAGGCTATTTAAATAACAACCCATTTGTGTTTAAATTCTAGCCTAAATTGAACCCCAAATAAAACCCAATTAAACCCGGCCCCAACTCAATTAAACCGACCCAAACCCGGATCCCCACCTACCCCTTTTAATCTAGG